>NC_069114.1:25386529-25707054 GCF_025612915.1 Magallana angulata
TAATAGAGTGGGGTGACAGAGGGGATGAAAAAGTGGGGTAAGAAGAGTGTGATGAGAGAGTGGGATGAGAAAGTGGGGTGAGGTGAGAAAGTGAGATGAGAGAGTGGGTGACCGAGTGATGTGAGTGAGAGATTGTAAGGTAAGAGGAAATAAGCAAGGGGTTGAGAGAATGGGATGGTGTAGGAGAGTGGGATGATCGAGGGAGGTGCAAATGTAAGATGAGAGAGTAAAATAAGAGAGAGAGAAAGAGAGGGAGAGAGAGAAGAGAGAGAGTTTGGTGTTAGTTAGATGAGAGAATGGGGACAAAGTGAGGTGAGCTAGTGTGGCGAGAGAGTTGGATGAGGGTAGCATGAAAGTGAGGAGAGAGAGGTGTGAGATTAGGGCCAGTCAGTAGTATGAGAATGGAGTGAAAAGTTGGGTGAGAGGGAAAAGAAAGAGGTGTGAGGGGATAGAGAAAGTAGGGTGAGAAGACTTAGAAAGTGATGCATGAATATGGGTTGAGAGAGTAAGGAGAGAGATGAGAGAGTAGCATGAGACAATGGGAATGTGATAAGATGGGCGATAAAGTCTGTTGAGAGGGTATAAAAGATTGTAGAGAGGGTGGGAGAGTGAGTGGGTAAAGAGCGTTGGGTGAAAGTGGGATGAAAGAAGAGTGAGAGATGGGGTGAAAGTGGGTTGAAAGGAGAAAAAGTAGGGCGAGAAAGTGGTGTTAGAGACTAAAAGTGTGGAAGAGAGTGGGGTGAGTGGAGTGAGAGAGAAGGCTGAAAGTGGAGAGATAGTAGGGTGTATAAGACGTCAGAAATTCAGATTTGCTTATTCGACCGCTAGTTAACAATAGTTTTAGAACACTGTTAATTTGTATTTCTTTTTCACTGTTCTTGCCCAAATCAGTCCACAGAAATCAGTTATGCCAACACCTGCCCTCACATTGATACAGTGACATTTAAATTCAAAAAAGCAAGCCTGTGTGGGACCCATCTCGCCCATTCTAGTGTCAAATTTACGCAAAGTTGTAGGATGATTCCTAAATCTAGTGTAATGTCTTTTGCGATGTCTATGTTACGACTGTCACAGTTTTCTACACCTTCACTTCCAGCCCTACAATGTTCCAAGTAAAGCAATGATGAATGTTTTCAAGCTGTGACGGTAAAATGTTTTCAAACATCGCAAGGGTTTATGAACAGACAAATAAAATCTTTGGCAACATTCTGCTCACCACTGCTTAGAAATTTTGTTTACACTGATCGAGGTAAAACCAGGTCGACATTTTTACTCCAAACTCTCATTATCGCCAATTAATGATATCAAAGCAGAAAAAGGATGGAATTTAAAGAAATATCAGTTTTAAATCACAGGCTGTCAAGAAATTGCATAGTCCTCACCTTTCATGCACATTGGCGAAGAATATCAGACAGTTTTGTGGCCTGCAATTACTTTAGAATTGCCTTTATAGTTATAAATATTGAGTTATGTACGACGCTCTGTTTAGTGTTTCATCATGCCTGGCGTAAAATCGAACCAATGCAATGACAAAGAAAAATATTGTAATGAAAATTCCTTTGATTATGTAAATAGAGCAATCAGGGTCAATCAAATATATTCAATCATAAGCTATTCCTTGGGTGTGGTTAACTGTCTTAAACGTTTTAATGACCCTGCGATGAGTCAGCAGAATTGACGTAGGGTATAAATAGGAAGCGCGTCTGCGCATAGATGTTAGTCTGCTGATAGACGCAGAGGAGAGAAGACCTCAGAAAGCAGAGATACAGCGATTATAGTAGGTACGCTTTATGTTTCATTTGAGGGACCCCAAAATACTGCGGGTGGACCATTTGAAACATAACGGTATATCATATAGTCCGGGAGCATAGGCTCAGAAATAAACAAGTTCGGACTTGGTTCAGAACAGGGTCTGAAACGGTGGTCTGAAACAGTGATCTCAGACCAATTGTTGTACAAGGATAGCGGATGGAAAATTATACGTTATAAATCAGTTAGAATCATCGTGTTTGATTTAATTTGATGAACGGTGTTTAAGAGTTGATTTTATTCCAATCATTTAGAAACGTAGCCAGGAAACGTTTAGGAAAAATTATTATCTGTGGTTTGAACCCACATTAATTGTTACAATATTTTCTTCAAACTCTAGCTACCTTTATACTCGCATGAATCATCATCGTGAGCATATTATTGTTTAAATGGAACAAAATTTAAAATTTATGTTAATTTCAGATTTGTTTTAATCTACCTTGATAAAACATAATCCAAATTGATAATACATGTATTTGTTAATTAAGAATATATCCAGCAAACGAAGAAGTGCCCAACCCAGTACCATAAACGTAGTGCGAACAAGCGATTTCTATATTGGAAACTCGTATCCAGACACGATCACCTGCGTTCATCCGGGTAACAGCGGTCCCTGACGACACAGCCCAATCCCTGTGATCATTCGCATCGCTTATAGAATATACCAACATTTCATTGTTCTTCACAACGTCGTATACAATGCAATGGTAGTCCCCAGATGAAATGGTCCAGGCGAAGACGTATAGACCGGAAACCGGGGCGACGAAATGTCCGGAATAAATTGAATATCCGTTCCCATCATTCAAAAGAACTTTATCAAACTCAATAGACTGGTGTATCCCAAGGTTGACGATGTTGTGCGTTAAACGGACATGAAAAGCAATTTGTGATTGCCGCCCTTCAGGGATTGCACGTCCCTCTCCTGATGAAAAAGGAGTTTTTCAAAAACAAAATGACAATAACGAAAACGGATCGTGACTTGATCTGACTAAAATCATAATATGTTAAAGATTGTCTTGTCGTGTCTATTTGTCACTTATCTTGTCAAGTGTCATTAATTAACTATTATGTACAATATCGATTTTAATGTCTATTTCAAAAAAGCTGATAACAGCAAGTTGCTTTATATTACGATTGCCTGGACTCTTGGAAATGTCTTCTTTTTTTTTTTTTACTTTTTTGTTGTTTTAAACCTATGCCAATACAACAAGTAAACAAACAAAAATAAATATTTTAAATGATTAAATGCCCTTTGAATCATCGTATAGAATAATATTTAATGGAGATATTTTTGAAAAGCAACCTTTAACTACATACACAACATCGCACTTACTGGTTATTGAATCATCTTCGGAAGTAGAACATTTACAGCTCTCAAGTTTCCCCGTAAGCACGGAAACTTTATTCTCGAGTTCTGACAGTTTGTGGAAAATCTCTGCATTTTCGTTAGAATAGTTTGCCGAAACGAACAACATCGACTGTAATGCTACTACAAAGACCGCTTTTAAACACATTTTGCTCGTTCGATCATGTAACAGTTATTTGCGTTCTGCGGTTAAAGAAATTGATAAGACTCGTGCATAAAGCAGATTTCATATACATTATATGCTGGTATCTTATAGACCCATGAAAATTGGTCAGTAGGTGAAACTCGGGCCTGTGTATACACAATGCATGAATGATTCCAAAATCAAAGTTGAGTACCGTTTCAATTATTTTTAGTTAACTGTTATTACTGTGAACGTATATATTTGACACCTCTTTAATATTAGACAGCAAATGCATTTAAATGTTGTTAATTGTATGCATATAATTATGACAGACATGTTAATCTTGCCTTTTAGGGTAATGTCATTTATCTTATCCGAAGAAACTGTTCAAAGTATGTATTATGTAAAGTATGGAAAATTTATTATTGAAAAATAGAACACCTCAAACGTCTTTACAATCTCTGGTTTTGAAATTGGCAGACTCAATATCTAAATTATCATACGTATTAGGAACGTACATGCATTAAATAACTGCATGTAAGCTTGAACGCGGAAGATAAAACAGTCAAATTTTTAAATTGTATTTGGTATAATAAGATGCTGAATCAAATGTATTTTTTTCCAACCGTAGGAATGAATAGTCAAGCACGTAGCATCTTTTTTGAAAGTGTCGAGGCGGCTTTATCCAAAATATCTTGACAAACAATTTAAAAAAGGTTAATTCTCAAAATCATGAAAGGAAATTCTAATTGTAACTACAATTTGAAATCCTTAATTTCAGTTTCATTTATCACATGCTCCGACAAAAGTGGATGGGGTGGCAAATCCATTCAAATTTCCATTTTTTATATGTAAAGTTAAAAAAGTTTTTGCTGCAAAAAGGTGGGGGAGCCCCCCCCCCCCCCCCATCCCCTCCCAGTATAGTGAGTACACACGGTGTGCTCTGGAGTATTCTCATGATCCGGCGCGCAAAAACTATGAATGGGTTATATTATTGCGCGAAGTCCTTCTTTACCATTAAGATCCATGGGGAGGGGGTCAAGTGAATTATTTGACGTTTGTTTTGTATATTTTGAATCGAATGGTTTTTAAAAAATTATCGAATTAACACACACTTGACTAGAAAAATTTTAATGTACATTTAGTAGGACACGCGAGTTATGTACCCTTTCAAGATGAATGAAATCGCCCAATTGATCAAAAATTGCGGGAGATCGGGTCACCCCGAATTCGGCGATTTAGTTCCTACAGTTTATATTCAAGCCATATGAATGCATTTTTGTTTTAATCCAAACTGTTGATTCTTTGGTAATGATGATACTCCAACAGAAATTATTACTTACATTGTACTGTACTAGACAATATGTTACAACTTGGTACGATGACCCCCTCCACCTTTTTTTCTACAGTTCAAATTTTAAATCAGGATTAAACACGTGAATGCTGAACAGCCCTTTTATTGAAAACTCTTGCTAACATTGTACTATAGTTACATTCAGTGTATATTTCGCCTTTTCTTTGCATTGAAAATTTGCAATATGTAAACGTCTCCACGTGTTTTGAGTATATTATTTTTGTAAGATTAAATGAACCATTCAATCTTACATAACCAATTTGATATTGTACTTACGAAAAATAATTATTAAATTATATCTACTCCTTAATAAAAAGGATTTTTCTCTACAAAGTATTTGGCCCTATATCTCTAGTCGCGGAAGCAAACTAAATAGCATGTTAATATGGCTGTTTCATGTATCATGTTTCATATCCCTGACTGACTCTGAGAGCGTATATAATGCCTTTACAGCGACGATACACATATATTTCATACAAAAAATTATCAGTATGAATATAAATATAGGCATTGAATGCTAATTTTTGGATGTCGTCGGTCCTGTGACACACCAATGCGGCGCAGACAAATTATCATTACGCGCGGTATTCAATTTGTCTGCACCGCATTGGTGTGTCATAGAACCTACGACATCCAAAAATAAGCATTCAATGCTAAAGTAAAAGACAATATGTGACAACCTGTGTCGTAACCCCCCCCCCCCCCCCCCCCCTCTTTCTACCATTCAAATTTTAAATCAGTATCATACACGACGTGCATGGTGAACAGCCCTTTTATTGAAAACTCTTGCTTACTGTTGATTATTACATCCGATATATTGTGAATGCAAATGCTGACACATTAAACATGCATCCGATTCGGTTAATTTTTTTATTAAAAAATCTTGATATTGTTTGCGCCCATTGTGTGCACTGTTTCGGAGAAAGCAACGTTCAATCCGGCGTCATGACGTCAGGCAATAATCCTTGCTTAGTCTAACATAGCTAAAAACAGTGGCGTTGGAAGCAAATTGAATGTGGGGGGGGGGGGGGGGGGCTACACTAATCATCAGAAATCTTGACAAGCAAAAAAAACCAACAACTGATTCCCAAAATCATGAAATCCTAATCGTTGGGGGGGGGGGGGGGGTAGGGGGCAGATACATTGGTGAAAACACAAGGTTTATATATGACCTTATGGCATATACAGAGTCATTAAAAATTCCTGGCTTACTTGTTCTCATAGATTTCGAAAAGGCATTTGATTCTATTGCATGGGAGTTTATTTACAAAGTTTTGCATTTTTCGGGGTTTGGAAAAAATATAATTAGCTGGGTGAAGATTTTAAATACAAACTTTAAAGCAGCTATTTTGCAATGTGGATATCTGTCTGATCAATTTGACATACAGAGAGGTTGCAGACAAGGTGGTCCGATTGCTCCATATTTATTTTTACTATGTGCAGAGATCCTAGTCATACTTATCAAACAGAACACAAACATTAAGGGTATTATAGTTAATTGTAAAGAACACAAGATAACTCAATATGCAGATAATACAACACTGACACTTGATGGTTCACCAGAGTCTCTTTTTAATTCTCTAGATACATTAGAGTTTTTCTCAAAATTTCCTGGATTAAAAATTAACAGCTCAAAAACCAAGGTGGTTTGGATAGGCTCAAGAAAGTTCTCAGATCAGGTTTTTCTCCATACTCGATGGAAACTCGATTGGGGTAGTACAACTTTTAATCTGTTATGTAGAATTAGATAAAATTACTGAATTAAATTACAACATACAACTGCCAAAAATTCTTTCACTGATTCAACAATGGAACAGAAGGGTTTTAACTCCTGTTGGTAGAGTAACCGTGGCCAAGACTTTAATTTTGCCGAAATTGAATCATCTATTTATTTCACTTCCCACACCCGATAAAGCATTTTTATCCTCATTGAATACAGCAATATTTAATTTTATATGGAAATTTAAAGGTGATAAAGTAAAAAGAAAGATAGTTACTCAAGATTACACAAAAGTTGGTTTCAAAATGCTAGATGTCCATAATTTCGTTTCTTCTCTCAAATGTTCATGGATTAAAAGGTTAACTCTCGAACACAAACCATGGTAAATATATATTTTCTTGGCAATTAACGGCAAAGATGTGTTTATGAAAATGTTAGAGTTTGGGGATGATTTTATCAGATAGGTGATAACACAAAATAATGTTTTTGGCAAGATGTTTTTCAATCTTGTCTCCAGAATATCGAATATCGCACATTCATGGTATGAATGGTAATGATAAAATGAGAGAGCGGGTGAGAAAATGGATTGAGCTAGTTAGGAGAATGGGAAGAGAGAACCGGGTGAACAGGGGAAGAGATGGGTGGGAGAATGGAGTGAGAGGGGCGAGAAAGTGGAGATGGATGGGTGGGAGAACGGTGAGAGGAATGAGAGAGTGGGATAGGAGTGGGCTTAGGGTAATAGAGTGGAGTGAGAAAGGGTTGAGAGAGTAGGAAGAATTTGATGTAAGAGTGGTATAAGAGTCTTTGGGTAAGAACGGTGAGAAATGTGGAACAGAGTTGGAAGTTGGGTAATAGATAGGGGAGGGAAAGGGGAAGAAAATGTGCGAGTAGAGAGGGGTGAAAGAGGGAATAAGTTAAAGTAATGGGGTGAGAGTTGATAGTTGGACAAGAGAGGTTAGTAGGGTTGAAAGTGGGGCAAGAGTGGCGGGCGAGTTGGGGCGAGGGATTAAGGGAGGAGAGTCGGGCAAGAAAATGCATGAGTGAGAAAGGAGGAGAATGGGGTGATAAAGTGGGTAAGAAGGGAGATGGAGTGGGTGTAGGAGTGCGATTAAAGGGGCGATAGAGTGGGGGACGGATCGAATGAGAGAAAAGTGGATTTTTATAGATATCTGTAAAAATCAAATTCCAATCATTCACGATTGAAACTTGAAATCTTAATTAGAATTGTTGATCAAATATAAGTATCTCTAATATTGCATAGTTCAATTATATCAAAACGAAATAACCATCCTGCTAATAATAAATAAATCTTTCATGAATTATTTTGCATCGAGTCAAATCAGGCGTTTGAGCTATTGCCAAAAAATATGGATTTCAACGAATAGTAGTCGCAAATTCGTCAAATAAACCAACGCTCAATTAATATTCAAATATTTGATAAACAAAAATGTAATTGAAGAGCAATATAAAATTTTAACAAAAATTATGGACCACATCGCCTTCCTGTAGCAGAGAAGTTTTCGAGATCTCAAACGATTTTCCATATATATATATATATATATATATATATATATATATATATATATATATATATATATATATATATATATATATATATATATATTATACATCACAATATATAAAATAGACACCACATGATATTGAACATACATCACAAGATATTGAACATACTGTAATGTCGTTTTTGGGTTCTAGCCACGAATAATATTAATTTTTCTTAAAGTTACTTTACGTTTGATTGGATTATTATAATCGTCAAAAATTATCTCACTTTGATCACAAATATGATTAAATTATATATATTTTTTTCTTCTTATTCCCTGTGTTTGACCTATAATGTAATGTGTTTGAGCTCTTCGTTCCAGCAACTGTGCTGAATCAAAGTCACCCAGACCGCAGTCTGAAACCTTTTGTTTAAAATCACCCTCTTGGCTTTTATTACTAGTAAAGTGCCCAAGAATGAAACCGTTCAAAAGTATACATGTAGCATAAAAAAAATCGCTTTCCCTTGTCACGTGACTCGTAATCATCTTAACTTTTTATTTTTAAAAACCCCAAACCCTTATCTGATTCAATAATGCCATATCTTACTTATCAAATGAATAACTAAATTGAAAAGGAACATTAATTTACAATACATCACACATACATCTTGGTTTACTTTTTTCTAATGATTTAAGTTGGTCTCAATATATTAATAATATAGTAAACAGTGCATACAAAAAATTAGGACTTTTGAAAAAACTTAAATTTACTCTAGGTAGAACTAATTTATCAAAAATGTATATCACGTTTATTAGACCAATTCTTGAATATGCTTCTGTAGTATGGGACGGTTGCAATATGTTTGACATGGAGAGATTAGAAAAAGTTCAATTAAGTGCTGCAAGGATTGTTACTGGTTTACCCATTTTAGCATCTACAGATTCTCTCTACACAGAAACTGGCTGGGAATCTCTGGTCAGTCGACGAAATAAGGATAAATTAATAACCATGTTTAAAATTCATACAAATCAAGTACCTGAGTACTTGAGCAATATTATTCCTCCCGTAACAAAAAATGTCTCAAAATATCACACAAGAAATAGCGAAAATTATAGTGTTCCAATCAGCAGATTAGAACTTTACAAAAAATCTTTTGTACCTGACACCATTCGGAAATGGAATTCTCTCAAATTAGAAGTTAGGGAAGCAACGTCTCTCAACATATTCAAGAAAAACATTACTGAAAGTATTCCTCAGCCTCCAAAATATTTTTCATTTGGTAAACGCACTATTAATATTTTACATACCAAGTTGAGAAACAACTGTATTTTGAATTATGATCTGTATAGAAGAAACATTATTGAATCACCCAATTGTATTTGTGGTCAAAAGGAGGATGTTTATCACTTTTTCTTTATATGCAAGAATTATGTAAATGCAAGAAACAATCTTTTTGAATTACTTTTTAATAGGCTTGATGAAACAATTTTAATTAACTCACATTTGCTTCTTTGGGGTAGTGACAATTTGTCTTACAATACAAACTGCTTTATTTTTTCAGCAGTTCAAAAGTTCATTAATGAGTCTGGAAGATTTAATAATTAAATTCCTTTTTGCTTTTGCTTTCTATACTGTACATTAACGTTATCTACTATATATTTGCAATTACTTTGTAAATGTATGTCCATGAATTTAATTATTATAAAGTCAATAACTATAAGTAACATGTAATATTACATGTACTATGACAATTGTATATATTGTATGTATTATCATTAGGAGAGGAACTTGTAAGTTGTAAGAACTTGTTTCCGATCCTTTTGTGTTACTCACACAATAAAATATGTTCAAATCAAATCAATACATCACAAGGTTTTCGAATAAAGCAACGTGTTGCACGCCATGTTCCCGCACATGCACTGTAGCAACCTCTAATGATACACCGTTCACTAATGATATAATGTTGCATTAGTGGTCAGGATGTTGACCACTGTACATATTTCACATTTTTTCCCATATCATTAGAGGTTACGATTTTTGACCGCTTATGATATAAATCTGAAATTATATCATTAGTGGACGGTTAAGTTGTTCGTTAATGATAAAATTATATCATTAGTGGTCAACATCCTGACCACTTATGCAACATTATTAATAGCATTAGTGGACGGTGTATCATTAGAGGTTGCTACAATGCACAATGACCAATGGGAGAGTTATTTGTTTTACATGACATACCAAAACACAGTGATAGTTAAAACACACCAATTAAGAGAAAACTGCTCATATTTTAATGAAAAAAGTATATTTAATTTTGCCTTTATCTCCTCCTTCAACAAAATAATTCATAAATGTGGTTTTTTAGTGCAGTAAATATCCGGCAAACGAAGAAGTGCCCAACCCAGCACCATAAACAATGTGCGAGCATGGGAGGTAATCGGATACTCGTATCCAGACACGATCCCCTAAGTTCATCCGGGTAACAGCGGTTCCTGATGACACAGCCCAGTCATCATGATCATGCGCATCGCTTACATAATATGCTAAAATTGCACTGTTCTTTACGACGTCATATTTCAAGCACGTGTGTTCTCCGCTTGAAATGGTCCAGGCGAAGACGTAGAGACCGGAAACAGGGGCCACGAATTCTCCCGCATGAACCGAATATCCGTTCCCCTCATTCAAGAGCACTTTATCGAAATGAATGGCTTGATGAAGTCCAAGATTCTGAACGTTATTGCTGAGATGGGCATGAAAAGCAACCTGGGATTCCTGCCCTTGTGGGACAATACGTCTCTCCCCTAAGATAAAATAAATATGTTTATTTACAGTACATTTTTTGCAAGTAAAATTAAAGAGAATGTCCATGCACACCAAAATAAATTTTAACTGCTTGTCATATTGTTAAAATTTTAATTTTAATATAAGTATCGTCAATTATTACCAATAAAATATCAAAAATCGAAATATATTTGTATTAAAGATTTCACATCTTAATGCAGCATAATGAATCATTTAATTGATGTTAAAACACACCTATCCAGTAAACTTGAAAACAAACAATATGACAGAACTATGAATACATGGATCTTTTTATAAAACCATGCTATTGCCTACGGTTTCAAGTAGCCAGATAAACACGGTTTGTACTCACTTGTCTCTGTGTTCGATTTAGAGGATTCGTTACATCCACTTTGGCAAGACTTCAGACTCTGTTTAAGCATGGACACTTCTTCCAGAGTCTTGAGTTCTCTCTGTTTAAGCATGGACACTTCGACTTCCAAAGTCTTTAGCTTTTGCAAAATCGCGATATTTTGACTATTTACGCTAGAGTCGTTTGCAAAAACAAACAACGCCATCTCTAATGCAATGCAGACTCCAAAAGACAGAGACATGACGGGATCTTTAAGACACTAAGTTTGTAGATCGTTGTAGAGTACAGCACTCAGCGCATGATTTTTATCAAGTGAGCCTTATAATAGATAACAATTATAAGCGGTCAATGTGTCACTTCCCTAACCTGAACACCAATGTGGAAATCCAAAATAGATTATAGTAGCTAAATAATATTAAAAGCAATATTATACAGTCAAAACTTAATAAGTTGGCAGTTCCTATACAGCATCTAGCTGAGTGCAATAAATGCATGCATGCATTTCAAAAAACAAAAACTCTACAATGTTTCCAATACTGATTTCTTATTGAAAATGGTATTCAGCGGTTTATATAAAGAAAAGTTCGGGGCCAAACTGTTTTAAAAGATATATCTTTAGTGTAAATAAAAAAGGGAAATGTTTTTTTTTTTTGGTGGGGGTAGTTTTTTTGTTTTTGTTTTTGGTTGTTTGTTTGTTCGTTTTTTAGTTCACCTGAGCTGAAAGGTCAAGTGAGCTATTCTGATCACTTTTTGTCCGTCGTCCGTCCGTCCGTCTGTCTGTCCGTCTGTAAACTTTTTACATTTTGAACTTCTTCTCTAAAACCGCTTATCCAATTTCAACCAAATTTGGCACAAAGCATCCTTATGGGAGGGCGAATATAAATTGCAGAAATAAAAGTCCGATCTGTATTCAAAGCGGAGAAAACCTTGAAACTGTAGAAAAAGGGGGTGCATTTTTAAAAATCTTCTTCTCAAGAACTACTGATTCCAATTCAACGTATTTTAGCATAAATTATCCTTATGGGAAGGAAAATATAAATTGCAAAATTAAGGTCTAATTCTGTTTCAAATCAGAGTTATTACGAAAATAATAATAAAGGAAAGGCTTGCTTTAATCTGGTTCGGCATCCGGTAAAATGGGTAGGCAAGACTTGGCCTGGGCAAAACAAAGATTGGCAGTTATTAATCGGCCAATTTCATTAAAATTTCAGGATATTTGATGGACCAGTATATTTGTATTAGCTGTAAATATTGCTGCAAAATAATGCGTATTTGGAATTGACGATTGTCGATCTACCTTGGAATTATTTTGCCACGGCCCGGGTTTGCATACCCATTTTACCAAGACTCGTATTCCATACTTCTAAAACGAGGTTCTTTGTTTAAAGCAGCCATGACATTATACGAAAAAGGGTCGATCTGACTATGATGAATTTGCTTGTTGTGCAACAGTTCGCGTATGAAGGGAAATTTTTAAAACATGCAAAATATATTATTGCCGATTTTTTAAAGTAAATTGAGGCTAAATATTTCAATGCGTTGACAGTTTTCACACATGACGTTGGTGTTAGCTTGTTCTGATTTTCGTTTCGTTTTCATTATTTCTGCTTTGTAACCTGGGAACTATCGTCTGTATTTCGTGATTTTTACGTATCAAATCAAACAGAGACTTCGGTAAATCAAACAGTTAACTGTTTACCTGCGCAAATTAAGCAAAATCTGATGTATCAAAAAAGTACCGAAATACAATTCTTTTTATCGGTAATTCGATCGGCATTATCTTTTTCGTAATGGTAGATTAATGCAATAGGTTTTGTTGCGATGCTCGGCATTTTCTCGAGTTTATTCAGTTTAAATAGAGTTTGATATCGCTGACGGAAATATGTAGGTATATATACATGTATATATATGATTCATTTCGAAAAAATAAATTGTGTTCTTTATTTGTTATAGTGAATCTTTCTTGTTTTTAATTGTTTTCAATTTCTATTTACTAACCATATTTGAGTGTTAAGCTTCAAATTATAAGCAAGATACAGAGATTTGCTCACAATTCTATGTTTGTACACAGATCTTAAAAACTAAAGATTAAAAAAGTAAAAAAAAATTGTCAATATTTATTAAGAAAATTTTCAAAGTCTGTTCTTCCAGAAACCAACTTTAACATCTTATTGCATTGTAAACTTAACCTTTATTCGTCATTATTACTCCTACTGTACATATGATCCTTGACTGTGTTTGTGTACATTTGTATCAACTGATTTTGAACCTCAAATACCAGTGAACTGGTCTTGAGTGAGTAAAAGAATATAAAATCTTAGGCCATTCTTTTTTTCCATTTTAAATGCTGAATAGGAAATACCAAGTTAAAAATCATAAGCTGAATGTAATAAACTCATGTGAACAAAATATGACTCGAACCTAGGCGAACTGTGAGCTCTGTATCTTGCTTATAATTCTACGATTGACGCTGAAATTTTGGTTGAACATTAGAAATTCTCTATGAATTAGAGTATGTTAAATACTTGTACAAACAAAATAAAAGAATGATATTCTGTGTATACCGACTCTCTGGGGCCCTCTCTTTATACAATAAATAATGTGAAATCTACATCAATTTTGATAGTTTTTCAGACACGAGTAAATAAAAACGACATTTTAAAACAGTTTCCATATTTCTGACACATTTCTGTTGCGGAGATAAAGTAATTATCGCTATTCCTAAGAATATCACAGCGGAAAATTATCCTGGTTTGTACGCGAAGTAAATAACAGTCATTTAATTATAATGGAGAAGACAAATAAATTTTTTGAATGTTTTTAATTTGAGGAATTGAGCACATTGAGGTACAATTTTCTTCTTCACATCTATACATGTAGGATTTTTTAAATAAAAAACAATAACTATTATATCTTTTTTAATACAATAACTAGTAAGTAGTTGATGAAAAAAATGTACCTATATGCTCTCATATATTTTGATCGCTTTACAAAGTGGGGGGGGGGGGGGGGCAGAACGAAAATATAGGGAATTGGAAGTTAACAACTTAACATTGCACCCCTACCAAATGTTTAGTTTTATATCTTGCGTAGGATTTTCTTATTCTGGTAAAAAATAGTATTTCATGAAGGTACAATGTCAAAGATAACGTGTATACAAAAATAAGTGTAAAATTCGAATACTTTACAATATTTATTTTTTGTTATTCTACCGAGGGACCATATGATATGGCACAGTATCTTTTGAACGCCGATTGTTGCTCAGGTGAGCGATGTGGCCCGATGAGCCTCTTGTTTTAATTTTCTTATATTTAAAATAAATCGTGTAAAACAATCGAATGCTAATGGTATGAAATGAAAGATAGTAGTAAAAATGTAAAGGATTTTATATAAGAAATAGTGTACGTTTTAAAATTTCCGGAAAAATTGTTTCCCCCTTTCATATTTCCTAATATAATTTTACCGGATGTTTTGAATCTGAAGTTTTGAGCCTCAGTGACTGATAAATTTTGTGGATTTCTTAGGTATTTTAATTCTTAGCACGACTTTAAATCAATTATTGAATGTGAAATGATACGTGTAGAACTCTTTGATGGACAATTTGTACGAACTTGACCCAGTCTTACTGTTTCTATCCTATCACCGGACTGCAAACAAATATTTCTTTTTAAATCATGTCCAGTACAATATTCACTGAGTATTTTTTTTTATAGATCAGGCTACGTAGCTTGATTTTCCTACACAGCTATATTTACCCACAGGAGTCGGCAATCTAATCAATAAATAATAACTAGAGTCAAAATAAGTAAAAACTCAGCCCTGAGCTTCGCTTTACTCACTTCGTTTTGGCTGGGTTTTTAGCTTTTTGACTCTAGTTACTATTTATTGATAAGATTGCCGACTCCTGTGATTTACCTGCCAGAAGATGGATTATTTAGCAACATTTATGCAATTTGGCTTTTGTGTAAAACAGACAAAAAGTCACAAGGAAACCTGTATTAAAAAAAACCCAACCGAAAACAAGAATAGTTTAATCATCGCTATTTTTGAGCAGTTTTTTAGCTCACCTGAGCTGAAAGCTCAAGTGAGCTTTTCTGATCACCTTTTGTCCGTCGTCCGTCTGTCTGTCCGTCCGTCCGTCCGTCCGTCTGTAAACTTTTTACATTTTGAACTTCTTCTCTAAAACCGCTTATCCAATTTCAACCAAATTTGGCACAAAGCATCCTTATGGAAGGGCGAATTTAAATTGCAGAAATAAAAGTCCGATCTGTATTCAAAGCGGAGAAAACCTTGAAACTGTAGAAAAAGGGGGGTGCATTTTTAAAAATCTTCTTCTCACGAACTACGGACTCCAATTCAACGTAGTTGAGCATAAATTATCCTTATGGGAAGGAAAATATAAATTGCAAAAATTAAGTGCTAATTCTGTTTCAAATCTGAGTTATTACGAAAATAATAATAAAGGAAAGGCGTGTTTCAGCTTCGAGTTCGGCATCCGGTAAAATGGGTAGGCAAGACTTGGCCTGGGCAAAACAAAAGATTGGCAGTTATTAATCTGCCAATCTCATTAAAATTTCAGGATATTTGATAAACCAGTATATTTGTATTCGCTGTAAATATTGCTGCAAAATAGTGCGTATTTGGAATTGACGATTGCCGATCTGCCCGGCTTTTATTTTGCCACGGCCCGGGTTTGCATACCCATTTTACCAAGACTCGTACTCATACTTCTAAAACGAGGTTCTTTGTTTAAAGCAGCCATGACATTATACGAAAAAGGGTCGATCTGACTATGATGAATTTGCTTGTTATGCAACAGTTCGCGTATGAACGGAAATTTTTGAAACATGCAAAATATATTGGTGCCGATTTTGTGAAGTAAATTGAGGCTAAATATTTCAATGCGTTGACAGTTTACACATGACGTTGGTGTTAGCTTGTTCTGATTTTCGTTTCGTTTTCATTATTTATGCTTTGTAACCTGGGAACTATCGTCTGTATTTCGTGATTTTTACGTATCAAATCAAACAGAGACTTCGGTAAATCAAACAGTTAACTGTTTACCTGCGCAAATTAAGCAAAATCTGATGTATCAAAAGAGTACTGAAATACAATTCATTCTATCGGTAATTCCGCATTATCTTTTGCGTAATGGTAGATTAATGCAATAGGTTTTGTTGAGATGTTCGGCATTTTCTCGAGTTTATTCAGTTTAAATAGAGTTTGATATCGCTAATGGAAATATGTAGGTATATACATGTATATATATGATTCATTTCGAAAAAATAAATTGTGTTCTTTATTTGTTATAGTGCATGTTTCTTGTGTTTAATTGTTTACGAATTCTATTTACTAACCATATTTGAGTGTTAAGCTTCGAATTATAAGCAAGATACAGAGATTTGCTCACAATTCTATGTTTGTACACAGATCTTAAAAACAAAAGATTAAAAAAGTAAAACAATTGTCAATATTTATTAAGAAAATTTTCAAAGTCTGTTCTTCCAGAAACCAACTTTAACAACTTATTGTATTGTAAACTTAACCTTCTTTCGTCATTATTACTCCTACTGTACATGTGATCTTTGACTGTGTTTGTGTACATTTGTATAAACTCATTTTGAGCCTCAAATACCAGTGAACTTGTCTTGAGTGAATAAAAGAATTTAAAATCTTAGGCCATTCTTTTTTTTCCATTTTAAATGCTGAATAGGAAATACCAAGTTAAAAATCTTAAGCTGAATGTAATAAACTCATGTGAACAAAATATGACTCAAACCTAGGCGAACTGTGAGCTCTGTATCTTGCTTATAATTCTACGATTGACGCTGAAATTTTGGTTGAACGTTAGAAATTCTATATGAATTAGAGTATGTTAAATACTTGTACAAACAAAATAAAAGAATGATATTCTGTGTATACCTACTCTCTGGGGCCCCCTCTTTATACAATAAATAATGTGAAATCTACATCAATTTTGATAATTTTTCAGACACGAGTAAATAAAAACGACATATTTAAAACAGTTTCCATAGTTCTGACACATTTCTGTTGCGGGGATAAAGTAATTATCGCTATTCCTAAGAAAATATCACAGCGGAAAATTATCCTGGTTTGTACGCAAGGTAAATAACAGTCATTTAATTACAATGGAGAAGACAAATTCAATTTTTGAATGTTTTTAATTTGAGGAATTGAGCACATTGAGGTACAATTTTCTTCTTCACATCTAAACATGTAGGATTTTAAAAATAAAATACAATTACTATTATATTTTTTTAAAAATACAATAACTAGTATGTAGTTGATGAAAAAAATGTACCTATATGCTCTCATATATTTTGATCGCTTTACAAAGTGTGTGTGTGTGGGGGGGGGGGGGGGGGGGGTAGAACAAAAATATAGGGAATAGGAAGTTAACAACTTACCAGTATACCCCTACCAAATGTTTAGTTTTATATCTTGCGAAGGATTTTCTTATTCGGGTAAAAATAGTATTTCATGAAGGTACAATGTCAAAGATTACGTGTATGCAAAAATAAGTGTAAAATTCGAATACTTGACAATATTTATTTTTGTTATTCTACCGAGGGACCATATGGCACAATATCTTTTGAACGCCCATTGTTGCTCAGGTGAGCGATGTGGCCCCATGGGCCTCTTGTTTAACAACACATGCATTTCTATTGCTTGAGCTGCTGTTGAGTAGATGCATGACACATTGTTTGTGATTAGGCATGGCCGCATGGAAAAGTGTGATTCAGTAGTTGTTTGGTACCACATTATTTGGTAAACAGTACGTTTTACATATAGCCTCAAGCTTGAAAACAAATTAACTGCAACATTTTCAACACTGATTTTTTCATGAATTGTTTTCAGATTAGTTCATAGCATAGTTTATGCGCTATTTTTTGTACAGATGCGTATTAATGAAAAAAGTATGACTTAGTAACTAATTTACCTACTTCAGGTAGGTAAATAAAGCTACTTATATGTTTATAGGTAATTTAAGCTATGTACATGTAGCTATAGTGATTGTACTGGATGTCTTTAACTCTACTGTTCGAGAGATTAATATCTTTAAATTGAACCTTTTTTCTTCTTATTCTTCCATCAAAGCTCATCCCTCAGTTGACCAAGTTTTCTTGAAAATTCTATGCACACGGCGACTCTTACCTAAGAGTTATGCAGCAAATAGCTTTAGCTGGTCAGGTTTCATTACACAGTTAAAATTTACAAAGTCTACAGGAATTTTGCATTGTGTAAGACATAAAGACTTAAAAGTGTCCAGATGATGGGTGACTGAGTAGAATAATTGTGTTTTCTGTGACTTCCAAAGAGGAAAAAAATATCAGATTTTCCCAGTACACATCTTTTTTTAAAAAAAAAACAAAAAGATGATTTTTTGTTACTGTGAATTTCTCTGGAATAAAGAGAAATGAGGTGTCAATAAAAAAAAAAAAACTTGGATTGTTTCCCTTTGATAAATTTCAATGTACAACTTTGACTAGTCTGTGTATTTTATTTGAAATTATCAAAACGAAGGAAAAACGAGGGAAATGGTAACTTAAGACAGCCTATATATTCAAAACTTTTTGGGAAATACCTGTAAAATTTACCTGAGAACTTAAGTACCGATAGTGGTCCTATGTAATGTATAGGTTTGCAGATTCATATCAAATGCTGAAAAGTTTAATGGTTCAGGGCCTTAGCCCTTTTTTCCACATTAAATGATTTTGCACTTAAGGTAATTATCCATACGTCACAAAACAACGTCTGACGTAATTCACGCGTTATTACGTTTTTTCCGTGCCCGATCTAATCGAAACCTAACGCTACGGTGTACATGTGTTTCAAAACAAAAAAATCAAGCTGATCTAGAAATCAATTCAAAACAAATCTATTAAAAATCCTGAAAACTGCAATCAATTAGCCTATTACTCAGCGAAATGAAAATTTGACTGGGTTGTGTCGATTGAGTATTCGTTTTGAAAATATAGACCGCTTACTTTTGTCCTGCATAAACATCAATTCATTACAAGGCTGAACTTAATCCAATTCTTTGAACATTAATCCCTGAAAGTCCATAAACATCCAAAATGAAATCCTGACCAAGATCTATATATATTCCAGTGCATAGATAAGGGAGATAAATACACAAGGGGAAATAATTTGACTGATTTCATCTTTATCCTATATTCGCTTAGCAACGAGCATAGATATATTTTCAACAAAAAATGTTTTTAGAATTAAAATCATGCACTGAAGAAAAGTTATTTCATTTTAAGAAATTAAAAAAAGGTTGAATAGAGGTTCTGTCTTAAAGGCATATCAGGTAGTTAGCATTATCCACGCGTGTGACTGCAATTTCTAAATACCGATCTCGATCCATAATACTTACCGATATCCAAAGATACAATCTTTTGCGGTTTAAATAATACAGATTAATCAACAGTTTGTTTAAATCATGTTTTCTAATTAACAATAATTTTAACATATTTTTTAGAATGATGAAATAATAAACCTATGCACAATTTAAATTTTACGGATCTTTTTTCAAAATATATATTTTAATGATTTTTACCCAAAATACGCCCATTGTGATCCTGAAAAGGCCGGTCCCTTGGGTAAATTTATTTCCAGTTGATTAAGGGCATTAAGGTTTAAATAATATCAAAATTTTAGAGAATTCTGTACATAAATAAAATTATAAGAGCTTAAATTCTCTTTGAAAATTTATTTCATTTTATCTCATTTGTATGCGGATTTATCTTTTTTTGATAAATAAGCAAGTGTAACATAAAATTTTTTGATTTGAAATAATAATTCCTTTATTTTACATAGGATATAAGTCAAAAAATGATTTTGTGAAATTCAAATTTCAGGCTTAGGCTTATATTCTCTATGTATGAAAAAGCGCCATTTTCTGCAATCGGTTCTATTTTTAGCAACGACCCTAGCTCTTATAATACCGATGGACCACCCAACAGGGTAAAATTTGATGAGAAGATATCCTCAGATACATGTTTGAAAAATATGAAAAAATTCTGTACGCATTTTATTTATCTAGTGGGGTATGGACCATTACCTTAAAATTACATGTATTACTGATTTGTGGTATAACATATTTATATCCTGAATGGGCTGTTTATCCCACGTGGGTGATTACTTCCAACTTGTTTAACAATATCAATTGATTTGATTAAATTAAGATTTGAATATTGGATATATACCATATTGGTTAATAGCAAATATCTTACAGAAGTTCTTATCAGGCAAAAAGTTAATTATGAACATGTACATTGTAAAGGTTTATTAATCTATTTTGTTTATACAATGTTGACTCTTAAAAGAAATTTTTGAGCGTTTTTTTTTTTTTTTAGCAAGATCAAAACACAAGGTTATACTCTTCTGTTCAGGACCAATAGATTTTCCTAATTACACAAGAAAGACTGGATTCCATTTTCCAAGATCGTTATTTGACATCAAGTGATCAGGAATTAGTGCAAAAGCTGTCATTAAAACTCAAAGAATTCTCGGAAAGGACACCAGATTCAAAGAAAATGTAAGAAATTCTAAATCATTTTATTAATAAGAACGTGTTCTTGAATTGCCAGGTTTTCCTCTTTAACACTTTTGAAAACAGTTGTTCAACATCTAGTATTATTATACCCCTGTAAGACAGTTATTATATAACTCTATACGAAAAAAAGTCCAGCATTTTGACTGTTGGACTGGAACTGTTGGATTGGAACTGTTAAAATTGACTGTTAAAAAAGACTGTTGACTGGTGACGTCACATTCCACGAAAAAGTGTCATTGATTAGAAGGGGTATAAGTAATAACAAAACAGTTGTTGACTATGTCTCAGGCAACAGTTTGTGAGCCGGTCCGACAGATCAACTGTTGCCCTCCCTGTCAACAACTGTATAATGTTTGAATAGTTGTGCCTTTATCCTGCTCATTTTGATCAATTGAAATATGTATAATTATTTAATTCCTATTCCAGAGTGCTGTTATTCCCAGTAGTCAATAGTTATCACAGATTCCTGACTCACAAAGTTGTTGAGGGTTTCCCTGAACTACACAGTTTCTCTATTGGACAAGACCCCAACCGCAGGACTGTTGTGACCAAAGTTAAGAGGCAAGCGTCTATACATGAAAAACATGGGCACCTGGCAACTCAAAATTCTCTCTTATGAATAAATATTCACCTTGCTTTAATAATAGTTGATTTTTATTTATGAAAAGAAGTAGAAAATATTTTGAAATATCAGGTGCCTGTGATTTATCTCTAGAAAAAAAAGATAATTTGTAAAGATGCACTGAAATAAGTTTTAAGTATATTCAAGTATAACTTCAAGAAGATTGGTACATTTAAATGCATAAGACAATGTGACATACAAGTCCCAGTAATTCAAAATGACTAAAATCTGAAATTGCTTGCCTCAACTTCAGGATAGACCAAGAGGAACCGTGGTTCATGTCTGCCCCTAGACCTCAATCATCCAGGGGAAGGGGCAGAGGTCGTGCTGGGGGTCAAAGTGCAAGCAACAATGGCGGGGGGTAACGAGGGAATGGGAGACGAGAGTCAGAAGGGAAGCAAAAATGTTTCTCCAGCTGGAGTAAATAGGTAAATTATGTAATTGAGTTCTCGAAGAGAACTTAATGGGAAACGACAGTACCGGTAATGCATCTACTTTGACATAACGTGTATGTATATGTTAGCATTAATTTGAAAATATATATTATCACACAGGAAATCTTAATTGCCTTTGATATTTCGTCTGTATTCCAATAATTACATGCATATTTTAAGGTCATGAAATATGGAGTAGGTTTAGTATTCTTAGTTTGTAAAATGTAAAGTTTGAAAGTGGGAATATACATGTACACTCAGCAAATGTACATTTATATATGCAGTTTGGTTATACAAATTTATATACATACCATTATGTTACTCACAAATAGGATAATCCGATTTAAGTTCAGATGAATCGACACACTTCAAAGTCAGTTGAATTATGTTTCCATTGAGTATTTATGCTTTCACAGCAATTATTAAAGCCAACTGTAAATGACATTTTAGGCAAAGACAAAAAAAGCCGGAGGTACAGCGTTATGTACCAAGGGGACGACGCCTCCTGAACCAACAGGAAGAAGAAACCAGGGTGGAGCATGCCGAACCTGTAGACATGGGAGACAACTCACCCATAACAAAAGATGACAGCAATAAAATTTGTACCGAAACTACCAATGAACAACGCCCGTCGAGAAATGCTAAAAAGAGAACCAAGAACGAAGTTTATATTCCACCTGGGAGGAGGACACAGGGGGAGGAGGAGAGCCCAGGAACTGGTGGTGGTAATTATAGATCTGATGGAGAGGCTCTGCAGTTTGAAGACTGCAATGCTGTGTCTACCAAACCTGCTGAGTCCTTGAAGCAGAAACTGACAGAAGGAGCCGAAAAAGATAGAAAAGAACAACTAACTTCGGGAAACGGAAAAGAGGGAAAATCTGAAATCATGGATCATGAGGATATGGATGAAGCAAGGAATATTACAAATGACTGTGTAGAAAGAGTTGACGAACAAACTGTAAATGAATATATCTGTGATAAAGAGGAGGAGAAGATGGAAGAAGGTATGGAGGTCGGTGAAGGGGATGTTGTAAATAATGACTGTGTGGACCAGGATAAAAGTGTTACAGTTGAAGAATCATCGAAAGAGAAAGTAGGAATCTTAAATGAAAGTGAAAGGATAAGCTCAAGTGGTGAAAGGAAAGAAGCAGGTGAGACAATGGAAACTGGAACTCAAGACACAAAGCAGGAATATGAGGATGATACCCCATTAAACTGGGATGATGATATAGAAGAAGGCAATGAGGATGATGCATCAAAAGAATCAAAGAACAGTGAACTGAAAACAGAAGTGAAAGTACAGACAGATCAACCCAGTGAATCGAAATCAGAGGTGAAAAAGATCAAACTAAAAAAGAAAAAGAAGAGTAAAGTTTTGAATGAAGGAAAAGCGGAAGAGGAAACTCCTGCTCTGGAAAAGAAAGGGAAGAAAAAGTCCACCAGATCAAATATCACTGTGTTCGACATGATGAATATGCATGAGCTGCAAGAGGATAAGGCTGAGAAAAAAGTGGAGACCAAAGTGGAAACAGTTCACGAGGAGAAACAAGAAAAAGGTATAGATTCCAAACAAGGTCAAAATAAAAAGTTTTTATTTCCTTGAGGCTTCCACTTTTGAACATTTATGTTTAATAAATATATGTATAATTGGCAATAATCAACATATACATATAGCATTCAAGACTCTGTAGACTTTCTTGGTTATAAAAATACAACTAATTCAAATAATTTACTAGATTCGGTGTAAAATGTAATAACCTGTACATAAACGTTGAAATATTTAACTTCAAAACGTACAGCAATGCTCTTCATTTTAGAATGCTGTGATGTTACACAATAGAAGGCCCATCTAAGATTTATATTACCGATACCAGATTATTGAGGAAACACTTTAATTTGTGTTTACAATATAAGAATAGTATTAAAGACAAGAATTTCTTTTTATATTGTAGAAAGTGTGTCGAAGGGAGATGACTGTGATAAAGAAGATGGAGAAGAGGAGGATGATGACTGGGACAAGATGTTTGATGATGATGGTGAATGTCTGGACCCCTCCGCCATGGATGAGGTTTGTGTCTCTCAGGTACTAGCTTCTGAGTAACAGTACCTTATCAAAACTTAAAGCATTGGATTGTTTTATCTATTTACATGTTGTTGCTACGTGTATCTACACATTTTAATTGTGAGTTTTTAAGTAATATGGCAAGTGCTTTTTGACTTAGGTCTAAGATTTTTCATGATCGAATGCCTTTGGTATTAAGTTTTCATGGTAAGATGCTGAGCGACTATTAAGCATAAAGAAGAACTTTTAAGATATATAAAATCAGAGAAATTCGATATCTAATTTTAATGTTTCATTACAGTGTTGCACTTTGAGGTTCTTGAATGTATTACCTTGATCTGTTAATGATCAAGTTGTGTTTTTGTTTTTTAGTTAACAAAGACTGTAGGAAAAGTCAAGATTGAGAAAGCCACCATAGATTATTTGGACTTTAAACCAAAAGAGCCGGACTATGATGGTTTGTATTAATATAAACCTTTAGTTAGTCCTGTTTAAAGCATTTCTAAAAAAAATTCTTGATTTATGGTATGTTCTTGATTAATTTTGCTGTTTCATATAATTATGATGAAAAAAGAAATATATTACATGTATTAATGGGATTGTTGTTCTTTGTTTCAGATATGAACCATGTAATAGAAATCTACGACTTTCCCACCGAATTCAAAACAGAGGATCTGCTTTCCGTCTTTTCCCAGTTTAAGTAAGCGATATGTAATAAATATATAACTGTCAGATTTTTACAGCTTTTTCTTATAATGATTAAAGATATTCACTGACGTGTCTGTGAATTAAGTGCAATTTTTAAAATTAAAAAGTCAGTGCAAGTCCAAAACCTTACCGTAAATCTTACCATCTCAATTACAATTCAAACGACTTTGAAGGGGTTATCTCCTCTTTTTGAAACTCTCACAGAAGTTAACAGCAATATTTTTCTGTGCTTTGTAGGAATAAAGGCTTTGATATCAAATGGGTGGATGACACGCATGCTCTGGGTGTCTTCTCCAGTGTTGTAGCAGGTTAGTACATTATATATTAAATTGTCCAAAATTTGCTTTAAATATATACATTAACTGAAGAACTGAAGAAAATAAGATAATTATTTATTTCATGAACAAAATTTTTTCTAAAAATTTGACTGCAGAATTTATCAGTTCAAAAAAATTGTGTCCCTTATCAATCATGCCAATTAAACATATTTTTTTTTAAATTCCACTTAATAGTTTATTGTGTACGAAGTAAATGAAATTTTACTATGAGCTTATCTATGTTTGAAATTGTTTTATTTGAAATGTCGTTTGTACTTATGAATTGCAGCTCAGGATGCCTTGAAGACCGCCCATCCTATGTGTAAGGTCGGGCCACTCTCCGAGGCAAGCAAGGCCTGTAAGGCTAAAGCGAGGCGGTGTGTAGGTGAGTAAGGGGGGTAGATCGGGTAATTAGGTTTAGTTCTTATATCTATAGCTTTAGTGATTTATTCTCACTGTAATATACAACAATTCACAAATGGTCAACAATGAGATGTTACCCAGTCCAAAAAAATATTGACTGATCAATATATTTTTAATATTGCTTGGTTAGGAATATTATCAAAAGAATTCTTTTTACAATTTCAATTAATCACAGTTGACATGTAGATTGGTTGACTTTGAAGTGAATATACCTTCAGGACTCCAAAACAGTGTGAAATTATTATTTATTGACATTTGAATTCTTGTGATTAACCAAATGTTGGATCATTGAATAAAACTGTGATAGTTTTCTCCTCCTTAAGAGTACTTTATGTATTTCTTCTGGTGATTCTGTCATAATAAGATTTGTAATATATGCAAGTGTAAAAGCGATAAGACCCGTGTCTCTATGGACATTGCAGAGTTTCTCCAGCCTTACAAGCCTCGCCCCGAGACCACTGCAATGACAGCACGTCGACTTGTGACTGGAGCCCTTGGGATTGCCCCCAAAATTTCCAAAGAGCAGCGAGAGATGGAGAGACAGAAACTTAAAGAAGCAAAAGGTATGTTGGTGGATTATCCATTTTATTTCAATTTATAAGTTTAAGATCGTTGATCTCGCCATTGATTAAATATGAATAATATTAATTTTGTAGGCATAATTAATACTACATGTCTACAAATACCTCACCATTTATGAAGTGTATCTTTTACTGAAACATTATCTTTAACAAAAAGGGACTGAAAAAAAATCTTTGAGATATCAGATTATTTGAGATACATGTACATGTGCGGATCTAGAGGGAGGTCAAGATTCAAATTTCATATATTTACAGTATAAAATTATCAAAAATATGCCCCCCCCCCCCTTCCCCGAAAAATTTCTTCATTTGCTCATGCATGTACATGTATGAAGGTAAAATATAAGGAAATAGGTGGTTTGGACCTCCAGATCGCTTAAACATATCGATGATATTCAAGATTCTGGTTTCATAGTACATGTATTTAAATATGAAAGTTCAATTAGTTATGGAGAGTGTCTTTTTATTGAACAGAGAAGAAACGAAATGACAGAAAGCAGAGAGAAGATATCTGGGAGGGAACAGTAGCTTCCAACAGCTCTTGACCATAGTCACATGGATATTAGTATCAGAACATCTGAATGGAGTAAATCGTAATAGGTTTATATGAAGGTGATTGAACTAATTTAAAAGTGAAAGTTGAACTCCCAATCAGTTTTTAAGTTATTACATTAGGACGATGCATGCGTTGTGTTCTCAGGTCAGGGTAAGTTGTCGCTATGCAGTTTGGAGATAAACTGATAAAACCCTCATAATATGATTATAATGATGAAGTGAAAAATATTGTGTGTGTATACATTGTATATGTCTTTATCAGGAAAGCTTCAGCTTCATTTTGTAAGGAAATGATGAAGAACCGCAATGATACATTTAGGAAGGAAATAGTATGCAATAAAATTACACATGTCTCTAACTGTATATGCTCAAAAAATTAATAACAAAGTTTTGTTATAGGGATCATTGATAATTTGGCCTTTTATTGTTATGAATTAATGTATTATGTGTTTGAATTCATATATTAACCTAGCTTATTTTTAAAGCAATCTTTGCAGTAAAACTGCTGTGTTGTTCCATTATACACATGTTGAAGTGCTTGTATTTATTTGTTATCATAGTAATTTTAATAGGAATTGTCACAATGGTGCTGAATAATTCTTCAGTTTTCAGTGTCAGACTTATTTTTTGAAGGAAAAAAATAGATTTTTAGTATGGCCAATTTTGGGGGAAATACATTGTACTTATAAACTTTTTTGAGATTACATGTATTCTTTATATGAATGAAATGACTGTGTCTCCCAAATCTTGTTGTGAAAGTATGAATAGCTTTGTAAGAATATATAATTATTTAAATGTGTTAAGTGAAAGGTGTGGTAGAAAAATGAAAATTTATATTTTTAAAATTGAATGTAAGAGAATTTGTAGAATAAATTTTTTTTGTGATTTATCAATTTTTAAAGCTTATTATTTATGCCATAATGAAATTTTTATCACCTATATTTGAAAACCAGGATTTTGTTGAAATGAACAACTTTATAAGCTCTAGAACTTATAAAAGCAGTTAGTTATAAAACATTTAAACAATAAAATGTTTTCTTTGGTGATTCATTCGGGATATGAAGGTATCGACATTGCAGGAAAAATACATGTAAATTTTTCCTGCAATGATCGCTACCTTCATAACCCGCATGAATCATCAAAGAAAGCATTTTATTGTTTATATTAACATCTTTCTTTAACTAATTAATAAACTAATTATGAAAAGTTAGTAAAATTCACTAAGTTACTGTTAATGTACAAAAGTACGTTAGCTAAAAGAAACAGCCAAATCGTCTCATGTGAGACTTTGAGTCTGGCATTGTCATGATTATTTCGTGCAGTCCGGGATTTTACTAAGGTCGCTGTAGGTTCAGACCAATCGATAAACAGGGCGTGTCAATTTCACTCCTGTTACTTTCAGCCGCTGTAGATTTCGACCAATCGATAAATAGGGCGTGTATAGCTGTTTCCAGGGACGTATATACTAGTATATACGTCCCTGCTGTTTCTATAGAGCTATGAATTAACTACAAGTTTCCGTAAGAAATAGAGGAAATTATGCTTGGTAGATGTAAATATATAAGTATGTATTGCAATGTATAATTTCATTACAGTATATTTACATAAACCTAGTATGATTCCCCATATTTCTTATGGAAACTTGTTCTATAGAACAGCCAGACTGAAATCTACAAGCCCCGTTTGTTGATTGGTCGAAACCTACAGCAACCTAATAAAAATCACGGACTGCACGAAATAATTATAAATACATGCTGTCAGACTCAAAATCCCATATAATACGATTTGGCTGTTTCTTTTAGCTAAAGGCCCTGTCACACCAAGCTGCATCCCCACGGCGTGTTCACGGCGTTGTAAAATTCATGGAATCGCCGTATCGCAAGTAAAATTCAGAAAAAATGCACAGTTTTATTTAAAAATTTTACAAGTGGAGATGTCACGGCGACCGAGGCGTTCTTACGGAGCTCCCACGGCGACTAACTGCGTTTCCACTGAGTTCTACTTGGCGATTAACCGCGCTCTCGCCGAGTGCCCGCCGAGCGCTCATGACGTGCTAGGAGTTTTTACCGCGCGTCCACGGCGTGCTCTTCGCGCTGAGTGCGTGCACAAGACGTTCTTTACTTCTTGGTATGTTAATATTAATTTGTATAATTGTATGGAAAACAAACAAGAATTTACAGCTAGTAAATAAATGATTAAAAATTGTTTTGTTTTGATGAATAGGTACATTGTAATTAAAACGTAACTACTTCTAAATAATTTGTGGAGGACTAGGACAAAACTCTTAGTAGTCAGGTCTACAAAAAAGATCCGCTATTAGTTGTTAGAAAACATAGAAAAGATGTGAAAAAATCAGAACCAAATGGCATGAATTCCATTTACGTCCATTGATAAGTCTTGGAATATTAGCAAATGCTACTTTTCATAGTCATCTACATCAAGTTTGATAATTATTACATCGCTTGCTATTGTACAACACCCATTGTTCGAGTTTTCGTGGTCTTCATGACAACGCACTAGAAGCACCGTGGGAGCGCGGTATAAACGCAGAAGAAACGTCACGAGAGCGCGAGGAACGCAGCAAAAGCTCTTTGAGGTCGCTGTGTGAACGCAGCCAAATGAAAAACAACTTGTTCAAACGCTGTGGATGCGCAGTGAGAGCGCGATAGAGACACAGTGAGATCCCAAAGGACTCCGCGAGGTCTCCGTGCACGCGCAGTTGACTTATCACTGCGTCTACACTGCGATAAGCTGCATTCCTTGAGCGCGCCGACGGAGCTCTCGTGGCGCTGTTGGAGATCTTACGGCGCTGTCACCTCAATACGCTTCTACGGCGTGTTTATCAGAACGCAAAGCCACGGCGCGTACTTTGTGCATGTTCAAAGTGCGCGCCGTCGCATGGCGTTATAAAATGTACAAGGCGATCCCACCGCGACGGACGAAGATGCTGTTGCGTTGTTTGGGCGCTGTAGGAGACTCTGCTGCGTTTACCTTGGCGTTTTACATTATTGAAGGACGCAGCGGGATCGTACTGATCTACATTAAGTTATTTAGTGAATTTTACTTACTTTTACTATCAATTTATTAAGTTGTTAAAAGAATGAAGTAAATATAAACAAGAAAATGCTATTTTTGATGATTTATTCGGGTTATAAAGGTAGCGTTCATTGCCAAAAAAATTTACATAACCCACTAATGCGGGTTATGTTTTTTTCTGCAATGTCGCCACCTTCATATCCTGCATGAATCACTAAAAGAAAGCATTTTATTGTTCAAATAAATCTAAAGCATTTTATTGTTCAACTAAATCTGATACCTTATTCTAAAATCTGATTTTTTAACGGGATTTAAGCGTAAGTAAACATTGGGGATTTTTGGTAGATGCATGCTTAATAACAAATACAAACAATTTCCTTCAACAGAAACACAACCCCAAATTTAGTTTAACCCAAATGGTTCATTGAGAAGAATTTTTTTTGTGTGTACAATTTTCGTTCTTATCATGGACAGACATTCTGATTCTCGATCAGTGGCTTTAAACCTATGCTGTCAACTCATTGTCATGAATATGAATGTGAATTCTTTGCTTAAATCAAGATACAGAATGATAGCTGATGGTAGACTTTAAACTGTCAAACCATAAAAGGCTGCTTAAAATGGATTTTTTGGGGGGGGGGGGTTGGGTTGTGAACATTAGGATATAAAATGAACTTTTAAACCTCGAAGTCATAGTTTTAAACAAAAAACAAATTTTATACATGTAGATTCCGCTGTATAAAAAAAAGTATATAAATTTATTCAATAATATGATTCTGTACCACATTCTGTTATTCTTTGAATCATTTGATTCGCGTCCTTTGGCTTTGCATGAGATGGTCATTTCTTGTCCAATTCAGACATTTATGAAATGAAAATGCATGTATCTTGTCCCATAATATGGTAACTTAAACTTAAAATCAGTTCATCTTGCAGGCGATTCAATCTGTATTCCCTTTTTCTTTGTCATTGAAAGTTTGATTTTTTTAAAAAATTTCTATGAAGTTGAATTTTGCTATAGTTCATCTGCTCTTGTACAACTGACTACAATTCACTACACTCATTCTATAAAAACACTGGATCCGCGCCTCCTTATTAATAACGATGGCTGTAGGCCGAGTAAGTCCTATAAGTCGGCCCATACATTGGTTTGACCTTTGTCCGTGCATTATCCAGCGGTCTGAAGGCCCGGTCGTGTTTATACTCCAACTCCTCCTCATAGCTAATGTCGTGCTCCTGAGACAGGGGCCGGAAGGTGTTGTAAGGGGAGGAACTGGAGGCGGTATGGGCTAGCTTGTTCCGGACCGCTGACAGTACCTCGCTCGTGGTGTACGGGGCGTTCGCATCAGTACTTTGATCTTTGGTTGGTAGTTCCAGTAACTCTGTAAAAGTGGAACCGAAGTGCAAAAGTTAAACGGTAACGTTGCATGTAGTTCTAAAAGCTCTAAAAGAGTAAGGATATGCAATATATAAACTATATATATAATAGTTCTAATAGCTCCGAAAGAGTCGAGATAATCCATAAGTAAAATGATACTTTATTCCTAATAACTCTGAAATAGTCGACTCAAAAGTAAAATGCAAAAGTAAATTAAACGTATTTTATTTCCAATTACTCTTAGAGAATCGAGAGCAATTTCAAAAGCTAGCATGTAGTAAGAGTCAAGAAGAAATATAGAAGTTAAACAGCAAACTAGTTCTGATGACCGAAGGGTCAAGAGGAAGTTCAAAAGATAAACGCTTAATTTCTGTAACAGTTTAACATATACATGTACATGAATACAAGCCAGAAATACTCAAATATACATGTAAACAAATTTATTTTGAATTGGCGTTTAAAGATAAATGTTGGAAACACAAAAGTATATACTCTGTTAAATCACTTGAAAAAAGCTATTATATAGCATTATATTGGAATCGAAGTCCTGATTTTCTTTTGTCACCATGTTAAAGAGGTGTCATGTGGTGTCCGTGGGAAAGACTGACTTATTCCCATTCAATTCAGTCAAGTCACATAGACTCTTGTAATTGGATTTAGGTCGCAAACAATATGACTGTAATTGTTTAAGCTGTTAAAAGTCCCCCGATCGAATAGCTTAAAACCTGCCGAATAATGAATTATGGGTGCCTATTTTAAGCAGTTTATAAACTGTCAGTAGAGCTCATTTTGTTCTATTTGACAGCTAATACTTGGGGGTCTAACTTGTTTTCTGACGTAGGTCGCTAATTTATATCAGAAACAAGTCTAGTTCACAAGTTCAGTTCCTTAGTCTGCAATCGGTCCTGTCGCCTTGAAGTAAATCCTATCGGACTGATATATACTCTCTATTTACTCTATAGAACTAACAATGCACAAATACACTGCTAATGAAATTTAAGATATTGTACTGCAACAAAGATACAATAATAGATAAGAATGTACATGCTTTTCATTGATTTCGATGTATTGGTGCATGCGTACTTACGATCAAGTTCCGGGTCACGTGCGCCGTTAAGGCTTCCGAACGACGTATCCCGTAGACTAGACGTTGAACTGGTCATAATGGGCGTTCCCAGACTTTTACCGCGCTTGACGGCAGTTTTCAGGCGCTTGATTTCGTCATCTTGGCGTTGCAAGGTTGCACGCGCCGTCTCCAGGTCACTCCGAAGACGAGAACACAACGCAATGGCTCCTTTTGCGACATAGTTTGCGGGGACCACGGAAGCTGCCAAAGCACCTTGCAGTGTCTCTTCGTTCAAAAGCGTGAAATTCACGGTTTCTATAAGTTCCTGGCGTTGTTCCGTGCTTAAATGTTCCCGTTCTGAAAAATGCATAATTCTCAGTGAGTTTCTAATAAACTATCTCCAAAGTCTTATATTTCAAAATCTATCTCCATTTTTTATCTCGATCTCCCACAGATTTCCATACACGTATTTACCAAAGAATTAGTTGAGATTATTAGTTTTGTTCAAAGGAATCAAAATCGGAATCCATTAAGTATCAACAATTGCTTATTTCTAACGTAAGTATATTACGAACACTTATATATGTACTGAGGCAGTTTCAATGCAATGTACTATGAGTTTAAATCTCAGGTCTTCCTTCTATTTGTAACCTCATTTAAATGACAGTTTAGAAAAAAAAAATAACGGTCTCTTAGAGCTTAGGACTGCGGTAGGCGTTGGCTTTGACAAATATTTTGATGTTTGAATGACAAATTCATCCAAAGGTGAACTGTGAAAGAGACTAAAATTAACAGCTACAGTATTGCATTAACTAGCTCTTTTACTTCGTTCTTTCATCTTTTTAAAGTATACTTTAAACATTTGGATCTGGTCAAAATTGTATTTCATGCACTAAGCAACTTTAAAAGTGTTTTCAATCGATATGGTTTATCTGACTCTAAATTTGGCTAGAAGGATCAACGTTTGTGTGTCCCATTTCCCCCAAGGAATTCTGTTTTATCTATTTGAGTAAATACTTCCTCGGGCAAATACTTGGACAACTTTCTTTATTGATCCAACTTAGTTTGTTATAGATTATGTGCACTCCACGAACAATGAAACATGTTGTATGTTGGTTAAGTATAGATGTTTAACACAAAAGGCACAAGTCACCCAAAGTGCACTGTGCAAGTAAGGACCGCATGAATTTATTACAAATTGCATTGCTTCTATTTAATCAAAAATTCAAGAAGAGTACCAATAAGTATTTAATTACTTATACGTTTTGCAAACCCGATTATTATTATCCATTTTTATTAAAATGTTATGCCAAAATTCAACTAACGTTAAGTAAAACGTGCCGTAATGTTATATTTTTCGTACCAGGTCCGAAAACATAATTCGTGTGATTATACGCGAAAGTGAATTTCTTCGAAGAAGTATAGAGGAATTTTTACTTGCGTGGCAGACTTGAAAAACTGAATTTCAGTTATTCGATTAAAATCGGTTAACAATTCTTTGTATTTATTTTTTTACGATAATTTTTTTTATTTGAATGTGTACCTGCTGTTAAAACATATTCCAGTATGTTGTACATCTGATCATGGTTGCTTCGAGCATCCTTTGGCACTACCGTTGCCAGTAGTTTGAATGTATCAGCTGTTAGAACCCCCTTTCGAACCATCTCGGACATGTACGTATCGACAATACGGCATGCTTTTTCGATTTGTCCATTTCCTGAAGTGCACGATTCTTGCACAATGTCTCGTAATAGAGATGGTGAAATGGTACACAGTTCTTCTGCAGAAATTTTGCAGAGCAACTCCCCTGCAGCCTTGACAAGAAGTTTTCTACATTTGCAATTATATGACGTTGCAACTCGAATTACCTTCGTTAACCATTCAATCGTGATGACGTCACTGAACAGAGATTCTTCTGGCAAGACCGTTATAATATTGTCAAGAACTTTAGCAATGTCTGTTTTCTTTGGCGATTTCGGACGAGGGGATTTGGAGGTGATCTCACCCGATTCGGTGCTTTGCGATGAATTCTCTTCAGATTCATCGCGATCAATCAAAACTGAGATGTAAGACGTGGAGAGCTCCGCTAGTAATGACGACTGGACGCCCCGGTCACGTGCTGAAATGACAAGCTTCAAATACCAGTCCAAAGGAAGACTGAGTAAAGCATTGATTGTCCTGTCCTCTCGCCGATCTAGCGATTGCTTTGAAATGTTCGTCGGTGAACTGAATTTTGTCGGTGGTTTCAGCCAGCACTCTATGAGAGCCTCACAGCAGACGTCGACGATTCCGGAGACATTGGCCAATTCTCCAACAGTAGACGCAAACAGAAGCAATGACGCAATACATGACGTCGACCTGCTCATTTTTGTTGACGTAATAGTGTCGTTGAAGAACTTATCTGCCATGTCAATCAAATTGCCTTCACCTTTCATCTGCAAGAACTCTGCCGCGCAACGAACCTGCACTATGTTGTTTTTGGTGAGTTCCACTTTCATGTTGTAACAGAAGTCGGCTACCGTGCTAAAAATATCGGGCCCTCCAGGAAAGCCCACAAGCTCAACCTTCTTCACATCAGCACTGTGTGCAAGTTTGCAGAAGTACTCACTTTTTGCATAGAGTGGAAATTTGTGAAGTTTGAAGATCTGCTCGTTCACGTTAACAGTGAGATCGGAAAGATCTCCACTTTGACGAAATTTGGAGAAATCCATGATGGTCTTTCGTCGTTCCTTTAATTTTATTTTTTTTTTCGTTTTTGCTCCTAAAGATACACAACTTTTTAAAATATCCACCACTGAAATGAACAGTTTTTTGATAGTATACGCCAATAAACCGGGACTTTAAACTCTTTAAAACAACACGAGTGTAAGCCGACAGTGTCTGGCGATCAATAATCCGTTGATTATTAATCCAATTTTTAATCGTCTATGCGACGGGTTTTGGTGTTCCATAACAACACGTACACTTCAGATAGTCCATGTGAAGACATTGCATGGCCTCCTTTTTTAAACTATTCAGTAAAATTTCTCGCTTCATTCATTTGTTATTTGATCAATTTCAAGTTAAACTCCACACACTTGTACGATCATGACATGCTGTATAAATATACACGACTAAAGTTTTGTTTACAATATCCGGGTATTTACTAGGTGGGACCGCGAGTGCAGGCTTTAACACGATCGGACATTTACTCATTTTACGCGTAAATCGAATCTAGTAAATATTGTCTACTGAATAATTTATTTCGTTCTTTTTTTCATTCACAGCCCTGCATTGTTTTCTGCTCAGAGTCTCTTGAAGGCTTTTTTTTCTCCGAATGATATTAAAAATCGCCTGCTGTTAATTATTCATTCACAATTTTCATGCAAATGCTAAAATCGCGTACACTGCATTTTTTTATGTTTTGAGCATCTGTTTTTGGCAACTTTTGCATAAATGATTATTTATCATTGACTAAACATAAACTCGATAAAAATATCATGAATTTAATTATTAAAAGTAATTCAAAGAAGTCTTCAAGTAAATTCCAATCAACTTTTAAGAACATTTAATTGTATATCAATGCACCTGTGTGTATACATTTAAATAGAAGTGAAAGTATAATTCATGCATTATCTTAGGAAGGGGGGGGGGGGGATTGGGGATTACATTGCTCTAAAATAAAAATTAAAAAAAAGAAATATTATACAAGGTTTTCATAATTTACATTGCAATTTATAAGATATCCAGTAAATATCTAAATTAATGTTCCATCATTTCAATGTTCACTCTTGTCATGTCACGCGATTGATTGAAATAACGCATCATATACATGTACATCCTCTTTAGTAACTCTCAGTAAATTTATGCTGAATCATCCTTCCTAATTTTTCCACGTTGTCCCCCGTGTGTTGATATCCTGTTCTCACTAAGGGTTGTAGTTCCTGCCAAACTGCACCTTATCACTCCTGAAATGAAACGATGTGAAGCTCATTTTAAGTTAACCATGACCCTGAGCTTGTTCGTTCACTGTTATTTTTCCTATATTTCTTGAGCAAACCGATTGTAATTCACAGCGATATAAAAACTGACAGGACTGATATCTACCATATCAACATGTATCTAATCATTTCTGATTAGTTTATCGATTGGTCGAAACCTTCATGATCAGCATCCTTAGAAAAATCACGGACTGAACGAATTGATTTAAAACATTATGCGAGAATCAAACTGGCTGTTTTTAATCTTGCTTGCTGATGTACATTAACGATAATTTGCCTAAATTTTTTTTTAGTTTAAAGTTTCCCTAATTTTTATGATAAATTCAATACATGTATCCCGTTTGAATCACCAAAGAAAGCCAAATAGATTTTATCCCCCCCCTCCCCTCACTATCATTATTATAAACTACTTGCTTGCATGTACAATGTAGATATTTTGTATTTAAGAAAAATCTGAAAAACAATGCTATAACTATTCAATAAAATATGGTTTAATAATTTGCATTTTATACCTTGTGTTGTCATAGAGATCGTCCATCTCATCCACTTGGTCCGGTACTGGCGGGGCTGCACGGCGCCTGGGCCTCTGCAGACGTTGCGTCAGACCACGTGACTTGCGCTTCATAGAACGAGTCTCCTTTGGCGGCTCTGGATGAAATACCTATTTGGAAGAGATATAAATTGAACAGTTATATTTACTGTTATTAAATCTTTCTGAAAAAGTGAGTTACAAGACACTCTGTGACCACAGTCAATGTTTTTCCTAGCTAGCCAATGAGCGTACCGGAGGTTCATAAATCTCATCATCATCGTCATCGTCTTCCATCATGGCGGAAGATGGCGACGCCTCTCCGTGCGCCTCTCCGTTTTCCATGCGTTTCAATTCATAGTCGCCGTCTTTCTTGTTGTCCTTTTCAGGTAAAAAAGATTCCCCTGAGGAAAAAGTTACCCGTATATAGCAAAATAATTTACCCGTAAAATTTTATTTATATATAGCAAAATAATTTACCCGTAAAATTTTATTTATATATGGCAAAATAATTTTTCTTCAGATCGCCAATACAGTATTAGATAAAATTTAAATTCATTTTCAGAAAGCCACTCTATGAACAGAAAAAAAGAATACAGGTCTAACCAGTTTGATAAATCAAAGTTTTAAATTTTGAACTTTTTCATTTATACACATATTTTATCTAAATTTACCTTTTCAATCGAATATTAAAAATTGTAAACGATAATCAAACAGAATCTGATGTAAAAGTAAACTGTAAATTGCTTTCTTCAAAAGATTCTTTCCAGATAATTAATATTTGACGTTTACCTTCTATGAAAGTTTCGGCTTGTAGAGGATCCACCCCGAAGAAGGATGTGACCGCCTCGGGATAGCGTAGATCTAGGACCAAGATCACAGCACCCAAGACGACGCACAGTATTCCTGCAAAATTAATGATCCTCTTACAAAACAGAAACACAATATTCCTGCAAATAGTCCTCAACAGTTTCAGTTTTTGATTGTCATCATGCGTGGGTAAGAGATTCAGCCGTGTGTATAAAATTAATTGTCCGTCCACCGACATTTTGACGGAGGAATGAAAAATGTCTCGAAATTGAAAAATATTTATATTAATATTGATAAATATATATTTATCTATTTTATCCAGTTGTCTTTCATACATAAATTTGTAAGTCGATTCATACTTCACCAAACTGGACGGACTGCACTGATGACAAATGTAAATTTCAGTTTGGCAAACGGATAAATATAGGGTTTAAAACTTATTTCTGAACACATTTGTAATATTATGTACAAATGTACTGACGTATCCATGTATCCATAGTGCATGTATTTTCTGCATTTGCAATTAAATAATGTTTCATCTACTGAATAATGTCCAGACCTGTTACAAGATTGACATAAAAACACGGTCCAAAATGGAACTCGAGTTTATGTTCGGCGCTGAACGGAATGATGAGTTCGTTGACGTTCCTTAGACTGGCCCAGGCGATGTTGGCACCCACCATGGTAGCCCCGGTCAGCATCAGAAAGTAGGCCCCGTACTTGAGCAGAATGAAGAACAGGATGACTGTTATAATCCACAGCGGTAGAGCCAACCTGTGCATTTGAGATCATAGAAATTATTTAAGGAATGAATTCAAAATTTATTTGTTTTATACGATATAAAATGGTTTGGGGCAGTTTACGCTTTATAAACCGCGAAGCGGTTTATAAAAAAGCGTAAACTGTTACAAACCATTTTATATCGTATAAAACTAATAAATTTTGAATTCATTGCTTATAATTTAATATTTTTTATTCTTCATTGTTTATAAAAACGGTCATTTTACCTTTAAAATGACGTAAAATTGTATAAAATTCAAACGTAACGTCAGGCGTGTTGGTACATTTTAGACGTTAGTCTTACTATGACGTAGGCAACATTCTTTATACGATATAAAATAAATTTTTTGGCCAGTCAGAAAGCTTGTTACAACCAGAATTAAATTATAAAGAAATCATCAAAACTGTTCTATTATATGTAGTTCATATTCATGTCTACTTTTAAGTAAAATGTCATCCAATTTAGAGATTTTTGGCATTTACAGTATCTATTTCTTTTTATTTCTATCATATTAGTAAATTTGATTAATAATTTACTATATTTTTTCTTTTTGTTTAAATGATTAATTTACATGATGAAAAATGGGTATTGTTTCTAGGGGCGGATCCAGGATTTGAAGTGAGAGGTGGCACCAGTTGTATGCAGGGGGTCAGGGGCCGCCATGAGGCTCTTGTATTTTAGAGATTTTGTAGGGTAAGAATGAATCTCTTCAATTTTAGACTTTTGTGACATCTGTTGGCGTGATAATACGTGAAAGTAAAAAAAAATACAATTTTTAGGTTTGCAGATTTAAGACTTGAAGTAATCTGATGAAAACTCTGCCGTACAGAAATAAACAATGGCTAACAACCATGGGTATTATAATGAATTAGGAGTTTCATTGAATCCGCGGTTGTTAGGGTTCACATTTGCGGATATATATCATACACAGCCCCCATCCCATCTCCATTAACTTCACAACATTCCCACCTCACCCCCTATCCCCCCCACCCCCCCCCCCAAAAAAAAAAGAATAATTAAAAATTGGTTCAATGTGCTACTTCCGAACAGTTCCAAACAATCTTTGTGACAATATTTAAAGCTTAAATCACAAAAAAGCTAAAATATTGAGTAACTGCATACCAAGAACAATATAATGTTGACAAATGCATGCGACAAACCGACTTACCACATCATGATATGGGCGTACCAGCCGGCCTGTCGGTAGTGGCGACCCCATCTGATTCCTTCTCCATCAAAAGTGAAATACTCCGCGATCCAGATGATGGGTAGAGGGGTACCTCGAAACTGGGCGGCCCGGAACTCCTGGTTAAAACGTCCAGCTTCAAGAGAAAATCCACTTTACTAGAGACTGAAATAACACTCCATTAAGGTACTTTTACCGATTGACAAGAAAGATAACTCTCATTCTGATACCTGACAAATATATTTTCTATATATAATGAAAAATTTTCATAAAAAAACTACAACTCATATTTCATTAAGATGTTTTTACCATTAAAAAAAAAATGAACGCAGTTTGGCAGTAAATGAACTTGTTTTCTAATCCACTTTCTATATGACCTTTGAAATTATCACTCGGACATAAAACTATAGTACTGTATGAATAGATGTACACAATCATGTTTGATTCAGACTACATGAGGTCATCTGATTATGTTTAACCAATCATCTTCGTGTCATGTTGTAAATTTTGAATTTACTGGGTAGGTGTAAATACAAAATGTACAACATGACAACTTGTAAATTTTGTATTTACACCCACCCAGTAAATTCAAAATTTACAACATGACATTCGTACCGAATATTCCAAACCCTAACCGTCCCTGCTCCCATCGCCAGTCGAAGTTTTCGTTGTAGTTGATGGTCTCGTTAAAAGGCCCTCGGTCTTCTCCCTCGGCTAATGAAACCAAAAAATGACAATAACACTTTTATTTATGAAAACTTTTGCAAACACAGAATTAAAAACAAAATCACATTAACCGTAGATTCTAGGAGGTTCATTAGCACGGACAAAACATAATAATCATCAACCTTTCAGCGTGACGTTAATTCCCCGGAGACTCATCAACACCTCAATGTCAGCGGTTATCTCCCCTGCAGAACCCGCTTTATACTTGGTTCTTACACCCTTGGAAGAAGATTGCTCCCAGAAACCATAATTACATACTGCAAGTAGAAACCATAGTTAGACACTGTGGAAAGAAACCATGGTTAGACACTGTGGATAGAAACCATATTTAGACACTGTGGATAGAAACCATATTTAGACACTGTGGATAGAAACCATAGTTAGACACTGTTGATAAAAACCATATTTAGACACTGTGGATAGAAACCATATTTAGACACTGTGGATAGAAACCATATTTAGACACTTTTGGTAAAAACCATTATCAGACGCCATATTCAGAGAGAGAGAGAGAGAGAGAGAGAGAGAGAGAGAGAGAGAGAGAGACTCACACATTATGACCCCGCCGATGTAGAGTGTCACTGTTACCCGAATAAACGTAAAAATTCTCTGCAAAAAAGGAAACAAATAGAATTTGTATGTTCTGAGTTCAAAGATGGTGGAAGAATCACTGAAGCATTATATCGTCTCGTTTGGTCATACCTCTTTTCCACGAATTCCAGGAAGAATAATGAAAAACGAAAAAGCTAGGATGACAAAAGCGTAAATGAGTCCAGATTCCAATATATCCGCCATAAATGGCGTCTTATTAGATTCGTAGTAGGTCGGGGCGCCATTGGATCGGAATGCATCAAACAATCCCGGAGAAGCCATCGTTTATGGTCTAGTTCCCTTTCTGCATAAAAAGGCATGTAATCATATTTATTTTCTCCGGATACTGCTTATTTCTGTTGGGTCTTTTTTGATCATTTTAGATATAGAAGGACCATACACTAGTAAGTTATCGGTATTATAAGTGCATTGCAAACAGGAAAAAATATCTTTCAAACGTGTAGAACGACAATTTTGCCATACTTATTTATTTATTAGTAAATATAGTTCTGCAAAATTGTAGTCTTTTTCAGAATGGTAGGGGGTACATGGAGTAAAGCGCACAAACATCCCTCCCACATACCCCCTCAAAATCAAATTGTATCAGGGTTGGCGTCTTTACCGTTTCCGGTGAAATTGGATTATCTGGAATTATTTGGAAAAATATATATAATCAAAAAATAAAATGCATGTATGATAAGAAAGTTGCTGAATTCAATTATAAGTTATTGAACAGTGTACTCAACAATAATCTAAGTGTTAGTAAGTGGAACAAAGATGCATCAGCCGAATGTGAATGTTGTCAAACGGTCGAAGACTAAGAACATCTTTTATTTAGTTGTAAATTAGTATAACATATATGGCAAGAGGTGGGAAATTTCTTTAATTTTGGAATATCATGGAAGATATTAGTATTGGGGTTCCATTATGAAAATAATGTCAAAACTAGAAGGTTGAATAATATTTTGTCATTTATCTGCTTTTCAATTTATAAATACAAAATGTCTTGTAAAATAAATCAAGAAAGAATGTCAAAAGAAAATTTAAAATATATAAAAAATTGAAAAATAACTTCATTGTAGAAAATTGTGTTCTTAAAAAAACTGGAAGTATTACATGTATTGATGATATGTACTTTACTTTAAGTAATTATATGTAACTTTATGCATTCATAGATTTTTATTCCACATTCTGCGGGGTGCTCCAATTGGAAGACAAGGGGTTCAATGGACTACGGATTGGACTATGTATGTAAATCCCTTGTCTTTGTGGAAAAAATTGTATACATACGTTATATCTTGTGTAATACTATTGTTTAAGCTATATTTGATATTGTATTGCTGTTGAAAATTAAAATAGATTATGGAAAATTAAAAAAAAAAAAAATTTAATTATCTATTACATGCACGTAGCAGCTGAAGGGGAAGGAGAAAGGGAGAACCTTTTCGGCTTTCCGGAGAACATATCTTTTTCGTACATGCTTATGGAAACTCGTCTATTCACTCTTTTGAGCAGTACATTGAGTTGAAATATGATCTTGAGAGTGTTTAACGGACTAAAAGAGATGATAAAGCATCCATTCCCCAACAACTAATTGTCAATATATTTTGGGTTAGATGTTTCCCCTCCACTTTATATTAAAAGCGATTATGTACATGCTTGTATGAAAATTTATTGAGGAAGTGAACTGATCTGTGTATCCTATATTTGAAGTATAATTTCTACGGATGCTCATCTGTAAATAAGTTTTAAGAATTAACGTAATTTTATTATTATTATTTTTTTTATTATTTTTTTTATTTTATTTTTTTTTAAATATCGGTACCTTGCCCAAGTGAGCTCGGAAAATAATATATTAAACTCTACTTCATGTATACCCGATGCAACTTGGTGTTAACTCTTTCTACTTTGATTGGACCACTTGGCTCAGAAAACAACGCAAGTATACACGACTCAATTTCCGAAAACTTAACGAAAACTTCTTAAAAGGGGAAAGTCACCTTCTTGATCATGAAGGATATGATTTGGAGTCATTTTCCGCGTCAACTTTTGTTTTAAACACGTCTAAGTCCTCTTCTTCTTCTTCTTCTTCCGTGGATAGGATTTTTTTAAAATTACAGTACTTAAATTGGATGATACTAGTAATACTTTCCGCAAGCCACTTTGATATTTAGATAATATAGAACTCAAGGGGAAAGGGAAGGGGAGGGGGAGTAAATAACGTTTGACATTCTATATTTACAACTCGTTTGGTTTAGTTTTGTTTTTTTACTTTCTACTTTTTCTTTAACTTGAAGCGGTACAGACGCCATCAACCCCCCCTACCCCCCCCCCCCCCCCCAAAAAAAAAAAACAAAAAAAAAAAACTGCTGCTCTATTAAATTATTACATTTACAATGTCGCTACCTTCACATCCCACATAAATCACCAAAGAAAGCATTTTATTGTTTAAATATTCATCTATGCAAATACATGTAGTACGAAGTCTAAGAACCGATGCAATTTAGTAAAAAAAAATATCGTCAGTTTTCTCATCAAATCCGATAAACAACGGAAAACCTAAATGTGTAACCTAAATTTGTAAACATTTTCTTATTCGTTTGATTTATCAATTTGTTAAATAATGTAAATGCAAAAATTATTTATATTTGGTTTTTACATAAATATGCAAAAGCATCTTTGATCTATAATTCTTACCAGCTATTATGCTAAAATCCTGAAATGGAAAAAACGTTAAAACTGTCACCGCTGAAAACAAAAATATCTTGGCTGATGGTTAAAATTTATTCCTAACTTCCTCCTCTGTGCAGAACAGAGAAGATAATGTAGAGTTGATTCAGACTGTTATACATGTACATCGCGGGCTATGGTGAGTAAAGAGCGTCATCAATTTCATGCTTAATGTATATTGCATCATAACTAAGTGTGTTTCCTTTGAAGTACATTTTGTACATCAACTGTAATACAGAAATACTTTCAATTAAAGTGGGCGTCCCCGTTGCAATTCAGCAGAAAGTTTTTAGCAGCTGAGAAGACGACCATTTCATTAAAGATATCGAATCTTGATTTTTTTTCTTCATAAATATGAACGGTGTTTTCGTCGATCTTTGCCGGATTTACGCTTAACTCTTTTTTTTTTTAAATTTTGCCGCATCTCTCTACGACAGAGTCATCCAAGAACTGAACGTTTATTTGTTGGAAGTTTATGAATCATTTTACTCCTAATATTTAGTTTCAATATTTAGTGCAATCCACTTTCCATCAATGTAAATGCATGCTGGAAGGTTACATTTTACAGAAAATTTTACACTTTCCAATTACATTTTGGATTTTCGTAATATCAATTAATCTAGTAAAAATATTGTCATGTCTATTACATCTAATTTGACAATTGTGATAGAAAGAAAATCAAAGATGGTATGGTAACATTTTTAACCCCAATTTTAACACTAACGTATCGCCATAGCATATATATTTGCAAGAATAGCAATCGGAAGTTATATGAAACTTATATGTAAGTGCAAAGTGCTTGCAACTTTATCGTTTAAGAGTTATTTATACGTGAATATACAAAATAATATTACAAAGTTTAACACATAGAAAACAATAATAAGCATCCAGAACATAACGAGATGTTAAAATATAGGTTTTAAATAATTTTTTTTTTATAAATTATAGATACATGTAACTGCCACCCAAGTCTTTGTAGAATTTAGATCTTGTTGGATTTCTTTCCACGAAAGTCATGATATGCAACAGCAACTTTCGTTGACGAATTGTCGTTCATGCATTATCAAATCAAAAATAAATCAATACATTGGTAAGTTTATTGAGAAATCGTGCAATATAAAAACTTTTTTGGACCATCTACTCGTTTCCATTTTACATCAACAGTATCAGATTTATTCATTCAGTATAAAGAGATATTTTAACACATGTGGCATCTCTTGAAAAGTGTCATAATTGTTTTCTATTCATTTGGCAATTATTTTATACTTCTGGGATGCCGGACCATTTACCGGCAATATCCCTCCAAGAGGATTCACACACAGGCACACACAGTAATTTATAATATCACTTATTAAACAAGATGTTGATAGAAATAAGAGAAAAATGTTTGGATATGTTCCACTTAATGTAAACCACCAGATTCCTGACAAGGAGACATTACAAATGTCCAGAATGTGGAAGATTTTCGTTTGAAGACCAACTTGAAAGCAGTTGTTAATGGCGGTATCCCATGTTGATATGAACCTGGTCTGGATTTCTGAAGTAGAAAATTGATGATTCTAAGTTTATTAGATATTTTCAGTACAATCAGAAAACAAACGTATACTTTTTCATATTTGTACGTTGGTAAAGGTTTGACGATCTGCTCTATTTCTGATTTTTCGGAATAAATTTTTAAAGAATATTTTCACTCTTGCAATTCTCAGTTTTATAAAATAGTTATCAATGATTATACTTTTTCATAATTTTGTATTTTATCTCATTTTATTATAAGTCGTCATAGTAATAGCATGAAAAAATAGGAGGGAGGCATGCGAAAAAGGAAAATATTGTTGTGTCTGCATTTTAAAGATAAGAGGAAATATAAAAAAAATTAATAAAGGTTAACAAAATGTCATGCTCTAGAGGTAAAAAAGGAATGATATCTATATTTGTGTGAGGATGGAGGATGGGATGGGGTAATTATATTACCTCTATTATAAGATTATACATGATTTAACACTAACTACGAAAAAAAAAGGATGTTGGATCCGCCATTGCTCAAATCATCTATGCCTATAAGTAGCATTTGAATGAATATGTCTTCTGAACATTTAATTAATACATGTACATTTATATTCATGAAATTCTGGAAGTTGATAATTGTCAAACTCTTTTTTGTGTACAAATAGAAAATTCCCAACCACCGGATTATCATATTAACTGTTTCTTTTAATCACTGGAAAACCAAGAACAAGGCTATATATCAGACATATGTAAATATTGAATAGAGATGAACATTTTACATGACTTCTATCTCTTTTAAAAGAATTTCCAAAGATTAAACAGATCACCCAAGATAATGCTGTCTATTTTTGTTAACAAAAATCGTGAAAGTTAAGATATTCACTGCAAACAGTAAATTAAATTTTTCTTTAAAAAAATAATTTTATTATAAAATTCAATTTTCCCTGATAGATTAAACTCAAAAAGATATATCTTAATAGTTATTATGATTGAGTACAAGATGCGTATATTTCCCCGGAAGTTCTACAATCATGTAAGCAAAGAACACATCTAAGATATGAGACTAGCAAGCATGCATTACGTAGAGGAAGAAGGTATATTGTTGTCAAAAACGCCGCTGAATTGCCTGGTATTGCTGTAGAGGTCATCTGGGTCGTCATCGTCCGCTTGGTTTCCTGGGACTGGTGGAGGTGGGCGGCGCCGCGGTTTTTGCAGACGTTGCGTCAGACCACGTGACTTCCGTTTCTCAAACTTGGTATTTTTGGGTGCTGGGGGTGGTTCAAATACCTGGAGTTAAGAAAAAAAAAACTAATTTAGATATCATCATATCATATGCTATAACATTTTTCGTTCTTTATCGATATGCATTTGTCTAGCGTGATTACGAAAAGAATACATTAATTGGAAAGATATCATATGGCATTATATACACATATACACCAATAAAGTACGTAAATGTATGTTGAAATTTCTCTCTTTTTATGACGCAGTTTGAAAATAAAAAATATCCTCCAAAAGCTTATTGTAATATTTTTCTGTCAAACAAATTAAAAGTGACTTTACCGGAGGTTCGTAGATTTCATCGTCATCATCGTCGTCATCTTCAGCTGCTGCCGCCTGGCGGGACGGGCGACTACTCCCGCGGGCCGGAGCGGTGTGTCCATTTTCCACCCCTTGCATCTCGATCCCGTTTTTATTCTCTACCGTCTCAATACTGCCACCTGCAAAGTAAAACGAAGAAAGACATTTACAGGAAACTTTCTACTTATTATAGCGACCCGCAAAACGATAAGTTGAAAATGATATAGATATACTCCATATATCCAAAACCAAACATCATTGTCTATACAAGTACTGCACATATCATTTTAATTCTATACTAGTTATTTTGACTAAGAATACTAGATATACCTTGAACAAAACTATCGTCTTGTAAAGGATCGACTCCAAAGAAATTGGTGACCAACTCCGGGAACCTAAGATCCAGTACCCAAATCACAACCCCCAGAATGATGCACAGGAGTCCTGTAACAAAATAGAAGCGCGCAATGTGACAATGATAACGAGAAAATACTTAATAAATAAAGATACTCTGCTTGTGAAAAAGAATAGATGCTTTTCAAACACCCGATATTAAATTTATTACAGATTAAAAAATGTATAAAAAAAAAAAATCACCACCCAGAACAATGCACAAAATGCCTAATAAATAGAAGATTATTTACATGTATATATTTAGATACACTGCTGATTAAGAAGCGAGATCCAAAATTTAAAGATTTAAAATATTTATTTTAAAAAAACCGCTAACCTGTGATGAGATTCAAATAAAATGACGGTCCGAAATGGAACTCAAGTTTATGTTCGGCACTGAACGGAATGACGAGTTCGTTGACGTTCCTAATGGTGGCCCACAGGATGTTAGCAATGACCATCACCCCGCCGGTCATCATCAAGAAGTAAGCCCCGTACTTCAGGAGGATGAAGAAAAGAACTATGGTCAAAACCCAGAGCGGTAGGGCTAGCCTGTGGAGATAGAAGAATTCGTTATTGCCAGAAATTCTTCGTACTATATTTGATAACTAAATTGTCTCTTCACGTAGATTTTGGTAGTTGTTGTGACTTGGAATGTTACATGTACTGTCTTGGGATTTATCACCGTCTCAAGCCGCAGTGCAGATTTTGCATGGTTTTCTCAGAAGGGAAAGGGTCATTCTTATTGGTCGTGATTTGCGACGATGGGCAAATTAAATGTTAAAAGAGAGCTATCTAAATATGCCATTTCTTTCCACATACTATTTACAATTCATTGGCTAATTGCAGACACAAAACATTATCTAGCGTCTTGAACTACGAGAAAAACATTCTTGAAACTTTCTGCAAAATGCGGTAAACGGCTTACCACATCATGATATGGGCGTACCAGCCCGCCTGTCGGTAGTGACGACCCCATCTGATCCCCTCCCCGTCAAAAGTGAAATATTCCGCGATCCAGATGATGGGCAAGGGGGTGCCGCGAAACTGGGCGGCCCGGAACTCCTGGTTAAAACGTCCAGCTAAATAAAGTTAGAGACAAAAAATTTAATTAGAATGCATCCAAAATTTTGGTGCGTCTTTTTTTCTACCCAACTTTCTCACTGGGTAGAAAATAGTTCATTTGACACCGTATAGGAAGTACTCTGGATGGGTTTTTGTTATTGAACTTTTTAACACAATACGACTTGTAAATTTCAGTTCAAATATAATTTATTGATACTTACCAAATATTCCAAACCCTAACCGTCCCTGTTCCCATCGCCAGTCAAAGTGTTCGTTGTAGTTGATGGTCTCGTTAAAGTAAGGTTTTCCTCCGTCACTTGCTGATTTTAAAAGTATTCGAAATTGTTGTTTATATTGAGCAAAATATTTTCTTAGATCTAAGTAAAATTTATTATGAGAAGGAAGCTATCTATATATATGGAGGCAAAATGAAGTTATTTAAAATTGGGGTCAAAATTTTCGGATTTGAGCGCTGTAACATTATTTACATACATGTCTATATACTGCATTTGCCAACGTTTTTTTATTTCATTTTATGACAAAACTCACGAAAATAAGATTCATGTTCGAATGACAAACACTGAATCACGTGACATCAAGTCACTATAGCTAACCGCCATTTGCTCACAAAGTATTGAAACTTAATACAGTCTGACAATGGTCATGAGAAAAAAGAAATATTGAACATGTGATGTCATATTTTAAGTTGCATTGGCGTATGGTATGCGGTTGACGCCTATGTGATTGTAGTGACCAACTGCATGCTCTTATATCTAAATGCATTTTTAAAAGTGGCACATCTGGTGAAGATACATTCACAAATGCATGCATTCCCAAATACTGGTGTGTATATATACATTTGAATCCTTGTAGTCGGACCACTTACATATAATATGTTCGATGATTCCGTAGCAGAGTATCTACCAATGATACTTGTGAGTTAATTACATTTGTTATACTTTCATGTTAAATACTGAAATCTGATTGGTTAAGACGCAGTTAATAATATTTACTATTACCCTCAGCGTTAGCAACGCACTTGGCAACGGGTAACATTAAAAAATGTTACATGCGCGAAAATTATGCGCGTACGGTTCGCTGTAGAATTCACGTTATTCCTATATAAAAGCAGTAAAATTTTCTTAAAAATTAAGACATTCAGTATAACAAAATAAATAGTGCCTGTTTGGTAGGATAACAGTTGAAATTAACACCCCTCGAAAACCATTGTCAACCTCCGCTTCGCGTCGGTTGACAATGGTTTTCTCGGGGTGTCAATTTCAACTGTTACCCTCCCAAACAGGCACTATTTATATAGTACCTTTCAGGGTGACGTTGATTCCACGGAGCCCCATGTACACCGCAATGTCAGCAGTTATCTCCCCTGCAGACCCCGCCTTGTATTTGGTTCTCACATTCTTCGCCTCGGCTACCTCCCACTCGTACCCAAAGTTCGTCACTGGAACATTATATTTATAGACAAATGTATTCACCTGTTACCAAGTACTCGTGTTATTGATTTATTCTTGTTATATAAAGAGAACTTGTGTAACGGAAATATGTTAAAACGTTATGTACAAACTGTTGTTTAAATACATTGCTAATCACAGTTTCTCCCTATAACGATACCTTATTTTTGCATTATCCTTATATCTACAGTTTACTGTTAAATCTGTATTGAAATGCAAAATCATTTAAAAATAATATATCTTCATAAAAATACTGTACAGTAATCATGGAACGAACCAATTTAATTGAATCTAAACTCAAAGAGCTACATGTACGAGAGGTCTGGATATGAACCAAAATTTTGCGTATCCAAGACCTGTACTGATTGTTTGTCTGTTTTATAAATGCTTTGTTTTTGTCCTAAACAGAAATCTACAGACGTTATCGTTGTCCAGAGTCGTATCTTACACATGATTACTCCACCGATGAACAACGTGACCGTCACCCGAATAAGCACAAATATTCTCTGTAAGAGATAAAATGACTAAATTATTACTATCGTTTGTTGGCAGTGCCCCTGTTAATCAAACACATGAAAAACTATTTAATCAGAGTGCGTTTTACATCAGTGCTGTTAATGTCAAACTTTTACTAAATGCTGTTAAGTATTCAACATTTATATATCAGTCGCTTCCTAAACGACCTCTATCAGACCTCTCCAAGATCGTGGAAAGAGTCCGACAAGATGCGACTGGATAAAGACCAGCTGAGTTTACCTCTTTTCCACGGATACCGGGAAGGATGATAAAGAAGGAGAAAGCGACGATAACGAAGGCGTAGATAAGTCCCGACTCCAAAATATCCGCCATAAACGGCGTTTTGTTGGAGTCGTAGTAAGTCGGGGCGCCATTGGAGCGGAAGGCGTCAAATAATCCTGGAGAAGACATTCTGTTTTGGTGTAGTTTTCAACTCCAATAACTTATGTTTCGTTTCTGAAATGAGAAAAGGCGTTTATAGTATCAAAAATGATACTTTGCGAGTTCCATCTTAAATAGTTCAGCGTATTGGGCGGTTTTTCAAACAAGTTTTTCTCTTCCTTATTACCTTTTTGTTTGCTTTTGTAGGTAAAAAAAATTATTAAAGGTTTTTACTTTCACTTGTGCGGGATCTTTGAAGGAAACTACACGCCTAGAGGGCTTAATTGTTTTTTCATCAGTAATGGTTCGTGTCCCTTTCCTTTCCTTTATCATCTGTCGGCAGAGGCACTTTTAGAAAGCTAACTTCCTTCTTAACAGACCCTGTTATCAGTTTTGGAGGAAAAACACAATTTGTTATCACTCTCTACACTGATATGGGCATGTTAATCCTCTTTAATCTGCAAACATGCATTATGTTCGCGGGGCTACAATCCCTGATAAAGCCCATGTCAGGAAACTACTACATAGTGTATGCATGTATCATCTTTACTACAGTTATATATACATAATTATACATTTTGCATTATGTTTCGACCTCACATTGCTTAGTTATATGTCTGTAATTTGCAGGTTTGATGCATGCAATACCCTGACACATGAAGTATACACTTTTGACAAATAAGCATTTACATGACATTGTACACTTTAAAAACACTGTCTATATATACCGTATATACTTGAAGATTTCGTTGTCTCTGTCCGGAATTGCGTACTTATAAAATTTCCCCTGTTCCTTGACAGTTTACGGGGGGACTTTGTAGTCTAAGTTACATAGACAGGAAACCTTATGAGGTCACCACTGATGTCGTAAGGTTCTATCGGATACCGACTGATTCAGCAACAAACGGAAGAGGGGATTTAGCAGACGACAAGATCAAATCATAACGTCGGTCAATCCCCGAACATAAGAAATCATTTTATGTAAAGTACACCTAATTTGTTGTCAATAATATTACACAGAATGTCTTTTGAGCATTGCGTGAAATATACTCGTTTTAAACCCCTTTGTTAAAATTGTACACTTTTTTTTCATCTCGAGATGAAATAAATTAGAATTTGAATATAAGATTCATTTTTATGAATAACAGTTACAATTATCAGAACATTTAGTTTAAGGGACTCTCTTTGTACCTCTTTCACAACATCTACAATCAATATTAAATGGAGAGAGAGAGAGAGAGAGAGAGAGAGAGAGAGAGAGAGAGAGAGAGAGAGAGAGAGAGAGAGAGAGAGAGAGAGAGAGAGGAGATTGGTTTCCCCTCCTTTTGCCAAATAATATGTGAATACGTTCACGGCGATTTCCTAATTGAGTAATTAAATGCGACTTTTTCCTTAGCTGTTGACAATATAAGCCCACCCCGTCCGAATTGTTCAGAATCGCTTCAACAGATAAATGTAAGTGAAACTATAGAAAAAAAGTCTACTTCCTTGTAAAGTACATTCGTACATTAAAAGCTACAACAATTTTTAATTATTCAGTGAAAAAAATGACATTCTGAATTGGCTTGAAAAAATAAATGATTAGATTTTATTATATTATAATAGATAAAACATGCCCCTATGAACAAATCTTCCTGTATAAACAAGTGTATAAGTGTCTCGTAAACCGCAGCGCGTTTGTGTAACAAAGTAACAGGTTCATTTTTAAACGGTTCAAGTTCATAATTAATGTCTACTCAAGTATGATATAAATTATAAGGGTATGATAAACAGGAAAAAAGAAGGAAAAAGATCTTGAATACCACAATACATACATACCCTACATAGACATTCTTCTCTTACGGTTTAAATTACTTCCCGTTTCGGGTTAGTGGACCCCATGGTCACGTGACTCGTGATCAAATTCTCAATACACACTATATATATATAGGCGGAAGTTTAAATAACTGTTGAAGCATGTTTACAAAGCCCTACAAATACCATTAAATAAACACACAGAGATACATGTGCGAATCCAAATTAGAAATTCATACATTATAGTATTATTTTATTCTTAATTTTGAAAAGTGTAACATGCATGTGCTTGTATATATATGTATGTATATATGTGATTAAAAAAAACATTGACAGAAAACATACATGTATAAATTTTGATGAGCATAATAGTTCAACTTTCTATGTTGTCATATCTAAATGCCTTAACTATAGGCAGTTGATAAATGACTCGAAACAATCATAATTATGTATTACTGTGATTTGTGTGTAAAAATTGGTGGTGGTGATGGGGGGGGGGGGGGTAAACACTGCAGAAAGCACATGAGAATGGGAAATTGGCCTCTCTCTCTCTCTCTCTCTCTCTCTCTCTCTCTCTCTCTCTCTCTCTCTCTCTCTCTCTCTCTCTCTCTCTCTCTCTCTCTCTCTCTAAAGCTATAATTAAATATCGCTGGTTAAGATGAATGACATAAAGCTTTTCTTTCTGTTTTAAATGAGGTGCATTTTAGGTTGATCACCTTGCTTTATTTTTGCAAATGTTTTAACGCAGAGCAACTGTTTAAACAGTTAAACAGTTTGATTTCATTTTCTGCATTCTTTCCGAGACCTGTACATCAAGATTCGTGGTGTAAAACGACTTTTCCAGCCAGAGAGCGATGTTTGAACGATGTTTATGCATGATATAGAAGTAAATAAATGCAAGATTGCCACATATACGATTTTGTAGGTAAATTAACAGAGAAGAGAATGTATTGTATTGTTTATTAGTCAACAGCTGTACAGCTCATAGACATATACAATTAATATACACATGTTATAATACATATACTGGTCACTTGAAAAAGGCAAGTTTATACATGACGTTTTCTGATTACAAAAGCATTCTTAATATATTTACCTAAATTGCACAAATCCTTTACATTTTGTGTTGACAATAATAGAATTAATTTAAAGACAGAGGGTTTAATATAATAAAACTTCTTAAGGAATTTTTCTCTTAAGTTACAGTAAAAGGGACATTTCAATATAAAATGATATTCATCTTCTATATCTAAAGTACATAGAGGACATAAACGTCTTTGTAATGGAACATTGTTACATCTGCCAGTTTCGATGGTAAGACAATTGGATGATAATCTTAATTTACATATAAGTTTCTTACATTGTAAAGGAATTCTTTTTGTTAGATATGACTGCAAGGTACAATGATCAACTAAATATCTATAGATTGTACTGGTAGATGGTTGTATAAACAGTTTCCCAATGCGTTTTGTCTGAAAGCGAAAATGTTTGCAATATTCACGGGTACTACACTGAATTTGGAGTTAGTTACCTTTCGTTATCAATATAGGGTGAACTTTTTTTTATAACAGAAACAAGCGCATGTATGTATAAACCTGTATGTTTAAACCAATAGTCACAATATAAAACGATTGTCTAAGAACTTATTGACTTACTGGTTTAAAAATCTATTTAACCACCACTATACTTCTTGATTTGTTATATGAACTTCTTGAACAGCCAAATAATATCAACTTTATCTATTCATCTAATTGATATTACTGAAGATGATTTATTAGATATAAATACCATGTCTTTTTTCATACCAAATTTTTAACTCTACAGTGTGTTACTTTCAACCAAATCAGATCTTCGCTTTTCTCATGAAAAATATATTTTTAAATACAGTTTAAAATAATACAGGGCATATTTTTTTTTTGAACAACAGAATCGCGTTTTAAAATGATAAATAAAATAAAATTTTGGTGCAGCATTCCATCTTTAGGATTCCGAGTCTAATTATTTCTACCCTAGATATCTTGAGAAAGCTTCTTGCACGCAGTTTTACTTCTGTATCAATTACTAGCATTTTAAAATCAAAATATAATTTATTTACCAACCCGATATGCTAGGGGGTCCTCTCGAAAGTTACCAATTTTTACTTTAGGGCCCTATAGAAAGTTGAAAATGCTCTTTTTCAATTGTTCTCCAAATATTTTTTACATTTCTGCATAAAGGATTTCTTTTCTTTTCTCTTATCAAATATATAAAAACTATTATACAATGTCACAAAACCGCCAGCATCCTAAGAAAAATCAAGGACTGCACGAAATGATTATGATGATATCAGACTCAAATTCCTATAGAAGAAGATTTAGCTGTTTCTTTCATCTAACGTACTGATGTTCATTAACAATAATTTACTAGTTACTTTTGATAACTTCTTATCATCAATTCAATGAATTTGTTAAATTTTTTAAAATTCATAACGATCGTTGTAGAAAAAATTACTTATCCTGCTAACGTGGGTTATGTAATTTTTTGCAATGTCGCTACCTTCATATCCCGCATAAATCACCAAAGAAAGAATTTTATTGTTTAAATGATATATTCAATATGAATATATAAATGGGAAAATTGATGTAAAACTTCAAAAGATCAACACATTTTTTTTTTAGTCACAGACATTTTTTTAAGTTTCATAACGTATGATCGAATGGGAATTTCAAAAAAAATTTAAAGTATTAACATCTTAATTTTTAAATTGTATGAATCTAAAAAAACATCATTGATATAACTATTAATCTCTTCATGATTAATGATTAAATCATGTAACCCAATCGGCCGTTTCTGCAAAACGCACTGCTCTTACGTTAAAAACACCTGTAAAATTTTTATTTTTGCGCACGTAATTCAATTTGCACGCGCACGTAATAGATTGAGGATTTTCAAATAAAAACTTAAAATAAATTTCAATTATTTAACTATGTACTAAATGAAAACTATTGGTCACTTTGACAGCAAACAGAATTCCCGAAAACGACAACAGAAATAAATGAGTGAATAGTTGGCCCACCGATTTTGATTTGATATACCTGGTAATTTGGTTCGAGTTCTAGATTATCTGACCCCTTGACCCCTTTCTTTACTTTTCAAATTGCTGGATCCGCTTTGTTAGATCTAAATCTGTTTGACAAACTACAAACGGCTTATCATTCAATGTCCTTGACCTTTAAAGGTTTTAAAAAATGACGATCGAAATCCGGAAAGGAATTTCGTAAGAAATGAAAAAAACACCCATGGACTAAGGAGGGATTAAGAGGCACTGGTAGACTACGCGCAGGTAACTTAGTAGCATTAAACCAATCTGCAATATCATTCTCACCCCCCTTTAAGCTTTTGTAGTCTATACCACTGTATATATGTCAGCCTATTATTCTCTTCTGAGAAGAGGACAGAATACATGTGTAGTGTCAACCAGGCGAGGCTCCAGAATTTTGCGTGGTGGGGTCTGAGTGATAAATTTGTTTGCCGGGGGGGGGGGGGGGTCCAAGGTTAATTTTTGGTAACATTACAATGTAAATTTTATAATCTGACCCCCAGTCACCAAGATCCACGCACTGGTATAACGAATCCTTCCTTTGTTCAAGGCATTATTTTTAGAAGATCTGATTCTGTGCCGAGCTCCAGTGATGCTGCTGCTCAACCTTTTGAACGTGCAGACTGTGCTGGTGGCCCTTACCGTGGGGTTACTTGTCTACGTCATCAGGAGGAGGTTCATGTACAGGCTACCCCCGGGACCCTGGTCCACCCCCCTCATTGGAAATTTTGAAGGTAGGATTTTGATACGTGAAACATGTACATACTAGTATTAAGCCAGTATATCACAGTGGTTTTTCTGACATGACAACATACATAGACATATAACGGAGTTCCTTATATGTCCATACACCAATACATAAAACTTCATTTAACACAAATCAAACGATGACTTTTTGAACATTTGCACTTGAAAGATTTTCTGAGAATACAATAAAAACTGTATAAATATTTGGCCATTTTGATTTCAAATAATCTAGGTTTTTCGAAAGTACTTCCGACTTTTAACCAATTATTTTCATGCTGATAATTCACCAACTTCAATAAGTTTCAGCTTATTACCAGAAAAATAAGGCTTGCGGCTCTTGGTATTTCAAACATTAATGATCTTTTCACGAGACTTAATTATTTAAAAGATATGTGTATATGGATTTGTTGTAAGTTCTTTTTTGTAACAGGAGTCCATGTTCTGTTTTGATACATGTAGTACTGACTCGACAGTGTCACAACAGACTCTTATTTCAATATCGATGTTTTGCCAAACTGGTTCACCCAATTCTGTTCATATGAATACATGTACTTGGATACCCATGCATTTGTCGTTTATTAACCATGTGCAAACAAACTTGGGATTGGATATATTTTGAAATCACCATGTCTGCCTGTTTGTATTCATATGCATGTGTTACTTATGTATATATTTATATATCTATACATTTGTCGTTTTTTAACCCTACGCAAACAAACTTTGGATATATTATGAAATGAGCATATCATGTCCGTCTTTCAGTAAGCACTTGCATGTGTCACTTTGTGCATGGTCTATAACTTTTAAAACAAAAGCAACAGTTGTTGCTCAAGACCAAATGGCGGCCCATGACCCTGACATGAGAGGTCTTTTGACCACTGTCAAGGTCACATCATCATCATCAACATGGCATTTATTCAAGTGGCCCAAAGAGGGTCTGAGTTTGTTCTAGTCATTTCTAGTTTTATTAATCAAACCTAGTAAATATGGATCCACCGTTAATAACTCATGAGGTAAATTCAGCACAATAATATGTAACATTCATTAATTCATGTCTCAATTCTTGTAATTGCAGTATATACCAAACCTTTAGTGCACAGATTAATTCTTAAGCTGTCGGAGAAGTATGGGCCAGTCATTCGGTTCTCCTTCGGTAAGATTCTACTAGTTTGGGGCACTTTTCGGTAAGATTCTACCAGTCTGGGGCACCTTTCGGTAAGATTCTACAAGTTTGGGGCACTTTTCGGTAAGATTCTACCAGTCTGGGGCGCCTTTCGGTAAGATTCTACTAGATTGGGGCCCCTTTCGGTAAGATTCTACTAGTTTGGGGCACCTTTTTGGGGAATTGATTTTGAAATCAAACCTACTCTTCCATGTTTGATGTGAAATCATTATACGTGTGTTTCTAATGGACACAATGGCGTCGGAAGCAAATTGAAAGTGGGGGAGATGGGGCTTGAATTTTCAGAAATCTTGACAAGCAAGAAAAAGGGGGTTATATGAAGGGTTATGTTTACGATTATATTTAACTTTGCAAAGAAAGTAGGGGGGGGGGGCTAAGCGCCCCCTTCCCCTCAAAAGCCCCCCCCCCCGGTTCCGACGCCTATGGGACAAGTTCCTTCTGTTTACGTTTGTACATGTATCTCTGTCATTTATACACAGGACCTATCACAACAGTCTTTCTAAACAACTATGAGGTTGTAATGGAAGCCTTGGTGAAGAGAAAGGCAGATTTTGCTGGACGCCCGGCCTCAGTAACATGTACGTTTAAATTTTTTTTCATTCTCCTCTAGGCAACAAAAAATTCGACTGAAAATTTTAACAGAATAATCTTTAAAGAAAACCCAACAAACAAATTATGAGATAAAAAAAATACAAAATTTGTTGGTTCATGCGGACATAAAAATGGCGAGCATTGCAAAATAATTTTTAAACCGTCTGAGAATTTTTTTGCCAAAAAAAAAAAGAGACGTAATGACACGTGTTGTTATTTTTTTCAAACGTGGCTACCTTCCCACCCACATGAACTATCATGACATGATTACATTCAGACTCAGATACACATGTGTATACTTTAAAAGTGCTCCCATTCGTTCCGTATACCGATATGGTTTTTTTTTTTTTAAATCTAGTCTCTTTGATCAGCGAGGGATACAAGAACATAGCCCTGGCCTCCTACTCTCCTATGTGGCAGTATCATCGACGTGTAGCCATGAAAGCTTTAAGGTAGGTCTACACAGAGAGGCTCGTCACGAACTTCTTTTTTTTTTGTCTTCTCACTGTTTGACCACCGTTATGCTACATGTATATAATGTTTCGGAATGGTCAAAAAGTTTGGAGACAAAAAGTTCGTCAGAGACGCGACACGAACATTTTGTCATCTTACTGTTTGACCATCGGTATACTATAAATGTAATTATGATATTTGAGGCATGCCAAATGTGAAACCATTAGGTTATAAATTAAAGAAACTATCTACAAGGAGACCTGCTTGAGAAACTAACACAGGATAATATGACAAAAGTGATGAATATGATGGCAGCAGAGGCAGTGAAGGGCCCCATTGAACTGAAATCCCACCTCGACAATATCGTCTTCTACCAGCTTTTCACGCTCTGTTTTGGAGAAAAGTGGGTACATGTATAGAGTATACAATTGCAAATTGAATATGAGAATAAAAATGATTATTATGATGTGTTAGTTGATTTTTTTACGTCTTATGTGTAGTTTATTCAGTTGTTCACAATTAGCTAACTGTAACGTTAAAAAAAATACTGTGGTTTCATCAATATTCGTTTAAAACCAATTTTCGTGGATTTCGTTGTTAAGTTAATCCATGAAATTAAGTGTTCATTGAAATGCAATTTCTACTAATAATTTGTACTGAAAGGATCATTGGCCACGTATTTAAGTATCCTTGAAACCATGATTTTCACTTTATCCACGAAAATTGATACCCTTGAATATTAATGAAACCACAGTAGTTTATAATAAATCATAAAATACCTCTCTTAATTCGTCCAAAGTAAGGAGATTGGTGACCCGGATGTAGAGTTCCTGCTCCGAGAAAAAGACAACGTGAACGAGGCTATAGGCAACGGCCTCCGAGAAGATCTGCTCCCGTTCCTGAAGGACGTTTACCCGTCCAAGCGGTACATCATCATCAAGGAAGCGGCGGGTCGGGTGTTTTCTTTCCTAAACAGACTCTTACAGAAACACCAGGAAACGTTTGACCCCAGTAAGTCACCCGCCTCGTTTCCAAAGGTGTCGAAATGCTAAATACTGGTAATTCCTATTTTAGGTAACAGAAAGAGAAGCTGCGCAGAAGGCAAAAGAGCTGTATTTAGAGAATGGTTTAATCAGTTCCTTAAAATCTAAAACGGAAACGGTTCTTGTGAAATTTTGTGAGGCCAAACTTCCAATGGTCCAATTGCTAGAGTTAAAGTTTTCAAGTTTAGTTTGATTGCATAAAAATATACTCAGAACTGTTATCATGATTTTACGTTTCCCTTAAAATAGAAAGCTACCGAGTTATCTCTATCAAGCAGACATTATGGGTGGGTTTTTTTGCTCATAGATAACATCCGGGATCTTTGTGATCATCTCCTTCTAGCGAGATCCGAGGCGGAAAAATCTGGAGACGACGAATCCCTGGAGAAATTAAACGATACTTATCTTGTTCAAACTCTGTCGGACATCTTTTTTGGTGAGAACTTACTCTATCCACTAAAGTATTCGTCGGTCTTCTTTTCTTATATATACTTTAGTACTCAAAAAGGTGAAACCCTATTAATAATGCTTGGTGGTTCGCATGTTTAACAAACACACAAAGTTTATAGTATGTGTTATTAAATCTTATTGCCAAGATTGCTGATTTTTTTTTTTAGTTTCGTCCTTAACCAATCTCTTTTTCTCCAAGTGGCTTAATTTGATCATCTTTCAGAAATTGACAATTCATCCCTTCATTTTTACGTCTACTGTACATAGATATGAAAAAGTGAAACGTAACACACCTTTTGATATATCAAAACTTTCTTCAAGTTTAACATGTTTAGCTGCATACATCATTAATTTTCTTTTGTTTACAGCTGGTGTAGATACGACACGACTGACCCTGGAATGGTTTTTGTGCTTCATCTCCGGGCTTCCGGAAATACAGGCAAAATGTCAGGCGGAGATCGACAAAACAATTGGTATTAATTCACATTTCACGATGTTTTATTGTGTTACACATTTGAGATATCACTTTACCAAGTAAATTCAAAATTAAGAAATTGACAAAAATGATAACTTTAATATTATTATGAATTCTAATAGTATGTAAATCACACGTGTGACCAATTGACATGCATACATTGTGATGTTAAAAAATAATGAGTGACCATCGAAAGAACCCAGAGGAAAATATTTTAGTACCTGTTTGAGACCCCTGACTTTCAGGTAGGCGTTGTCCATCCATCGCTGATAGACAGTCTTTGTCCTACACCGAGGCCTGTTTGTACGAGACAATGAGGGCGGGGGTAATAGCAGGTCTGGGTGTGCCACATCTGACCATCTGCGATACACAAGTTGGTAAGTCGTTGACATTTCAGCTCTCTAGACTTCCGTCTAAATTTGTTCAGACCAGTGAGGTACAGATCAGCAACTTAAATGAAAATTTAAAAAAAAAAATAGTAAAAAATATCAAAACAGCTGAAAGTTACTCAAAACACATTTAAAATGTTTCCTGACGAATTACAGATAGGAAAATCTAAGCATTTTTTGCATTTTAAATAGGTGGACATGACATTCCAAAAGACACGGTTGTCCTTATCAACCATTTTGCACTCCATCGGGACACAAAATATTGGAAAGATCCAGAGAAATTTGATCCGCTACGTTTCCTGGACGAAAATGGTAAAATGGATCCCACGAAACTGGACAGCTGGCTACCATTTTCTGCTGGGAGGAGGGTATGCCTTGGAGAGTCTATTGCAAAGCCGGAAATCTTAATGATGTGCGTCCATCTTCTTCAACGGTTTGAAATATCACTTCCGGAAGGCGTGAAACCGAACTTTGTGGGTGTGCATCGTGACGTTTTTGGAACCGAAAGTCCTGCTGACTTGCGAATAGTTGTTAAAGAAAGATTGAGATAAGGGTATATAAGTAACAAATATCTTCTTATAAGACTTATCATGAATTGAATTGCCTACTTTTATATTAAATTGCACTGTGTACTTTACAATGCCCTGTTACATTTATCAAGTGATTTTCTGAACATTTACTCTTATAAATTCCCATTATAAGGGACTTAGACTCGACTTAAACTTAGTTAAAAATCAAAATTTTATTTTCTATTGTTATGTATAAAATAGTTTAATTGCGCATTTTAAAGAGGTAAGATTTCATTGTTAGGTCATCGTCGGAACCCGGTTGAAAGCAGTGTAACGGATAGAAAACCCGTGGGTTCCGACGATGTTGTTAGGTAAACAAAGCATGAGTCTTATATTTGTTTACAATAATGTAAAGTATGGAATTACCATTTCTTTGACAAAATGACTCTATAGGCAAAGAAGGTAAACTGATTCAATGTGTTCATGAATAATATCATCAACAGAAGAAAGCATTTGATTGAAACTTCTATCAATAAAACACATGTAAATAATAACAAGGCTTGAGCTTTGTTTACAAAACAAAGAATTTCAAACTGTGTCTTGCTTTTAACTCGATATTTAACTTTCAAATTTTGACAAAACATTAAATATACCCATATTACCCATTCTTAACATTAAAAATGGAAAAATAAAATTTTAAAATTTTAATTTAAGTCCCATTAAAGTATATCAATTACGTATAATTGGAGAAAAAGATCAAAAATTGCATGAGCTTTTTTATACACGTGATATTCACATAGAATGTAAAGTAGCTAGGCAAATATGCTACAATTAGATTAAAAAAAAACTTCAAATGTTAATCAATCTGATTAAAATCAGCCGTTCTGATTTTAATCAGATTGAAAGTTAATAAGAATATTAGTGCAATTTTACATATCAAGTTTATTAAAAATCATAAAAATTTTGTAAAATCCGGCGATAACCTGTTTAAATGTACTTTCATTGCGAACATTTTAAACCTTTAATTATCGAAATCAGCCAAAGGTTTAACAGAGATCAAGATTTTTTTTTACAGAAATATACACCATTTTTTCACCTGTATATGTACATTGAACTATGATGAGTTAAAACGAATAAAATTCAAAACACACAATTCACACGCATTTTTTCAACACCTTGATCCACGCGCAAGATTTCATTATCTCCAGCATAACTATAACGCCATTGTCTTTGAGTGCTATGGATCTTAGAGAACACCCATGCGAGATGCAATGGCTCGCCCCTGAACGCTGGAATTTTTTAAGTGTGTAATCGATCGATCGATCGAACGCTCCACCATTACCCATCGGAACAATATTACTTTGTTTACGCGTTGTGCAGTCATCTTGCTACATTTTGTTGCTGGAGAAATTGGAATCGGTTGTCATGGTAATTTATTTTTGCGCATGATCAGCATTCTGACGAGCGTCCATATCTCCTTGTCTGTGTTGTTTTACCAGTGTTCTCCTTGGTACGTTTTTCTTGTTTGGGGAGATTTATTTTAACCATCATTTTTCATGTGTATCATGAAATTCCAATGCGTTGCTTGAGAGTTAATAAAAACCAAAGCACAGGTATTTCCCAGTATCGTGTAAGTATATACCTTTTCTTCTCTGTATACATGTATACTTATCATAGACACGGAATATCAATCATCGATTGGACAGCTAAGACATCCGTAGAAAGCGTAGCTTTGTGTTATCCTGTTGAATTTATGATACTATAGAGAGAGAGAGAGGGAGGAGAGAGAGAGAGAGGTCTGCTGATGATACTCTAACTTTTGTCAATCATACATTTATAGAGAATGTATGGAATGGAAGGAATTTTGCCAAATAAAATTGTATAAATTGACGTAAAAATAGGTATAGGCCTATGCATATTCAATGACCTGTTCATGTATTTGATTAACCATTCGGTTAATCAGGTTAAATATCATACATGTATTTACGTACCTCAGCTAAGGATTTGTTTCAATGTTTATTTGTTCATAATATGTTCCTGGTGTACAGTATGTTTGCCTAGAGTGAAAAAAGAAATGAACGAGGACTTTTAATTGCAATATTAATGAGACATCCTAAAATTGACAGACTGTATTTGTATATAACAAAGTTGTAAACGTTCAAATTAATTCGGAAAATAAAGTTTTCGTTAAATGTACGGTTTAATGTGATCTGTTTATAGTATTAAATACATGCTGACAAAGTACCGTACGTTCCGCCTCGCATTCTCTCTAAATTTTAAATTCATAGATTTTACCGGAGGAAAGATATTTCAGGTAATACACATAAATTGTCATATATCGATATAGATGAAATATTCATAGAAACATAGGGGAACGATGATTCTGTGGAGTCGATCAATCAATACGTACGCAGGTGCGTAAACAACAGCCAGTCTTTCACTCATCTCCGTTAATGAAAGAAAGGCCCGGTATCCCGGGGGGCTTTGGGTTCGAATTCATTTAAGAGTTGGGTTTAGGAGTTGGATGAGTTGCATGGGGGCTTGATTCTTTTCCTATTCATTCTCGATATTAAAATTCGTTTTTATTACAGATATTAATTGATAAGTGGGGAAAAATCGATAAATTTATTGTCTTATTACAAATATATACATGAAGCACCAAACCCTTAAAAGCTCCAAAATATTCCAGATGAAATTTCAGCCTTTAAATTCGATAAATTAAAGCACTAGCTAAATTAATTGACAATGGGATAGGGTTTGGGGGGGGGGGGGCACCAACTGTGCCTGTAACACAAAGTACACAATAATTCTGATTAGCTATGCTTATCTGGGCTAGCCAGCGGAAAGGGACCCACAGACCATCGACCACCGCTCTGTCTCTCTAGGACTCCTTGACTAAAGCTTCTCCTTAAAGCGTACAGCTTCATCAATATTGACACATTGCTGCCTTCATCGTTTCAGTAGTGACCCATTGACCAGTGATGTAGTAAAGATGAGGCTACGCCGCACCGCCAGCTGTGTGCTTGCTGTACTTACAGGGCTGGTGTTTTGTCCCTCGAGGGGTGAGTTCATGAATACTAATATACATGTACCATGTAGATAGTCCGTGAAGTTTAAGGACGAGTATATAGATATATTCAGTGTGGGTTTACCGCATCGTGGGAACCTACGGGTTTTCTATCCGTTGAAAGCAGTGTAACGGATAGAAAACCCGTGGGTTCCGACGATGGGTTTACCGTAGAATGAAATATTTAAAGGGTGAGAATATATATACATCTTCTGTGTAAACTAATATGAGTAAACTGAATTCAAAATTCAAGACTCGCAGAGCTTGCGTCTGGAGGACCCATGAAAATATCATGGAATACCAAATCCATTTCTTGCCACTGTTTGGACCCCTCACAAGTTTACAAGAAATGCAAGCGGAATACATTTTTAACCGTTTGTTACGTATGAATGATACATCTTCTCGTATATTCTTTTGCAGTTACATGTACATGTAATTTTAGTTACAACGGAATCTAACATTTTTAATTGTAAATAAAATGGATATTGGGATCATGTATGCATATGCTGCTACTTAATTTAGAAGCTTTAAAAGTCAACGATGATAACAAGAAACACACGTACATGTATAGACGAGCTTGGAAAACATTCATAGCATTACAGCTCATCAAAAGATTTGTTCGCTCAAGAGGAAAATTTAAGACAAATTCATAAAATAATGGGGAAATAATTCATTATGGAACGAGGTGTGTATTCCGAGAATCAAACGCAACCTGAGCTAAGTTTAGGCATGGTTTTAAATTTGCTCAGAATTAAAAATAAAGGGGTTTTGCTTAAATAATAAACACACGCCTATAAAAGTTTGCATTGTATACATTAAAAAAATGTTGCCATTTTATCCAGTCCTCTTATGAAAACTTAGGTGATCTACCTATGATACCGAAACTAAATTTGTACATATAAATTTCGAGAGATTTAATAATCAAGGTTATATACCAGTTTTAATTATTTGTAACATTTCAGCAAATGGCATCGGTTGTTTCGTGTGTACGTCTCTCAACAGAGGAAACCAAGGCTGTGAGGACACTTTCAATAACACGGGGGAATTCTACCGCTCCGATTGCCAGGCGAGCAGGGACGGGCGGATAGGCATGTTTCCAGCCACCCAGTGCATCAAAATGGTGGCAGAAGACAGTAAGCATATAAACATACGTGGGGTACTTGCAAAAACAAAATCCAAAATAAATCAGTATTCTAGTTTTGAAGTTATTTGGAGACTTTCGTTCTTGTACATGTGTGCATGTTTTTCTGTCCTATACATAATAAGTCATTAATTGGCTGCGAAACATGCAGTTCTTTGTTCGTTGAAACCGCAAACCTGTGATGAAAAAAAATAATAAGGAACATATAACATTCACCGTTTGCCAGAAAAAAAATCTGTGAACAAGATGAGACAGTAGTGATAACATTCAAAACAGGGAAGCGCTGGCACGAGAAAGCACTGTCTAAACATTCGGAACATAGGTCTTTATTCATTTGGAACATAGGTCGATTTAGTAAGGGAAATGTGAATGTGTGTAAAATTTGTGAACGTAGGATATGTATATCAATGATGTAACGCAAAACCTCAATTTGTCTGTGGTCACTTATCAACGGGATAATTTCAGTATTACAACTACTAAATAAAGTACTGTTTGTCTGGTCTTCGTACTCTACATATAACATTTCAAGAAATTCTTTTCTGTAGCCCAGATATTTTTAAAAAGTTTCAGCGCTATTGTTCAAACTAGTTGTAAAGAATAAAAAGAATAAGCCTACGAGATGGGTAGGAAAAAAAAAGTACCTGTTTGTAAAGTACATGTAGTTTAGTTTTCACTGAAATATAGCTCAAATTTCAAACGCAACTTGATAATTTTTCTATGCCAATATGCCTTTTTGGTTTGCTTTTAAAACACCGACGTTAAATATGTATTTCAAAAGCTCACTGAAAGACCTTTAACAATCCATTATTTTACAAAATTGTTTCTCACTCGGTTATTCTTAGTTTTCAAGAATCTTGTTATTCTGTTTTGGTTTCTCTGATCATTTCCTCGTTTTGTTTTCAGCCGATGCTGGTTTCTCTTTGATCGTACGTGACTGTGTTGTAGACAACGGAGGCACAACATCAGAAACAGAAATCGGGAGACAGAGTCATTGCGGGTGGATGAAGGTCATTAAGTACAACGGACGGCGCATGAGCGGGTGCATTCTCAGTTGTGGCCAAGATGGCTGCAACACAGCCAATCGGACATTGCAAAGCTTCACGATTGTTTTAACAATTGCTTTTATGATTACCAAAGCGTTAATATAGTGTTAACTTGTTGTCTATTTTGTAATACAAATTTTATATTGTACATAAACTTAAATTCAGGGAAAACTATTCTGGCTATAAATGTTGGAGCTTTGAATGAATCGGATTTTGCGCCATGTTTTGGGAACCCCTTTCATGCTTGCATATTGTTGTTTTCGATAGTTTCAATGCAATTTTGTCTTAGATCAAGATGACAACTAATTTGAGAAAATAGAATTCAGTAATAGGAAAATGTTGAACATATGTTTTGTTACTTACAAGATCAGCAGTTATTTTTTAAAGCAGCTGTGTATGTGCATTTACTATACATAATATTGGTTGTTGTTTCTTATAGAAAGGGGTCAACTTCGTTAGAGAGCTCTAATTTCGTTAAGTAATATAATTTTACTAAATAGTATATAATAGAATGATACATTAATTTATGTTCTTTGCAGGTATTTGTATATGATCAGCTAGTTGTGCCAAAGAGAATCAGTAGGATTTAAACTACTGTGGAATCATTAAAATTCGTGGGGGCCAATTTTCGTGGATTGCTTAAAGAGCTAGAGCCACGAAGCATTAAAAAATGCCCTATCATTAAAAATTACCATATTTTGGTAAAATATAGGGTAGGATCTTAGCTTTTCATAACTTTTTTTCTTTTTTCGATATCTATCATACTTTTTTATAAACGGAGTTTACAATATGGCATTATTTTGATGAAAAATGTAGAACAGACGTCATTTTTGTTAAGTAACGTCATGAAATGATAAAACTACGTATGACTTGAATCTAATAAACAAAAAAACATAAATAAAATTCTCATGTAGACATTATAATTAATTTATGAAAATAAATTTATTGATGAAAATAGCATGAAAAGCTTATTTACAATATAGTTAAAAACATATTACAGGGACCAGTGCTGAAGGTCAATATAACGGCGGTACATTTATATATGTCAGTGTCTATAAAGTTCTTTTTTCTGCAATTTGAAACTGCAAGAAGTAATGCTGATGACGCGCAATGTATAACTGAGGATTAATCATTGAATTCTACCAATGTTATCACAAATTATTAAAAATAAATATATAAATATGTCAGAGATACGGTAATTGAATTTAATAGAGATATTTGTAATCTCGAATTTTGATGCGTTACTGTAACAGTCTGTGTACATTATTCTACATGATTATTGTACGTGTTTCAAGGCTTCGATATTTTCACCCAATCCTGGCGCTTTACAGCAGTTAGATGCCAGGGTTCAGTTCTTTGAAATGTTTTATTTTCCCAGTTTCCCGTGGGCTCACCGTGCGTTCATGTGCGCTCTCCGCTCCGCTCCGTTCCCGCTCATCGTGCACAAATCGCCCACCGTGCGTTCACAAAGATTTCGCCTTGCATGCGCTCACTGCGTTCGTTCAGTGTTCACTTATTATTTAGTCAGATAATATTATATTTAGGCTTATAACAATACAAACATGTAGTTTATTGTTATTATTTCCTGATTACAAACGAAACACAATGTAACAATACCGCCTGGGGCACTCCGAATAAATCGTTCATCTTGCGTTCACATAGAGTACATATATCGTTCAACGTTCACTTTGCGCTCTGCGTTCGCTCTTAGTTCACCGTTCATAAGCGCTATCCAAATTCGGCTCAGCGTGCACTCGCCGTTCGTTTAGAGCGCAATCACTGTGCGCTCACCGTTCACGAACTGTTCAAGTGAAAAATAAAACCTTTTAGCGACTGTGTTTATGTAATGGATGTACTAGTATGCCGAAAGCAGTTCTGTATGAAATAATATAAAACAGTTTCGAGGCCTGTTATAGGGCCGAGAACAGTGATATTTTTTCATACAGAAGTGTTTGAGACATATATAGCCATTGAATATCATTGTTGATTCCTGAGACAGCCTGATTTTAAAGAATAACAGTGTTGTAACCACTGATAATGGTCTGATATCAAGAAGCTCTCTAATATATCGGACAGTCACAAGTAAAGTTTTTGACTGCTGGAACAAAGGAATGACATTACAGCAGTGTTTTAGTTCTTATTAATGAAATAAAAAAAGAAAATCGATTTCTTAAAAAATATTCTTATGAGTTAATTATTCCTTATAAATGTCATAATGTCTATTCATTTACATTTCATTTTTTCTAGTGATATTCATGTCATTTGAGAATTGTTACAAGCTATCCGTAAATGTCTTGAGAATTAAGATCATATTTCAGAGAGAGAGAGAGAGAGAGAGAGAGAGAGAATGTAGGTTTACTATTTCGGAGCGAAGATAGGTTAAAATGTACATTTTTATTTAGAACATCAAGCAGTAGCACATAAATAATGTTGTAAAATTGTCTTGAAAAGTCGAATTCATAGCAAGCATGTAGAATTTGTGTTATCATATCTATAGATTTGTAGTGAACTCGGCCGTAAATCGATTTTTTGAGAGGGTAGGGAAGGGGGGGGGGGGGGGGTTGAATGGAAACAAATACCGTTTTAAATCTCTCTGTACTCATCGTTGTTTTTTTTTAAAGAAAGGGCCCGGCAATCTGATTTTTTTCTATATTCCATACAAGAAAAACTTTAATTAGATTTAATACGCATAAAATAATCAAAGATGATTTCAATCGAGAATTTTATAGGCAAAAGTAAGTCACCGATGTACACACATTTAGGGTGATTTTTCATTTTATTGGACAAATAATCAACAAAGACATAGCAATTATAGGATTAGACTTCTATATAGAGCACATGCTGATAATGTATTCTAAGCTGTGTATACCAAAAGCCGTCTTTATCGAAACGGACACAATCAATCTTTTAAGAAAGGAGTGTAACTGCATGTAACGGTTCACCGGAATTACATTGACCACGCGACGAATCAACACTGATCAACACGTGGCTGATAAAGAAAAGACGTATGCATTTGCAAAATTTTTTTATGCAAGGGACGATGGCTTAATATTCAGCTGTACTTAGGAATTAAACTATCAAGTTTTTTGACGGAATAAGTTAAGTTTATCATATATGTACATGTTTCATGTGATGTCGACTGTCTTTCTCCCGCGGTATTCAGGAACACGTACTTGTGTGAAAAAAATCGCTTGCATCTTTCCTTTCGTTTAATGCATTTCACCGTTTGACAAAAAACCCACAACTAGCTACGTATACATGCTATCGCTTATTCTACATAAAGGTATCGCATAGGAATATATATTTACTTACGTACGTACAATGTTAACTTTGCCAATTAATTTTTTTTTCTGTTTATAGCAATGTTCATGTATCTCATATTCTACTGCAATTGAATAATACCTTGGTACATAGAAATAATGCTTTTTAAAAATGCATACTTTACTGGTCAATTCTATTGGCAAAATACTGAAAGAACTCAAGATTCCATGTACAGATTCAACTGACGTCGCAAACGTCAAACTATGACGTCATTGATGATGCACGATGTAAGCATGAATACACAGTATAAAATTACTAGATAAAACATGTTAAAGTTCAGTTTATATGCATTTCTTCCTCAAATATTTAATAAAATGATGATTTTGTAAATAATCACAAATAATTCTTTATCATTATTAATTAAATTCTGCTATTTCAATAAAAAGGAAGCAAATAATTACCCTTAAATAGAGTGGTCAGTGTTATTTTCTGTTATTAAAATTTGCGCATGTGCTAAACGGTGGGGCCGAAGTGAAAAAAAATTATATGCATAGAAGCAGAATATTGTGCCCTACATTATAAGTAATTACAATTTGTATTGTTTCAAACTTAAGTTTTGTGAAAATTTTAAGGCACATTTTGATGCTTCGTGGCTCTAGCTCAAATTTACAGGTTCCTGGGGAGGTATTTTCGTATATTTTCTTATACTACAAAAGGGAATATGACTTTAAAGCCCTAATTTATTAATTCGGGGAGGACGTTAATTCGTGGATGAGAGGTAACCACGAATTCCACGAAAATTGAGCCACCACGAAATCTAATGATTCCACAGTATCGTTTGGCTCTACAAACTCTTTCTTTATGAAGAATTTAACAATTTTGTTTATACCCACATGAAACTATCACGGAGTTGTCGTTTTTCTTATTTCAGAACTTGTGTAATTCAGATGTTTTTTGGAATACATATTCTACTGTCCATTTACTGCATTACATAGAGTTCTATGACATATAAAATACATGTATTTATGATACTGCATGCGATTTACATAGTTTTATAAAAGATTAATGAAATACCGAATGCAGAATCCTTTGTTCTATATACATCTGTCACCGAGGGGAAAGGGCACTATAGAGTAAGGGGAATTAACTTGTATAGGCCCAACCCAAGAGACAGGGGGTCAGCCTAGTCAATAGGCTTAAATTGACCTCTAAGTCGAATATGCATAGAGCTATAACTCGAAGGCAGGTTTCACAATTTATTGATTAAGTGATTTTAATTAACTTATAAAATATCAACAATAATCAAATAGAATAAAGTCAAAAGAACAGGATAAAAATAAATATTTCTTAAAAGCCAAATGAGTCAGAATGAATTTAACTCAATGTTGCTTAGTCTACTGACGGACTGGTGGACAGTCAACTAGATAGTCAGTGTGAAGACATAAGCAACATGAGATAGTGGCCGAAAGAGTCTGACTGAAATTTAGCTCGATGTTGCTTAGTCTTACTGACAGACTGGTGGACAGTCAACTAGATAGTCAGTGTGAAGACATAAGCAACATGAGATAGCGGCCGAAATGAGTCAGATTGAAATTTAGCTCGATGTTGCTTAGTCTTACTGACAGACTGGTGGACAGTCAACTAGATAATCAGTATGAAGACATAAGCAACATGAGGTAGCGGCCAAAAGTTTCTGACTGAATTGAATAAATTTCTAACTGTATTTATATTCTAAAAGATAATTAATGAAAGTGAGGCACAGTACTCATGATAATTACTCAGAACAATTACATTGACTAATTGGGGATTATTAGGAGAGTAGACTGACCCTCGCTAATTAATTGTCATCTGGCATGAGTTAACTCTAAAACACGTTACTCAAAATTACACACCATGACATATTCCCCCCTGCTCGAAAATGTTTGTCCTCAAACATAAAATTTACAAGTGAAAGTAGATATATGCAGTCTGACATGTCTGTGAAAAAATAAAATAACATATGCTATACAGAAACATGAATGCGAATACGCAACATTGTATAAATAAAACCTTCGGAAAGAAATTTATGGCATGAAAGAGAAATAAATAATTATTGTAACTAATAAGTTTAAATCATGTACATGTAAATATAAGGAATAATATGTGTGCACTCATACCATTTCCTAGATCTACTGTGTACTTTTTTAAAAAAAATGTGTTTTACAAGAGTAGAGTGAAATTAAAGCAGATGAATTTCTTTGCAATTGGTCAGGCATAATTAAAATTACATTACACAAATAATAAACATGATATTATATCAAAAGTTCCACGTTGACATGAATTTTTATAATCATTGAGGGATGCACAGTTACTTCAAGCATAACTTCTCCAAGAACAGGATGGACTTCTCCACCGACACCGACAGCACTAGTTATGGAGGATTCTTGTATGTCTGCATTATATTGTAATCACTGTAATTGGTGTTGACTTATACAGCTTATGGAAGCTCCACTGTCAACCAAGCACTTGCTGGGTGTATTCTATAGTTTGGCTTCAACAAAGTTCCTATCCATGGCTGCAGTGAACTGTAATTCGGGTGTCCCTTGGGTCATGCAGGAAAGTTGAGAACATCTCTTCTTCTGACAGTACCATTTCTGGGAAACCTTTCTTCGTCCCATGACTGACTTCAAGTTTTTTAGAACTAGTCTGAAACTATAAGAGAGTAGTCAGTATCATGGAAGCCGAGTTGGACTGAAATTTGCACTTCATTTACATTTCTCTAAGCAATTAGCATAGAAGTCAGAGACGAAATGAACTTGAACTATCTACACAGTGTACATTTTTGTTTCTTACACAATTGAAAGTGGAAAAATATCAACAAAGTTTTACTTATCTTTCAGTAGTGTAGCTCCCGTTTGGATAGGTCTGCCTCTATTTCATCTCCATCATGGAAGTACCTTTATACACTAAAATTATCCTGCCTATTGACTGTGCCTTCTAGCTATAGCATAAAGCAACTATGCATACCCGGATTCTCCACCACATCGGTCACCGAGGGGAAAGGGCACTATAGAGTAAGGGGAATTAACTTGTATAGGCCCAACCCAAGAGACAGGGGGTCAGCCTAGTCAATAGGCTTAAATTGACCTCTAAGTCGAATATGCATAGAGCTATAACTCGAAGGCAGGTTTCACAATTTATTGATTAAGTGATTTTAATTAACTTATAAAATATCAACAATAATCAAATAGAATAAAGTCAAAAGAACAGGATAAAAATAAATATTTCTTAAAAGCCAAATGAGTCAGAATGAATTTAACTCAATGTTGCTTAGTCTACTGACGGACTGGTGGACAGTCAACTAGATAGTCAGTGTGAAGACATAAGCAACATGAGATAGTGGCCGAAAGAGTCTGACTGAAATTTAGCTCGATGTTGCTTAGTCTTACTGACAGACTGGTGGACAGTAACTAGATAGTCAGTATGAAGACATAAGCAACATGAGATAGCGGCCGAAATGAGTCAGATTGAAATTTAGCTCGATGTTGCTTAGTCTTACTGACAGACTGGTGGACAGTCAACTAGATAATCAGTATGAAGACATAAGCAACATGAGGTAGCGGCCAAAAGTTTCTGACTGAATTGAATAAATTTCTAACTGTATTTATATTCTAAAAGATAATTAATGAAAGTGAGGCACAGTACTCATGATAATTACTCAGAACAATTACATTGACTAATTGGGGATTATTAGGAGAGTAGACTGACCCTCGCTAATTAATTGTCATCTGGCATGAGTTAACTCTAAAACACGTTACTCAAAATTACACACCATGACACATGTATGTATCAAAGCATCAGTTGCTTTTATTTTCCAAAGATAAATATATACTAGTGGTGCGCTTTCATTTTCAAACTGAACAAAATAAACTACTGGTGACATTTTCTTAAACGAGGAAGAGACCAAGATGAGAATTTTCCAAAGTGGTTATCTACAGAAAACTATTCTGATAAAATCTTGAATTCTATCATAATAATATAATTAGGGTTGGTCAGGAAAACAATAATACACTTCTTATTTATTTTGGTCTTTATTTTTTTTTGGGGGGGGGGGGGGGGGCTAAAAAGAAACAAGTTTCAAAGAGATATTTATGAGACATGAACTGGGTACCAAACTACCAATTTAATCATAATCATTCAAAATGGCACGTTCCGTTCATACTGCATTGTAAGAATTTGTATAAATAAAAAATAGATTACCAAAGCTATGATCAACAATTTCTGAAGCTTTTTAAAGTAGAGCCTGACAAATCAAGACTCAATAAAATTAAACAACAGTGTTTACATGTATTAAACCTGTTTCATTAAGCAAGTCTCATTAAGCATTCATCCTACACGAATACTTTGGAATCATTAGAATTCATGGTGGAGAAACTTTTGTGGATTTCACGAGTACTCCTCACCCACAAAATTGCACCATGAACAAATTATAACATGGCGGCTTTATTCCTTGTTCAAATACCGGTTTACCATTCCACAAATATAAATTTACTAACTTGAATTGGCACTCAAGACACTAAATGGTTGTTGAGTTACTGGACAGGTAGATCAAAACTATGTCCAAATAATTTGGGGTAAAAATGCCTAAACAATAGCTGACGATAGCTGACAGAAATAATGACACAAATTAAAGAAAACAATAGGCCCACAGGCCAAACCACTCACTAGGGCAACAGCTTTAGACCGCCTTAAAAAAATCAACTTATACACAAAATATCTGGACAACTTAGAAGAGTATATCTTTATTTTCAAATTTTTCTACAATTCTTAGTTCTTAAATTGAACATATTAGCTCCCTTTGTTGTTACAGTTTTTGAGAATAAGATTTTTAGAGGTTTTTTTCCTTTTTATTCAAATGTAAAAATTTACATCTCCAACCCCCATTGAGGCCCCTCCCTAAACCCCGGCGGATCATGATTTAGATATTAACTTGAATATACACTACCTGAGGATGCTTCAACACAAGTTATATTTTTTCTGGCCAATAAGTTTTTAAAAAGAAGATTTTAAAAATATTTTTCTGTGTATATTTCTATAAAAATTCAATTGTGGCCCCAATCTATCCCCAGAAATCCTTTGGCTCTGGTGAGCTAATGAAAAAGATCAGTTCACAACACATTAAAAGATACAGGTTTTTATGTCTTTTGGTCCAAGTCAAACAAATCTACATACTTGTAGTATAATTACATAAACTGATAGGAATATAAAGAATTAATCATATATACATAAAAAAATCTCAATATTAATCAACATCTATGTGATACAGCATATTAACAAACCCTGTGAAAACTATCAAACATATAATATAAAATTCATATCTGTTCCAGTGAAATATTTGTTGAGGTCCAAGCAGATACTTAACAGTTCAGAAAGGACATATTTTGTGCAATCTATTGAAAATGAAATCTTTCACCCTCCCTGTAATCTGATTAGAATATATCACAATATCTGAGTATGACAGACAAATTCTTAATTGAAATTCACACTTCTGAAGACAATATTGCAAACTTTCCATAAAAAGGAAAAAATTCAGCACTGTTTTAATCCCTCCCTTTTTTTTTATTAATAGCATAATCTTCTTAAATACTATTGTTGGTGTCTGACAAGCTGAGGACAAGCAATATATATTAGTCAAACAAAATAAGTAGTATACCAACAGTTAGTGAAAGGGCATTATAAAAATAAACTTATTGTACATGTCCACTCTTAAAATATAGTACTACCTGTATATGAAAATCTAAATGAATTCAATACCTTACAATTATTGTCATTAAAACTTCAGATAAATTAAAACAGATCTTAATACATGTAGTAAGAAGAGAACAAAATTTCAAAACATTAATGCATGTATAATTCATGCATGTTTTAATAAAAATTATCAATAGTATTTTTCCTTAAAAAGTTCAAATGATACTGAAATATTACAATCAGGCTTAAAAGAGTCAAGAGATGCTTCTTGATTATTTTGTATATAATCAACAAAATAGAAGATTGTTCCAAGAAATAGCACCATATTCACCACACAGAAATAATTGGACGGTCAGTTCACACATATAACTAGTGCTGTAATACTTCAAAATCTCTAGGTGGTGTCGAAGGCATAGAATGGAGATCTTTCAGAAATATATGTAGACTTCAGGTAAATATTGAAGAATATGTTGGAATTTTGGATTTCAGAATCACAAGGGAATCCTACAATTTTAAATGGACATAAAAATTAAGATTGTTGGAATCTTCTATAAGCATATTCTGTAAACTAATTCTATAAAAAATATTGATTCATTTGCGGAAGATGCGGATAGAAAATGAATAATATTCTAGGTAATATAGATTGTCACAACACTTTCTTTAAGTTTATCCCTATGCTTGCTCAAATTGCAGCGATAACAATTTTCAAAATGAAATTAATATCGTAAAACTTTCAAATTGATTATTGTTAATTGAAATGCACACAATTTCACAAAATCTTGTTGGGCCTAATTTGACTTAACCTAAATAATTCTGTTTTTAAATCTTTTGTCAGAGATGCACCTCTGTCATTAGAGGACCAATATTAGTACTGATAGGAACATATTAAGAGAAAACCCCTATTTTAACATATTTATAAAAAAATAATCCCAGTATATCAATGATACATGTACCTTACTGAAAATCTGCCCCAAGAAATAAAGTGAATTCCTGGTACATGATAATTTGTAGACCATGCAAATTAAGATGGAACAAGGAATAAGGAATAAATTTTTAATCACTGACCTTTCCACCATTTTGCTCAAGGCGCTGCACGACTTCAGTGATGCGATCTTTGTACTTCTTGTCCATCATTCTCTTTGATACCTTGATTAAATAATCAAAACATTTACTTCTTTTATTCATCATGAGCAGTTGTATTATTTCACATTCCTTCACAAACCCCTATCTCTCTCTGTCATTATTTATTTTCTCACACTTTTCATTGTAACTTGCATGTACATGTAAATATACATTTTACCTTCAGACAAGTTTTGACACTGTTGTACTTTTGTAACATGTATATTGCCATCAGATAAGGAAACAGAGAAACATGATGAAATTTTATTTAGATTTCATTTGACAGAAAGTTTGTCAAAATAATAAGGATGAAAGTTAAACCACAAAGGGAAATAACTTTTGTAAATAAAAATACTGCTTGTACTTGCAATAATGGTTTATATGTAGACTGAAGGTGTTCTTTTAACGAAAATTAAGAAATATTTTATTTATTCTAACTTTAAAATTAGAATTATTTCCCTCTATCTTTATACAAAGCTCTTCTTTTTAAGGAGATTTATACAGCCTAAAAATGGCTATGACCATTCAGCTCTCTTAATCAAGTGACTTACTGGCACCAATATTGTCTTGAGATGCTGATTAAGCTCTGGTCCCACAACATCACTTAACTGCACTAGCGCTTCCAGACCTCCCTCAAACACCGAGTTATCTTTATGGCTCTACAAAAAAATTAGATTGATTTTCATCATGATACAATAAAACCTGTCTATTAAATAAACTGAATATGTCATCTTTGCTAGCCAAGTGCTTACAATTTACTCTGTTCCTCCTTGTAAAGGGGCAGAGTGGATATTAAACCATTGGCTATCAAAGATGTGAATATGAATACAATGATAGTATTTGTACACAGACATACAAATGTCCTTTTATATAACAATACATTTTCACTTTTTTACTAAGGGATAGGGAACAAGAACAAGATAAATAAATAAATGCCTCTCTGAAAATCACTTTTGATAAAAAAAAACAAAAACATCTCAAGTTGCAATGTTACAGGCTTATTTGCACTGGACACTCCAAAACACTGGGCAATGTGCGCAATTTATCATACAGGCTGCCAATACTTATGTGATCAAAGAAATGGAAAATACAAAAGTTGTGTCTTAGATATACATGTATCAAACAGATTTTGATTACCAGTGCTGCTCTTATAGAAAATGTGATTTTTGGCAAGATAGGTAAGACTTTCTGGTAGGCTCCATCCACTTCTAACATTTCTTGAAACCCATTACGAGACACAAAGGTGTAGGGGTGTACTGTCTCCTTCAAGCCCTGTAAAAATATAGATATATGATATTGAATGTGACTATTAAGAACATGTTTCTTACTTCACTGAGCCATCTACTTTCTTGGGTCTACAATAGTTTGATGAAAAATCTTTTTATTTACTTCTCAATCATATCTCATTGAAAACTGTTTAGAAAAAGAGATAAAATTTGACAAATTGAAAAAATTCAATTTTAAATATGAAAATGATAATCTTAAATACACATGTATTTGTAACAGGAATATAGTATATAAACTTTGCCATTTGTGTGAATGCTTTAGATATCATTTTCTACGAATACAGTTCACATGAATCAAAGAAAACACTACTCACATCGGCAAGTGTGACTAGAACTGGGTCAAATGGAATTTCATCTGGAGGCGTTGACCACTGTAGTTTATGCTTCACAGATCCATGGATCAATCTATCAATAGAGTGTCATATGGATAATTTAATGAATATATTCATTTAATTTCTCTTGTAATGGAATTGGTTTTATTTTTAGTTTTGCCAAAATGTAAGACAAACGTATCCTTAAACACCAAGGTAAATGGTAATAATTTTTATGTATATGTCAGAACTGTCTGATCATAGAAGAACTGCATTGAATGCATCATATCTGATTGCTACAGTTTATTTGAAACTATAGTAGAGACTAACAGCGGTCTATTGCCATTTTTAAGACCTGAATAAGGCATAATGGAATAGATTACTGTGATCTCCCTGAGTTTGTGTTCTCTTGGATGTAAGACCTGCATAAGGCATTACAAGTAGAGCACAGACAAAGAGGCGCACCACAGGCAGAAGTGGAGGAAGTGCAAGGTTTACGCAGAGATTTTGATTATTACTTGGAAGGCAGGACAACGGAGATTTATATTTGTGGGAGATAGCTGTCGACCACAGTTATCCAATCAATAAGAAATCGTTATTATTCTTGGGGTCAACAAAATCTGACTTAACAGGATAGCAGACCTGGTGCAACACTTGGGTGTAAGACATACACCATTGTTAAACACACAGCTCGGCGCGTTGCACGTTACAGTCCTAAAGCAAGTCAAAACCTAAAGAGAATCTGAAAAAAAATAACCAAATAACAAAAACTCATGAACCTTTGTTATTTGCCCAATTATTAATTCCAACTACATTAATACTCTTATTTATAATCCATGGACTTCAACTTCATTGGAAGTACAATTTGAAAATGACCTTAACTTCATGTGACCAGTTTCCATGGTACAAAAAGATAGATTTATACCAGTTAACAATAATTCTAGTCATCAGTCTTCAAGAATTTTTAAAATAAATTTATATTACCTGCATGGAACTCCTCCATTCATATAAACTGAAGCAAAAGCTGACTGACTTTTGTTGGTGGCTGCAAACTGTAACATAGTGGTGTAAAATGAAACTTAATCATAAATACAATGTAATATAAATAGACACATTCTAAATCTAATTTGATCTGTCTGTGAAGCGATGATAACCATCGTGACTATACTAACTGGGTCAACTGTTTTGGGATTCAGTTTATCAGATGGACGGGAGAGTTTCTGAGGTTTCGTTGCCAGTAAAGTTTCCGATGAACTTTTCCCTGGTTTGAGTTGACCAGTCTTTTTACCGGTGACGCCGAATGTCGTTCCAGTTGATCTTGAAGACGCCATTAAATAAGAAAATTTTAGTTATTTGCATTTGTCATCTTTTGCCACACTTGAATGTTTACACCGGAAGCAATGTGCACATGTAACGGAAGTTAATATAGCTGTTACTACGACGACTTAAATTACTACGCTTGAGCGAAAAAAACCTTTTAAAGAATACATATCAACTTGAATATTGGCACAAGATTCAATATATTATTGACATGTTATAATGTAGAAACTATGAATAAAGTCCGATTCATATTTTTCCAATGTGTGAAGGACATTATATGCATTATATTTTGTAGATTTGAAAGTTAACAGTCGTAAACAACATGGCGGACAGTCGGTGCCCGACCAATTTTGAAAACTAAAATTATTCTGTTTCTCGGTTAAATTCGAAGAAACATTTTCTAAACACAATGGATACAAACATTAGAACGTTGCTTACAAAAGCACAGTCACTAATAGGTATGCTTTTTTCTGAATATTCGCGAAACTTCACATCTATAGATTGACTGATATTTCGAATTTCCTCGAATAAAATTTTCGAGTTAATTTATCGCTAATAAATAGAATAACTGTTAAGCTGTATAATGAAATACTTATGTGACCTTTTGTAAAATTTTACGAATTTTTTCTTGAATTAATACAAAGGAAAGGAAAACAACCAGCATCTTCAGCAAGCATACCAGTTACTTAGAAATGTTGCAGAAAGCAAGCCAGCGGTTGATACGCCTGAATCGTTTGGTTCTGATTTATATGTTATTTGTGCTGAGATAGCCTTCCAGGTGCGTTTTTGTATGTCATATATTGCTCTTTAATTAGTAATTATTACCTTTTTAAAAATGTATAACACAAAAACAATATTCTTTCCGATGTAGATTAATTGTTCGATTTTATTTCAATTCAGAATGGAATGCCTGACATGGCAAGAGAATGTCTCAAGATGTACTTTATGAAACCACCACCTGCCAACCAGTTCTTGTGCAGAGCTTATTTATGTCAAGCACAGCTATTGGCTCCAAAGGAGGCCAACAACCCTGTAAGAATTAAAGACCTCTTTCATTAATTCATGTGATTATAGAAAAAAATAAACATTTTTTTATTATATCTTCTCATTGTAAAACTATTCATCTTAATGGAATTATAATATTTTGATTTCATTTAACAACAGGAGCAACTTGAAAAGGCAGTAGTTTACCTTGTAAAAGCCATATCATTTGCCAAAAAGAACTCAAGGTAAACAAATACAGCTAGACATTATATCAAATTAAATCATAATCATTTTTGGGTTTTTTTTCATTTTAGTTGTCAAGAATGAATATACTTTGATTCAAATGAATTCTGAAATTGTATAGAAAAAAGCATTTACAGTTTAGTTCATGATATTAGCAGAAATTTGGAACACTTGCAGTTAGATATGTTAGCAAATTGTTTTTTGGGGTTTTTTTTGTGTGTCAAAATACTGTATATTAAGCAAACATTCTAAATTCATGTAATTTAATCATATTTAATTATCTATAATAATATTTCAAACAGGTACCATTTCTTGGTATACAATGCCTCTGTACTGTACTGGCAGTTCTGTCGCCCTTTCCTGAAGCCCAACTATCGCCAGTATTTGGCAAGAAGTCTGCATCAAGTAGTAAAGGCACTGGATGACATTGACGACAAAGATTTTGAATGGCGAGCACAGCTAATGATGTATGAATTTCATTCAAAGTTTTTCTTTTAAATGTAGATAAGTAAATATCACGATGGCAAATTTTAAATATACAACTGTACCTGGAGAGAAAATCCCACATACTCCTCCAGTGATATTTTCAATTTCATCAATGTTGAAAGATAAAAAAAAAACAAACAATGGGTCATGAAATTCTTTTAGAGCCCTCATGGAATGTCACCTGGATGCAGGAAGGAAAGCGGACGCCTCCAGTGTGGCAGGAGCAGCTGCCACCTTTATCAAACAAAATGTTCCCCATCTGTACAAACAGGTCTTTGGGCTCATTGTAAGTCACTTCATCAAGAATGTTCTGTTATGTTTAAATACTGTAGAAGCAGAAATATTCATTGAGGATTTAATTTTGTTATATTCCTTGGCGGTAAAAATCAATAAAATAAAATCCATGGCCAACTTTTAACCCAAGTATTAATAAATACAGAGTTGATACGCAATACATTTTAGATATGACGAAATTAGATGCCAACGAAATTTTATTTACAAACAATGAAATTTTAACCCAACGAAAATATGTGCTTCTACAGTATACATGTACTGATGACTTTTGTTGCTTGAAATTTAGATTTTTATTTCATTTGAGTTGAGTGTATATTATTGAGATCCTTGAGATATTTTTTTGTTGTTGAGTTTTTGACATCATGTACTCATATAACAATTTGAATGTACATGTACAGGTATATAAATACATGATATATATATGTACAACTAAACAGTAATAGTTACTGTTCAAGATTTTATTTTTAAAGACAGAAATTTTTGTGGCAGTGTATAAAATGTATGAGATTGTATAAATGTTGCAGAATGAGACCAGCATTTCATTTAGAGGCAAATTTGATAGAGATTTTTGATTTTGTTTTGCAGGTGAGAAACCAGCTGTTAGATTCTGCCAAACTGCACAAGGATGTGAAAAACTCTCCCGAGTTGTCTGTTTATTACAAAATTTTGAAACTCAAAGTGTATGTATGCTAAATAAGTACTGGGTATATAAAACTTATGTTTTTTATAAATATTATTGAGAGCAACTTTAACAGTAAGATATGTTTAAAAAAATTTACTGGTACCAATTATTGGAGATTTTTGATTTTGATATTTTCTTGAATTTTGTGTGATTCTTTTCCTCAAAAAGTGTTGATTCTTTAAATTATTTATTTTAAATAAATATGTAAGGAATCTAAATTGCAACATTTATTCTAAATTTTGTTAAATAAACTGAAAATTAAGAAGCTATATTTGTACATGTCTATACAGATCTTGTGACCTCAATGAACCGCGGGAATACTTCAGTGAAATACAGTCCATTCTGAATCAGATGGGTGTGGCCCACACCAGCACAGTCCAGCTGGAAACTCCAACTGGGAAAGGTTCAAAATCCAAATCTATCCGGACTCACTCTCCCGGGGCATCTAAGATGGAGGAGTTAGAAAAAGACAGGTACTATTAACTGCTAGTTTCTTGTAAGTTCCACAAACAGAATTTGGAATGAAGGAATTATATGCATGTGTCTTTTGTATATTAATCGAGAGGAAACAATTCAATAGAATAACACAGTTTTTTAATGATAATTTTGAAGCGCATTTAAAAAATTATGAAATACGGAATATTATGAAAATTTATTCTTAAAAATTTGCATATTGATTTCATAAAGTTTCCTTCACCCAGGAAATACGTGAGTTCTGTACCTAAATCGGTTCCCATCCATCATTCAGATTTTTTTCCATGTACAAGTGTTCCATATTTGGAGTTTTAAATTAGGTTTTTTAAAAATACACTTTAAATGAATTATTTTTGTTTTTTTGTTTTCTTTTTTAAATTTTTTTTTATATGCACATACATATAGCTTTGTCCACACTGCAGACAAATTTACCCTGCTTATCAAAAGTATATGTACAATGATTTATAGGACTTTGCACATCAGTTTATTCCATTCTGTAGCATAAGTGGAAAGCAATGGTATATTAAATGATCACAAGTTTACATCACAGTAACATTTCCAATAACATGTATTTTATTACTCCAACTTTATTACAATGTATGCAGTCCATATGAAATAAGAAAGAACTAAGCAAGATTGCATAATAAGATACATATATACATTGTATTACATAGAGATCCTGTGTCTCTGAAGTCTTTAGACCTCTATGAATTTTAGATTAGTACCGGTATATGTATCTTGAATTGATTTTGTGAAGAGATGGGAAATGAAGCAGATATGTCCCAACAGAATTATTTCAATCTGTTTTTCACAAATTAAAGGGCCTCTAGTTCTGCAGGATCAGTCTTGTCAAACATTGACAGAGACCTTGGGTCGAAAATGTCTCAGTGAGTATTCACACACCCGTGTTACAGTTCCACCAAGCAGTTTTACACCCGTCTTCATTGATGCAGAAAAAAAAGCGGACTCTTTTTTACGGCAAAAAACCTTTTTAAAAATAAAATCAGCCACCAATTGAATTGAATTGAATCCAATAGCCATATATTAATGTTCTTTAAAATGCTCATTCTCTTCATTAAATTTAAAACTTCTTGCACCTTACCATCTCTCCAAAGTTTGTCCTAACAGACTTTGAAATCTGTTCCAAAACAATTAAATTCTCATAAGAGATTTCTGATTTCACACTATTTTCCAAAGTACATTATAATTTTCCTAAAAAAAAAATCACTATAAAATACCATAACGTTACATTTTTCAAACGTCAGAATTAATAATAATCGATAACCAATAATTTTCCTCCAGGTAGATGAAAGAACCTATAATGAATGTAACCTTTGTGTGTAGAGATTTTTTTTTCACCTTCGTAACAAATCACCTTGCATTCAACAGTTCTGAGTTAAGTCAACAAACTTTGAGTGACCACGAACATTCTGAAGAGGATACGTAAGTTCAGGACTAAAGATAAGGCATTAGCTAGCATGTGATGTGTTCAGTCCTTGTGTTCAATAGCAATGGATGAATGCTGTGAGAATGTCCTAGCTATCGTCTTGGGGCAAATAACGTCATACAAATAAGTCTGATCAGCAAATTACAAAGTTGCATGAATGTTATAGGGAATTAGTGAGACATATGAAGCATGTTGAAATTCAAGATGGCATGTCAAGCTGATGTGTTCATTAAGCATGTCAAATACATGTATTACCTGGTATATACAGTTAGATAGGTAATACACATTTTGCATGAACAAATTATTCATAGTAGAAAAATAAGTACAAGTAAAATTAGGAATGGAATATCTTCATCTATCTAATAGAAAATTCAGTCTGTTGGTTTCATGCAGTCATGAAATCTCATGGAAGTGATATTGATATATTGAGCAATCATAATGATAATAGAAAAATACACCAAGTCTGCACAAATGTAAGCGATTAAGATGTTTTAGCTCATTTCTATGAAAACTGAAATGAAATATAGCGCACAAAATATTTCAAAAAATTATGAAACCTCTATGTTGTCAGAAAAACTATGAAATTAAGAATACAACTTTATGACCTCTAGCTGATGTGTTGTTTGATTTTACCCATTTTATCCCTTCCTTAGCTTTTGCATCCTGATGTGGATTTTAGATTTTAATAAATTGTCCAAACATGTATGTTTAAAACCACAGAAAGTTGAAATATTTAAAGTACCATAAAACAACGTACCGGTAAATTTAATACATACTAGTTTAACCCTCGATACATGTAGCAACATGAAGAGTATAGAAATACATTTACCAGTAGAGAATGCATATAACATGTAGTTCCAAAATTATTTACCTACTGTGTATAAATGCTATTTAGTCCAGGATATTTTTGACATTTTATTTGTTAAAAGGATACATGCATTAACGTAATGTTCTTAGTGAGTTACAAGTAATTAATATTGTGTTTACCAGTTTGCTGATGCTATATATGTACATGTAGTTAGATTACGGTAATTATTACCCGTTAGATATTACGTCATATACATGTACATATATAGATTTGTTCCTGCATTGGTTTTACCTGTAAAGTAGTTTAATGCGTTGTTTCTTTTTTGTTAGAAGTTAGAACTTTTGAGATTTTTTTTCCCAATTTGCTGTGTTTTTAATTAACATATTATTTATTTATGCATAGTTTAACTTTATTTTAAACATTGATAATAGTAGAAAAAAAAATTGAATAATTTAAAAGACCAGCTTTGCTTGATATTAGATTCACTTGCTTTATGTACTAATGACCTTTCCTTAGGAAAAGCCCCACCAAGGGAGCAGGGCGAAGGACCCCCACCCCTACCAGTACCAAGAGACTGGCCGCAGACAGCGCAGATAAGTGAGTCCTCGTAAAAGTCCATAATTCTTATAACAGTTCTCTAAGTCTTATAAATATCAGATGAGTATTATATGTGAAGTCCATTTACCATATATTATATGAATATGATAATATGTATAGGGTGTTAGAATACCTTGTATCAATCCATGTACATGCAGACCATGCATGCAGATTGCAACAACCAATGAAATTACATGCTCAAGATATTAAATCTTTCCTACTTTAGTTGGGTATAACAGAATTACATGAAGCAGTATATCAACATGTTTTGGTTTTATTACTGAAGGAGAAAAATATAAACATTTTAAATATATCATTAGATACCGTGGTTTCATTAATTTTCGTGGGTATCAATTTTCGTGGATTTTCTGAAAACCACAGTTTCAAGGATACGTAATTTCGTGGCCAAAGACCCTATCAATACAAAATGTTAGTTGAAATTGAACTTCAATGAACATTTAATTTCGTGGATCAACTTAACAACGAAATCCACGAAAATTGGTATTCAACGAATATTGATGAAACCACAGTATGGGGTTTCTACAAGCAAGATAACTAGAATGCGTTCTTGATTATTACTTATACTTGGAATTTAAGTCAGTATAATTATTAAGAACCATATTGACATTATTCCATTGATTGACTGAAGGTTATAGTTTTAACGTACACCTGATATGATTTCAGAACCGACTTGTCAGACGTAGAAAGGTTCGGCTAAAGTTTGCATTGTTTGAGTGGTTTTGATAGTCTTAAATAGAAATATATGTTCCTGTTTTATTTTTGAAAGATTTAAAATTTATTTCATTTATGTATGAGTGAGTCTTTTAAATGTTGCACGCCAAAGTTGTTTGCAAGATCTCTAATATGAAATATCATTTGATTTGTTTGATAACTATAGTTGTTGTTTTTTCTTCCAGTTTTCAGATATTTTTTTGATTTTTTTTTTTGATTTTTTTATTTTTTATCAGAAATTAGGTATTCATGCATATGCAAAATTTCTATTTTTAAATTCAATATAACAGTAGTTTCTAGAAGTTGTAAATATCCAGCACCACTGCTTATAGATCTATTGTAATTTTTAAATTGTTTTTTATCAGCTCGCTCACACATTTTGAATTAATACATGCTGTCTTTATTTTCATTCCATATGTAAAATAGTTCGCTTTAAATAGAGTTAGAGTTTATAAATTCATATTTAAGGATATGAATACGGTCCATGTTGAATTGTTATTTTTCGCACTGAGAGTGGCTACCGTGGTATTTACTGTATACAGGGAAATATTTGCCCCGTTTTATTTTCGCCCCTTTTGCCCTCGTTGTCAGTGGGTGAATTTAAGACTGGGCGAATTCCAAGGTCTTAAATTATCTCTCTTTTAGCAAAACCTTTGTCTGGGCGAATTCAAGACTGGGCGAAACCGTAAAGAAGGGCGAAAATAACAAGGGGCGAAAATAACCTTGTCTACAGTATATATTTCCCTCTCAGTGTTATACCTGTACAATGTCATGTATTTTTTACTTCAATCTGTGTCCTTCCAGACCCTACCTGCTTCTAGAGCTGGCCAGGTTTTGTATTGAACTGGAGTTTCCTGATCTGGCCCAAGACTGTGTGGACCATATGAAAACATGCGTTGTTAAAGTAAGTATAGTACTACCCTAAAATTGAAGTACAAAAACAGAGTGTAGTTGTATAAGAGTATGAGGGGTTTTTTTTGCCTTTTTGTCTTTAACTCTTCTGGTAATCATTTTGTGCACTCGTTGACCATGTTAACTCAAGTAGAAATTTCAATTTTATGCTAAAAAAAAAACGTTTACTGACCATTTTGAACTACTCTATTCATAATACCTACTTGATCTGACATAATTGCTGTATATATATATATACATGTTGACAAAAAGTTTGCATATGTTCATACTGTTCGTTCATTGATTGAAATGAAAAGTATATTATTGATTGATTAAAGGACCCCAGTTTTTACCTGGAGCTGGAGTTTCTACAGTGTGAACTGATGGTCCGAAGCCTGGGAGATAAACAAGAGAGCTTCAACAAGTCTGTCGTTGATGTATGTATAAAACACCTAACAAAAAATTAAAAATTCTATTAATTTATTATTTAGTTTTATACAATATTAAATAAATACAATCTAGTGTGACAAGGGTTAAGATGTTTGGAAAATTGAATGTTACAGTTGTAAAAGATGATTTTTGTTCTTTTAGATTTTAAAAAAGTGGAAATATTATGTATGAATCATAGTGACGCATATATCATAGATAATATTGTAAAGTCTTAAAGATGAGCAATAAGGGACTAGAGCATCTTTGCATTCAAGTGTTAAGGGTCCCCTCTTCGAGTACTAAACAGAAACCTTTGACTTGTGAAGATGACAAATGTTTGATATATACTACAGCTGAGACTGCAGGCCATCAAGAGATGTGAGGAGACCATTATGAATGCCATCAGACAAGGCGACCCCAATGTGATCCAGGCTGGCTGTGTGACCCAATGGAACCTCATCCTTGCGCTCTTACAGCCCAACCTCCGTAAACATGTCCGCAAACCGCTCACCCTGCTGGCAGACGCTCTTGAAGACATACAGAGGTATGGGGCCACATAGTTCTGAAATATCAATTGTTTATTGAATAAAACTTGTGCTCTCTTTCATTCTTAATGTGAAAAGAAATGTTTCTTCTGATATTAGTTGTACATGTAAATCTAGTACATTATACTGTAAACATGTCACATTTGGATGAGAATACTATTCGGCGTTATTGGTGGAATGCAGCTTCCACTTAATCAAGAGTGTCACCAACTGTCTTGCATAAACAAATATGAATAAAAACATAGTTATGAGTGGATATGGAATTATTATATGCATTAATTAAAAATGCAAATGTCATTTTTCACAGGGCAAAAATACAATAAACAGAATATTGACTCGAAAATTGTTTCCTCATGGACTTGCATGATAAAATAGATATTCATGATGACAGTATTTGATCCCTCTACTTTCAGTTTATTGATAAGCTTGAGATGTCAGATCCACACGGAGCTGGCCAAGTGTGAAGAGGACCAGGAGCAAATCCAGGTGGCAATGGAGCACCTTGTTAAGGTCAGTGGTACCTCAGCTTTTGTCAAAGTCAGAGGTTCCTCCAATGGTTTGCTGCTCTTTATTGTATGTGGCATCAGAATTTTCTTTGTATTGTACATGCATGAAAATAACCATTCCATTGGATGATCCCGTCCCTTAAATTTCTAATAAAACATAATCTTGAAAAGATTTTATGATTACCCAGTGCACCACCTAGTTTTCTCAATGTCTTAGAGGATGAATGATAAATCCACTGCCATTTATGTTTTGAAAATGATTTCAGAGATGAATTCCTTGATACATTAAAGTAGTTTGATAGATTCGCAATGTATCCACTCTCTAGGTTTTTTAATGTCTCCAAAAATGTGTTAAAGATCTACTCTCCGGTGTTTCTGGTTATTTGCTCTTTGTATAAACAGGCTCTAGCTCTGGATGATGGGGGTCTGTACAAGGAGAGACTAGAGGTTTCTCTACGCAGACTGGAACTACGAGCCCAGCTGTACAAGCAACCAGACAGGGCAGAGGATATAGCAGCCATGATAATTGAACAGGTAATAACATGAACCTTAGTAGAGACTGTAAGGTGCTTTTTTATTTCTTAACCTTTGTTTGAAAAAATACAGTTACAAAAAAAACATATCATATGCATTTATTTTCCAGAAATGTTATAATTAATAATTTTAAACTGCATAGACCTCCAAATTGTGATTTCCAAATTGACAGTAACATGATGAATTTTTTTTTATTTCTTTTGTTATTTTCATCTACAAATTGTTTCCCATCCATCAGCTTTTAGAAAATAACTTTGTGTAATCATGCATGATTTGAAATTTTTTTATAATCATTAGGCCCGCAAGGCGGACTCTGGTACAATGAGAATGAAGAGGTCGCTGCTGGTGAAGGTGGGGGAGGCGCTGGCCCCGGACGCCTTCCAGCTGGTGCTGGACAGCGAGAGTGACACCAAAGGTAGGTAACTCTGTCAACATCCAATTCAAACCTTAATAGAGACTGGCCACAGTTTGTCTCTGGTTTATACCGGTAGTTTTTTTCATCTATTTTCCTTGCAAATAAATATTGCAAACAAATATATGACTGACTTCTTTTAAAACTCTTGAAAAATATGTTTGTGTGTGCTTTTAAAAGTATTTTGAAACTGTTATTCTGCAAATGTTTTTACTTCCTCACATTGTTCTGTCTTTTACGTTTTCATTTGTATAATCACTCTTTGTTTGATTGTATACATGTATTTGAATTAAGCTCTTTTCATCATGGACATTTTTGCAGATGTTCTTTTATTGCTGAGTAAGGGAATATGAGTAAATGAATGCATGACTTTGATTTGTTCAATTATCATAACGGCATGACAAATAATTTTGACATTGTAGATAATTATATGCATCGTATGTGTTTAATTCAACAACTGATCATGCATATTTTTATTATTAAAAAGAACTGCAAGGATGCATATGTAAAGTTATAATAATGCTTTTGACACTTTGGACTTCATTCTGCTTATGTACAAAAATCATCATGTTCATATGATGTCTGCTTTCAATGTGTCCAAATCTTATCAACATTACTTATTCTAACTTTCATTTTTGCTTGCTTTAATTTTATTTCAGAGAAAAAATTGGATGAAAACAAAAAAGGTTTTAGTCAAAGAACACTCTAATTCAGATTAATCCAAGATATCATTTTAGTACATGTACCAATTTCCAGATTTTTTTTTATCATATGATTGTAATTTATTGATTCCTGAATGTAACTCTGTTTTCTATGTGAATATCAATCACAATACAGTATTAGAGATTGATTATTTTTTGTGAAATAAGGCTGTAAGATGCTAAACAGAATCTGGAAATTGTGTGTGTTCCAAGCATTGACTGGATTATATAGTTCTGTTCTGTTAGCTGTTCATTTATGTTGGGATAATTAGTAGTTTAACTTTATTTTACAAAATTTTGTGATGGTTTCTACTTTAAAACAGAACAAAAAAAAATTCAGGAGGATGGAAGGAGGGCTTAATCCTTTTAGCACTTGATAAAAACATTTTTCTCCTAATTAAAACAGGGTTGAGGAAAATATGATTTAAAATTGATATAACGTATTCACAAAAGTAAATCATTCTTCAGAAACTCTCAAGATCTTTTCTCTTGTGTGTTTTGTATACAGAATTTAGCATTATTTAGTTATGTGTTGATCAATGAGATATTTTGATTTGCATTTAATATAATAAAAGTAAACTGGGATAATGAAATTATAGAACAGGCCTATAGAGAACAGAGAAACATGGCAGCCAATAATGCTGAAATAGATTACATGTATAATTAGCACAATACTGTAGATTCCTTATTATCCAGAGGAATTAATATCTGCATAAAATCGCAAGAAGCAACTCTCGCAGATTTTAAAATCATGCTTTTATTTTTCAGACAGTTTTGAACTATATGAAATTATAATAAATTGGTGCTCATGATTTTATATTCTCGTGGTTTGATACAAAATAGCGGAAATGCAGAATTATGTTCTTGTGAAAAAAAAAATAAGGAATTTACAGTACTCTTAATGAAAAATATTTGATTGACATATTAATCTATTCAGAGAAAATGATAAATGCCACTTTTTAAAAATACATATAATTGTTATCTGACATTACACAATAGCATAATATCACTGATAAAATATGGTATATTTCTTGTATGTCTGATATATCCAGATGTTAGTTGTATTAATGTGAATGGTTACCGGTAATTAGTGATCTGCATTTGTTAGATTGTACTGAAAAAAAATGTAGTTGAAATATGTCACTGTTAGACCATTAGGGAAAATATGACATCACATAGATATACAGTAGGTTGTATTTCTCACCTGTTGATAGTAACAACAAGATTATGAAATTAAATTATTAATATAGCTATTTTATTTGTTGGTAAATATAACTACGGTACAAATCAGATTTACTTAATACAGTGGAGCCTCAGTTATCCGGACGCTTTCGTTCCCAAGTCCAATCGTCCGGATAGGTGAAGCGTCCGGATATCTGAAATGTGTCTATTGTTGTCATGAATGATAATGTGTTTGTATGCAATGGCTCCCAGTGTTGATACTAGTTTTTTTTGCCTTTCAGACCATATAGCAACACATGCTAGAGTGAACGTTTTTAAGAGATAAAGAACTCTGCTTTATTTTATTATTTTGTCATGAAATATTAACAGGACAATAATGATAACCGAATCTAGCTGAATTCTTTCTGTCCAAGTGTGATATGTGTGTGATACACTGTTGTTCGCAATTTTCCAATTTTTGAAAGTGATTTGGGAAGTCAGTGTATTTATACAAGCTACTCATGAGGGTCTAGCACGTAAAAAAGGTGTGAAACTTAATTGACAGGGGTAATCTTTTGTACTGAGAAGGGTATCATCAAATTTTACCATCCGGTTATATGAAGCAAGATTAGTAGTAAATTAGTGTTTTGTGGTAAAAACAGACCGTCCGGATCCGGAACGCGAAATTCTGGATAAATGAGACAAAATAACGTATAAAAAATCTGTTCCCAAATAAAATCGTCCGTAAACTGAAGCGTCCGGTTATCTGGCGTCCGGATATCTGAGGCCCCACTGTATATTGAGTAATTAGCATGATGTAGAAGTTAAGCAGCTTTTATTTACTGCTTTAAAAAATGCATGTAAATTTTAACATTACTGATGCTGGAGGTCTTGAATGTTCGAAAGAAGCAGGACCACCCTTAATGTATATTCATTCACTTCTTTTGGTCATATGGTCAACAATTAAATTCTCTTCTAGCACTGGAGATGGATAAAACAGGCAGTTACTAATTGTTGGTTTTAGGGTCCAATTTCTATGATATTTCGATTGATCCTGTCTTTATTCTTGTACAATTTTTTATAAACTACTATTATTTCCCTATTTTGAGATATAAAGATTTATGAAATCTAACAAGAAGAGATGTGATTAATTCAAAAGTAAAAAAAAAATGATGCAGTTGAATGCTTTTAAAAAAGTATATGAAAAATACATTTAATTACCTGCTGATCATTTTTGTTTTTTTGTTCAATCTTCATAGATGTCACCGGAGGCAAAGCACCCCAGACGGCCATTCAGAAATTGGCCAACAAGGCTCGGCAGTTCAACAAATGTGTGAGGAAAGCTGAGGGACACCTGAAGAGACTGGGGGATGAAAATGACAGGGAGAGGTAAGGGGCATGTCAAACACCAGGCCCCAGTGGCTATGAAACTTCGACAAGCTCACTTTTTATCAAAGTCTCACTTTTCCATATAAATTCCTATTGTAGAAGTGAGACCAAGATCAAAAGCAGGCTTCCCTAAGTTTTGGTACAGGGGCCTGGTTTTGGGGTTATGAAACTCAGATGAGCTCCCTCTACAACAAAGTCTTTTTTTCTTACCATAGAGATATATGGATCCTTTTATCAAAATTTGACTGCAATTCAAAGATCAAAATATGAAATCCTATTGGCATTAATTTTTGAAATTATTACCTTTTTTATTACATTGACAATGTTCTACCTGTACAGTATTCATTATGAATATACGGTAACTATCTCATATCTTGTACTGAATAGTTTTCAGTGAAACTATTTTTTCTATATATAAAAGTTAATGAATTGATTCCAGAGTTGAAAATGATAGAGAACAGTTGAGTATTGTGTGGTTATAACTATAGCTAAAACCCTATTTGTCTAGTCAGCTACTTGTGTGTTGATAGCTTGGATCTAAATAATGAATAAAATATAGTAACTGTTTCTTAAATACCGGTATTAATTATGACTGTAGTGTTGACACAGCTAGAAACAAAAATAAAATGAATACCAGGTTTTGAATTAGACTGAACTGATGTACATGTATGATTGTAGAGAACTAATAGAAGATCATAAGTTTACTAGACATTCCATTAGTGCTACCTGCATGTATTAAATCTTATCATTTTATAATTATATCTCATCAGTTTTGATAGATATCCTTTTTTATGTGATCATAAATATTAATTAATTGGCGATAAAGCAGACACTTCCTGTAAAATAATTATTAGTGTAGAATAAATGTACACATATGTACTACTAAAACACTCTTCTCTTTTAAATTGGGTTTCGATGATTATCATTCTTCAATCTTGATAAAGTGCTTTCGACTTGTATTTACATGTATAAACATATACTCAATTATTTCACAATGTACTACATGACTTGTGTATGTAGAATTTTCCCCTTTTTTGTTATTCATTAATTGTTATACATATATTAGCCAGATCATTCATCTAATAATCTCTTAATCCTGCTGCATTTTTTGTCAAAAAATGTATTGTCTTATACATTGTATATAAACCATTGGTTCATTGTCAGTTGATAGATCACATCAAATCATGTGTCCTCCTCGATCATTAAGTGGTACATGTAATTATAAGGAAAGCTTTACAATATCCAGTAATATCTCAGTTTCAGGACTCACTTTAGGTCTAAATCTTTACCCAGCTTGTGTATGATAAATGCTGACAGTGCATTGTTTTAAGTGATGCCTGCATGATGTTTTAAATTGTGAATTGATTGAAACTTTGTATGCATGATAGATTGAAATTTATTTATTTTTTCTTTTAAATTGATGACTAAAATTCCATGAACTGATTGCATGAGAATTTAGAGTGTGAACTAATTAATTGAGTTTAATTATGAATGAAATTTCTACAAAACTTTACCAGTACTCAAATGATAAAGGGGAATGGGAAATGACAGTTGGCAGAGAAGGACAATAGCCAGGCAGACAGAGATTTGATGGGGATGATAAGAATATCTAATATCAATACTGCTCCATACACCTCCAAATGCCTTGCTTTTTCTATTTTAATCCTTTTAACTTTTTACTGGGTGATTTTGTAGAGCTCGACTTTGGGGTGACTTAGCCAAGACGGCCCGAAAACAGGAAGTATGGGACGTGTGTCGTGTTGCTGCACGATTCTGTCTTCTGTATGATGATGGGCGATGGAAAAATGTTCCACCACCAAAAATGGAAAGGTATGTATGGCTATGAAATCGGAAATGTTTTATCTTGAAATTCTATGGCAGACATAAGTTAATGTATATTCATGAGAATGCAGTGTAATTTTTACTGGCAGTATAAGCTAATATATTATTGAAATGAATTATAAAGTAAAGTATGGAATAAAGAATTCCATTTGCCCATGAATTATTCTTGAATTTACTAAATATTAACAAGACATATTAGATTTTTTTTTATCAGAGATTCATTTTTAAGTCTGTTTTGGATTGAGAATGAAAATCATGTAATTTAAGATATGCAAAAAATCCTCAAATATATTTTATAATACATGTACTAATTATTTAATGTGAAGAAGAAATTCAACCATATATACAATTACCAGTATCATTATAAAGTTCTGATTTAAATCTTATGTAAATTCCTATTTTGGATTAAAGGTCTGCTTTATAAATTTAAGCAAATTCATTTTTCCAAAAACACTCTAGCCCAAAACCTGCTGAAAAAACCAAAACCCCGGCCCCTCCTGCGGAGCAGTCATCCATGTCTGCTGGCGGTGAAGTAGCACCCTCTACTGTTGATATGTCAGACAGGAAGAGCCGCATGGTGACACAGCAGTCACAGCCGGGAAGTCGCCCCACGAGCCCCGACAGAATGGTTCCACTTTACGACAAGGACCTCATAAGAATGCTCGCCGAAGTTGCTTTTATTCAGGGGGAGGTAATTACTGTGTGAAAATTGTGTATCACTACTGTGGCATCTTATGGCAGATTTTTCAAGCATGCATGATTTGTGAATTTCATGGATGTATCTTGCCTACAAGTTACCATCCCTTTGAATTTTTATTCAGTATTTAGGCTTATAAGATGAATTAAAATTATCTATAAACAAAAAGACATCTCTAAAACTCTTGAAATTCGGGATATTCTTTGAAAAAAAAGTTGATTAATTTGAGTGTACATGTGTTTCTTAACCATATAGTTGCTTCTCCTTTGAATTCTGATATAGCCAGTGTCATCTTTTCCATCAGTTAAAAAAATTATGGTTTAATTTGTTAAACTCAAGTTGGCATTCTGTAAATTTCTACCTGACAGGCCACAGTTCATCTGTTGAGGACTGAGGGTGTACAATTGAATGACATGCCTATTCCACCAGTGGACAAAAGCAAGCGTCCCAAAGGCTATGTCGCCAAGAAACCTGAAGAAGACCCAGACTGGATTGAATACTGGTATGATTTAATCAATTTGATCTAACTCAGACATTAATATTCTTTATTTTTTTGTATTTTTCAAAATAATGATTGATATACATGTATTGACTTATGAATTTCAGTGACTGGATCAAATCGTTATCTGCGGATGCCACTCGGAGTTTCCTGCGTGGACTGGAACTGGGAGTGGAGCTAGAGGAGCCATGGTTGGTCTGTAGTGCTGCTGCTTATATCTGGAACTACAACAACCATGTCTTGACTCAGAGGAGGCACCGAGAGGTCATGGACACTTTGACAAAGGTTGTGGAGGGCATCAAGAAAGTGGGGCATGATGGGTAGGTCAGAGGTCAAAGAACCAGATATTTAAATGCTATAGCTCATACTGAACTAGAACTATAGGCTTGCCTTCAAAGAATGTTAGGCTGCAGAAGAAAAACAACTGGTCTAATATACTAGTCTAAAAATCTAAAGATATTAGCAGCTATGGTTTTCTCAGCCCATATGACATGTTCTATTTCGTGAGTACCAGTACATGTTATAATAATAGAAGAAATTCTGTACATGTATGGTTTTATCCGGAATTCCTATACAGATTTTCAACTAAGCTGTGATTCATGAATCTCATTCAAACAAAGCCCCATTACCCATGTTTCTAAAAAAATTGTTCCCTTCTATCCACAGAGAAACTATGATGTTGGTGAACATCTGTGGAGCATTGGCCTACGCCTTGATGTATCCCTGGATTCCTGCAGAACCAGACAAAGAAATGCAGGACCCCTCCTCCCCCTCCCCCACAGTGAGCCAGTCTCCTGCCGGCGGGAAAAAGGGGGGCAAGCCTGCCCCTCCTGCTGCTTCCCCGACCAAGGGAAAGGCACCCGCCCCTAGCACTCAGGTTACCATCAGCCCCGAGGCCATGCCGGATCTGAAGAAAGCTATCGAGGTTCGTATGAGATCTCATTTATGTATACTTTGAATTTTTCATCACTTGCAATACGTGTACATGTACTTTTAATAGAGAAAGGTATTTGCCCATATGGATTGCCCAAGGAAAGTTAAATCATACAGATATAAAGATTTGGAATTTATTGTAAAAAATAATAACAAGTGTCTGTATTTGAATAAGTTGTTTAATCAAACTTTATTAATTATTGTTTCATGGTGATTTGATTAATAAGTATTATAATCAAATTTTTAAAAAGAGAAATGCAAAACTTAATATTTGCATATTTTACCTATAGTGCACTTTCTCTTTTCCTCCTAAATTGATCAACATTATTGACCCCCACAGGTGTGTGACTATGCCATAGAAGTGACCAATGGGAGTAAGGAGGCCAATGTCGTACCCATTGGAGTGAGACAACCTCTCCTACAGACTTGGGTACTGGCCAAGCAGATGGCACAACAACAGATTCCCAAAACACTAGGAGCTGATGATGAGGTCAGGGGACTCTAATGACAGAAATGTCTTGATTTGTGACTGCTCACTACAATGTGGAAGTTTTGTTAGCTTTGATATGTTAAAATTTCTCAATGATCCTTAAATTATTTCAATGTTGGACCTTGTAGCCCTACTCTGAAGGTCAGAGGCAGATGACTCGAGCTATTGTAGCTGTGGAACTCCTGCACGTCTCCAAGAATGGAATCATGGAGTTCAAGGAAACCCCCGCTGTCAATGAGGTAATCAAGAGATGTATTCTTAAGCTACTGGAAGCAATGTATCAGTGAAAATTTACTTGCATATTTTGGCGAAATCCATACAGGTCTGCATATTTTTTGCTTCATATATCAGAGAGACATGGTTAAAGTGACATGCTTCTGCCAATGCTATGTATTAATTGTAAAGTCTCTCCGTTTATAACCAGATTGCCAACATGATAGAGGAGTGTAAGTGGTCAGACAAGTTTGTGGAGCTGCAGCTGTGGACCCGCCTGGCCTCCCTGTCCTATCAGAGCAAGAACCACCAGCTTGTGGTGCGCTGCAGCAAGAAGGCACTCAGATTCGCCACTGTTGGCACACAGCCAAAGAACAGGAAAATGGATGCGTAAGCAAACTGGTTTCAGCAAATTATAAATTAATGTTGAAAATTCTTTTTTTACTTATTTTTTACAGCATAGACTTGGTTTTTGATAAATCTTTAAAATCACTTGTAACTTCATTTTTAAAAGATCAAAACCTTCTGTATACTACTTTGCATTTAGTACTCGTTCACTCTGATATTTTGTTTTAGTCTCTCTTATTAATCCCTCTATTAACTTCTTTATAGAAAAAAATTGTTGACCTATTGCATTTGCCGGTACCACCTTATCTTGAAGTTTTATGGTATTCATTTCAGTCATCGCTATTCGGTGGAACAAGAAATGCTGTCCTATGCTAGCGGAGTTCTAGGTCAGAGCCTCATTGACAACATGTCTGGCAAAAACGCCATCAGACGAGAAGCCCTGGAAGCTTTCCTCAACAGTGCTAGGTACATATTAGCATCTTCCTTTATTTGAAAACCTTGTTTATAGTTTAACATTTTGATTGCAAAGTGTGGTATATTTTCTGTTTTAATTTTGTTTTCATTCCTTCAATTATACAGATTTGCCAGAAATGCAGAAAATTACGATTTGGTGATGACAGCTGTTCGTCACTACTGGAACGCATCTCTCCCACTTGTCAGCCAGCCAATAGAAAGAGAGCTTCTGAGAGAGCCAATCAAAGTGATGCTACAATGTATTACAGCCACAGCAGAGAAAGTCAAGAAGACAGAGGTACATATAACTTTGTCCTAATGCACCATGGGAATTTTAAGCATAAAATTAATAAGAATTAAAGAAATGAAAATATGCATGTTATTTTGATATTTCCATGGTTTGATTAGCAAATGATCATTAAAGATTTACTTACTGTTTAGCACTATTAGCATCAAAATTTGACATGGAATTTTTCTGCTGTTTAATAAGCTTAAATCACATTGCACTGTATTTATGGGTACAATGCATGTAAAAATAGGCAAAAATATTATTGAAGTTCTTTATTTCTAGGAGAAGACTGAAGAAGAGGATGAGGAAGGAGGCGAAGATGACCAAGGAGTAGAAACTGTCCCAGAGAAGCCGAAGAGTTCCACTATAGGGAGTCCAGAGGATGACCTGACTCTCAGGGCCTCCATGTATGGAGTGCTGTTCCAGTCCTATGCTGACAAGGTATCCAACTATAGGTCCTGTCAGAGTTAATACATGTATCAAGATTCTCAGAGAGAGAGATCACTTATGTTGCTGAATGTATTTAAGAGTGAGAAAAAATCATAAATGAGAGAGAGAGAGAGAGAAAAAAAAAACACTCATGTTGCTATAATTGGTTTTTTTTTTCAGAAACAATGGGAAGAAGGGCTCCAAGCTATGGATCAAGCCATTAATGACATGCCTCGCACCAAGCACAGGCTGTATGTATAATTTCATTAAATACAATAGACATTGTGTGTAATTATAGCACTCATATTGCAGGATATAACCATTTGGTACGTATTTGAGCCTTCTTATAATTGTTCTTGTGCTGCCATTTTCAGACTTATATTCAAGCACAGAGTCATGACCAAAGCTAAACTAGGACGAAGGGTCAATATGGACATCCAGAAATTTAAGGTACTTTGAATTTTATTTGTAAGATTATTAACATTTTGATAACAATTAATTTGTGAATTCATAGTTCCTTGAATATCAATCATCAAATAATCATCTAAGTTGTCCATTTAAAAGATAAAAACTCATTTGCTGTTATTCTAAACTTATAGAAATGTGCAATGAGTAATCGTCTATATATGTATGCCCTGTTTTAATGCTATTATAATAAATGATATAATTATGTCATGTGTATCAGCATTTTGGAGAAGGAGTAAGTGAAATATAACTGAAATAATCTTTTTTATTTTCTAAAATTTCTCTTTCCAAATGTGTGACAATCTTATTATTTTGATATGGTGTAATAATGCAATGATTTTTTTCCCCTGTAGGTTATTTTTAATACTCTACATGATTTAAAGATAAATATCTATTTTATTTTACTGTAAAGTTATTTTTCATTTTTTTCAAATTTGGGTTTACATTGTTTAAGTTTATATTTGTTTAAGTTAATCGTGATAAACGATGTGTGCATTTGCTTCCTTTATTTTAAAAGTCTTTAAAAAGTGTAAGAAAATCAGAATTACTCTTTATTAATAAAATCACTTCCAATGCAACTTAAAATAATTTTTAATTATAAGTCAACCGCTGTTCATGTTATTACCAGACCACTTAATAGCATTTATGAAGTAATTCTAATATTTTATATTCAAAAAGTGTGAAAATCAATATTTTTTTGAAAATCTATTTTAATTTGTCTTATGAATCTAATGTTTTATTTGCATTGCCAGGAAGAGGTAAACAGTGAGAAGCGTAAAAACTAGAAAATGTAGCTTAATCATAAAATTTTATGACAATATGTAGCAAGCTTACATTGAACACAAAAACATGTATTCCAGATCTACCACTCCTTCCCTTCACCTTGATTTTTTTTTTCAGATAGTGTAGAAAATCAAAAAGCAAAAAATAGAAACTGCTAATTTGAAATCAGATTCTTACATCCCATTTTGAATTAGAGTTAAAACTCCTCTCACAGAATGCATGCTACCTTCAATAAGATTTTTTTCACATCATTCACATGCATGAACAGATATATGGAATGGTTTGACAAGCAGACCTCACCATGTGCTATCAGAAACTGTATTGCACTCTCACATTATCAAATGTGGAAGCAATTTTCCTATTGAGCATTAAATTTTCCTATAAGATAAGGAGATTTATTTTGAAGTGAAATTGTTGGGCATAAAAAAGCCTTGATTAAAAAATGCAAATAGTCATGTTCCCTGTACATATTGGCAATAATCACATACTGTAAACCAACTTTTATTCACGTACAAGAAATTTTCGCGAAGTTTGCGAGAGCCTAATTGTCGCGAATATTTCTTGACGCGGACCAGTATTTATAATAATGTTGTAATAAAAAATGGGTGTGGATAAGGATTGGTCGCCCAAATTAGTCACCGCAAACCAGTTAATCTCAGATAATTCGCGAAATAAATTTGTCGCGAATAATAGTTGGTTTACAGTATGTAAATGTGTCGGGGTAAACATCATAAAACTTGTTTGAAATAGATGTCTCCTATTTAATGAATCAATACTTACGTATATGAAATTCATCATGTTCTAACCAGTGATTAAGTTCTCGATTGTGACCCTTTTCTTATACCAATAGAATAATTATTTTGAAGAAAAAGATGTTACACAGTAAAAGGTTTTGAATGATTTGTTTTCCAGTATAAGGTAGATAAAATTGTACAGTAGAGATTTAAAAAAACTTCTACATTCATTGGTATTTAATTTGTTTTTCTTAGTTTAACCTCAGAAAAAAAAAATCACATGTACTTTAATACTGGTAGATTGTGTACAGCTTAAAATTGGGGTATGAAATACAGGCAAATGTCACATTATGATGTGTTAGGTTTGACTTGAATTTGACAATATTGTAGCTATAACATTTTGTTGTATGATCACAGTATAATCAGAAACCCTTAAAATTAATTAGTTTACTGTTATCAAGTGTAGATTAAGGAGAAACCAATTGAATACATGTATTAAAAACAGTGAAAATTAAGATGATAGCTTTGAGCAATCTTTCATAACTAACATTTTTATATTCTCTTGGATTTATATTTTCTGAATAAGGTATGTTATATAGTTTTGAGTACTTGTGTATTTATATGTATATAACTGAGAACAAGATTTGTGTGTTTTGATTGGCTGATTTTTGAGAATTGTGTGTTTTGATTAGCTGATCTTTAAGAATTGCCCCAGTATGTGATTTGATTGGCTCATTTTTCTGATACAGGATGAAAGTGAGGACTATGTGGCTCACATGTGGAGAAGGGTAGCACTGAGCTCCAAGGAAACTCTGGAGCAACTTATTTCATACCAGGCGGCCATCGAGGCACTTAATGTGAGTACAGTAGCCGATTTGCCGATTTTTTCATTCGTTCATGGAGATATGGTTCAAAAATTACTTTTTCTTTAGTTTTTCAGTCATCAATTTAAAAATAGATAAGTTAATAATGCTGTAGAAAACTGTGATGTTATTTTAGTAACTTAGTTCTTATAATAAATGCTTGATGATATGAAAATAAAATTGATCATTGTACATGTATCTTATTTAATGAATGCTTGGTAACTGACCACTTCAGAGTCCCAGTAATGAGTGGCTTAAGGTGGATTATCTGTTGGAGTTTGGACAATGGTTGTACTCCAATGAGTTCCCCCTGCAGGACGCCATCGATCAGTTAGAATGGGCGGTGGACATTATGCTGAACATGAAGACGGAGACAGACCTCAAAAAGGAGGCAGAAGCAGGTCTGAAAATTAGAATAGACTTTTCTTTGTTAATTCATTCATTTAATCAGATACATGTATTTAGATTATCATTTAATCAGATACAGATACATGTAGTTATATAGAGTTAGGAGGAGTACTTTGAAATTTACAACGGTAGGTTCAGATACCACAAAGATGTAAAACTGAGATACTGCATGTATAAAAATTTAAATAAAAGGGTGTTAAATAGGTTAAATAGGTGTTAAATACACTGTAAATGAGTTTGTTTTTTTTTGCAAAAAGAATCATTTCAGGATTACCGGTAATCATTGATAAACTACAAATATTTATTGGTCAAAGTTACTAATTCATTGATGGAGTCTATATTTTATGGTTTTAACAAATTAATGCAAGAAACACTAAAAGGCTAGATCATGGCAAGAAATATACTCAACTTGATTGGCTCTCGAGAACCTTACGAAAGTTCTCATATATGCATGGAAATAAAAATTGCTTTATAGTATATTGTGTTCACATTTTAATTACATTTTACTGCTAACCTTTAATTGATATTGAATTTGGAATTTGATCTGAATATTCCTTACAACAGCATTGTCTTCAGTTGAATCAAAACCTACTCGTAAGTGCTTTACCTATAAGTGTCTATCTATACTTCGTATATCTCATGGGTATGGGCCAGAAATGTCTGCTTCTGCTGGCAGCCAATGCTTGTAAAATCGATAGGTAAATGAAATATCCATATTGTATGATGTGTCTAGATACTGTTGCTGAGTTCTTCAAAAAAATATTCTTAAATTACATGTAAGCTTCTTAAAAAGCAGTTTATTAAAATATCTTAATTACTCTTTTTCTTTGAGTGGGTATATATGCTAATTTTTAAAAAAAAATTGTAAATATATTGCATGTAAGTCTAAATGTAGTGCTAGTAAAGCTTATACCTTTTCCTTTTCCTTTTATAAAAATTAAAAATGATTTTATGAATATGTGTATAATTGTAAGTTGCAATTTGGATGGATTTAGGCATATTTCTATCTTAAGTTTTAATTTTAGAGAACAGCTTATCTAAACTTTAATATAAAAACAAGCTGCTGATGGATATTGTATTTTAAAAAAAAACAATCTGTCTTTATGGATGTTGTCAACTTGCATGAAGCACGAGTATTGTAAACACGGACACTTGTTACATTGTATGATTGTTGATGTGGCTGGATATGACACACAGCAGTGATATTAGGGTGTTCTAATGTGTTTTGTTTTGTTATACACAGCAAAGAAAGGGTCTGCCGGGAAACGTGGGAAAGGTACACAATCAAAGTAGTTCACACTCTTTACTTTACTCCTTGCATACAGGCTCTCTAGCTGTTGTAGCAAACTTTTCAGTGATACTGATTTATAGAGATCGTTTTCACAACTTTTGCTTCAAACTTTGCAATGTGTTCACTTAAATGTTTGATAATAAATGCACGGATTGAATACGTGAACAACTTGTGTGCACACATATTTTTTTTTGCAAAGCATCTTCACTGAAATGCTTCGTGAATCCTTTGTAGTACTCTACTGATACAATGAATGTGACTATGTGTAGTTTTAAACCTGATTCCAGTGAATCTAAATGCTTGCAATATTTCTTCAGTAAAACGACGTTTTGTTCATCTTTGTTTTGACACGACCACTATACCCTTTAGTTTCTCATGTCGTCCTTTAATTTTGCACACTTTGTGTTAAATTACTATTAAAACCTTTAGATGTCTGTAGTATTCCTTTGATGTACTGTATGCAGGGTTATTTTTGCCCCGTGTTATTTAATTTCGCCCTTCTTCCCTTGCAAACTGTTTCGCCCAGTCTTGAATTCGCCCAGACTTAAGTGTTTTTAAAGAGAATAATTTTAGGCATTGGAACTCACCCAGTCTTAAATTCACCTGCTGACAACAAAGGCGAAAGAGGCAAAAATGAAAGGGGGGCAAATATTTCCCTGTACACAGTACTACGGTAATTTAGATTTGTACATGTTTAAGATCATATATCTTACATATCTGTAGAGTATTAGACTAAGTTTTGATATATATGCTAGTCAAATGCTATTTATTTCTTGGGTGGTATGCGTATATGATTGTAGAATGCATTGTTTTTCTTGGTTAGTAATTATTTAGTATGCTGAGTAGCTAGTTTTAAACAAATATTAAAATGTATGTTGGTACTTCTCATTATTGTACCAAACATTTACGTGTAGTCTCAAATTCTCTCAACAGAATCTTTGAGCTTCTGTATTTTGGAAATAAGAAAAGCCTGCAACATTTCTTCTCCTATCTTTTTTTAGTGCCAATACAGTAAAACATGGCTACAGCGAACACATTTATAACGAATTCATGCTTACAGCAGATAAATTATCTTATTTAAATCTGGAGATTGTCTTCCAAACTTACTGGATAAACCAAATTCGGATATAATGAATTAATATATGATAATCGCTTATCCGGTATCCCTGGCACTTTGCTGTAGCCATGTTTTCCCACACACTGTTGTTTCATCACAATGTTAGTGGAATACCAAATTTTTTTTATATGATCTACGAACTTAAATGTTCATTGATTCAGAAGTAGAATATCTTATAACATATTGTATTGATAGGATTGTTGGCATTGAATTAAGATATCCTTGAAATTGTGTTTCACAAAATCCACAAAAATTGAGGCCACCAGTTGGTAATTAAACCACATTATGATCAACTTAAAATGATAAAAACAAAACTTTTTTTTAATTGATGAATTACCTTTAGTTGATAAGTAAAGATCATCATTAATTGATTCAATAGACCGACTATTTTTTTTTTTTTGTTATTAAGTTATGTAGGTATTAAATAATAGTTCTTGTGCAAACCTATCAAAAATGAGACACAATCATTATAATTGACTTCCATTGTCAATTTCATAAAACCTCAATAGGGGCTGCCAAGGGAAAATTGGACAAGAAGAGGCCTGGCAAAGGGTCAGCTAAGGCAAAGCCAGCCCCACCCCCCACCCTCAGTAAAACACCCATCCCTGCGGACAAAACATCGGATGTGGCCTCAGACACCAAGAGCGTGGTGAGCGAGACTGACAGTGAACTGGTGGCCGAGGGCATCATTCCAGTGGCTAAACAAGCTGTGATTGGTCAGTGCGAGCATTCATTGAATTCCTTTATTTGAATATTAAGATTTTAATTTGTTACAATTACTTTGGTTTATATACCATGCCGGGTAGCTTGTTTAGGTCTCTGATCCAAGTATTTTTGAAAATAACACTTTTATTTTGCTTCTTTTTTAAAATCACAAATCAAAATCATTAGTAATTAAGTCTAAAATGATGAAGTTCTTATGCACCCATGGTGTATTTAAATTGTCAAGATCAATTGTTTATTGCTGGATGAATTGAAAGAAGAAAAAAAAGCAATATATGTATTTTAAGAACATTTTTTGAACAAATAGGTGTGCTGCCAAACAACCCGGCCCTGACCATTAACGACTTGGATGATGTCCGACAGATCGATGGATTGTTCAGAGCCCACGTTCTGCTGGCCGAGCTTGCTGGGAGATCCTCCCCAGACTACAACGACTATCTTATCCAGGCTCACACCTATCTGATGAGACTGTGGCAGGTCAGTACTACTTATACATTTCTTTGTAAATGGGAGTTCCTCTGAAACATGTATCACATGCAAAGCTAAACATGCAACAGGTCTTGTGTATGAGTAAAAAAAATATTTTTACAAAAAAATATTTCATTGGTAATTTTGATTTTTGATTGTGATTTGCACATGTCAGTGGAATTTTTTTTTCTCAGTTTTTTTTTTTTCATGATAGAAATCACTTCAGCAGTAAATTAAAAAAAGCTGCTCTAAAATACTTTATGAATGGAGTTGCATTAAATGCTAAATTTTTTAGATGCTTAATTTTTTAGATCACTGTGCCAAATTCTGGACCTGTCATGAAAGAAATTGCCAAGAACCCACCCCCAGCTGCCGACGACAAAAACGCTGCCTCTGCCAAGGGTAAAGGAAAGGGAGGTAAGGACGACAAGAAAGACCCAGTCAAAGAGAAGCCCAAGAGAAAAGGCCCACTGGACACTCTGCCCACAACATTGGAGGAGTGGGCTCAGTTTGACATTCCTGATGAGGTTAGTGTATCTAAATGTATTAAATAAGATTGTAGGTAATTTTTCATATGGTTTACTTGATTATTGATGTCGGATAAAGAAAGAAAAATGATATGTGTCTGTATTTATTTGCATGCCCAGCTTTGCAAGATCATTTTTATGTACAATAAGATTTTGGATTTAATAACTGATAAAATTGTTACTTTCTATTTTTAACAAATCATTTCATTATTTTGTTTCTTTTTTGCAGGTTATTGAAGCATTCCATCATGAAATGATGAAGGTGACAGGAATTAATTCCCACACCATTCAAAAACCAGTAAGTGTTTGATTAACCCCACTGAAAATCAAATCAAAAACCAGTAAACATTTTGTTTTATTGCAACGAAAATCAAAGCAATCACAGAAAACATGACAATTTATACGGTCCCTGAGTCAGTGAAAATTAATAATTGGCCATGTAAATGTGAAGTATATTGCCTTTAGTGTGTTCAGATGCATGTCGGGTTTTTTTTCGCTGAAATTACTGTACATTCCTATTTAAACATGAGGAAGTAAAATCGCGAGAAGCACATCTCGCAAATATTAAAATCTTGATCGTATTTTTGGGACTTACGTAAACTACATGAAACTATGATAAAAAATTTGGCATTGGCAATTTTATGTTTGATGGAAAACAGCTGAAACGTGAAATTAAGTACTTGCCTAAAATTAGGAATCTACAGTATGCATCATGACTGAATTGTGTAGTAAATAGCAGAATCTGGCCGAGGCCATAAATCTTTGATGACATGTAATGGATATCTTGACCATCATTAGACTATCACTTGACCCTGATTTGACCTTCCTTTTCCCCACAGATGCTGACCCTGTTTTACTTGGACAGCCTGGTGAGCTGCCTGAGGGACGTCGGCTACAATCACCTGACCCTCCCTGTTCTGGCATTCGAGGATCTCCTGTCCAGGGACCTTCTCAAGAGTGAACCTCTCAACGTCCTTGTTCACTTCAAGTAAGCAAGCCAAGTCATTTTATTTTGCTGAAGGTGCAACAACCGTTTGTTTTTATTTACGGATGATAAATGATCAGGTGAAATATTTATGATAATATTCCGAAGACTTAGAAACATGTTTATCGTTATCAGAGCTGCTGAAGTGTGTCTGGAGCTGAACTTGAAGAACGGATACAGCTTCCATGAGAAGACTGGAGGCCCTGTGTATCTAAATGAAGAACACCAGGCACTGTAAGTGTAACAGACACAGATATGAAAATATGTTGTGTTTAAAATTGAAAACTGTCCTTTAAAGAGTAAGTTAAATATAGCTGTTCTACAATATACTTTAATACATGACTTTTTGTGTGTTAAGAATTGATAAATTTTAGTAATTTACATATGCACTCAAATAAGCATGTGTTTAATAGAGGAATTATTAAATGCCATTTCAGTTCAAGAGATGAGATAGCCCTGTGGAAGGAGAAACAGATCCAGGTAGCCAGAGAAGAAGCTCGAGTGAAGGAGTCACTGGCCAAGCTAGCAGAGGAGAGCAAGGGCGGTCAGCTGACCAAGAGAGCAACCAATCGGGGAGAGGCATCGGTTGCAGATACCAAGGTAATTCTAGACCTAATTTGTCATCTGCTAGAAAGACTTAGATACTTTTATTCTTTGTCAGGAAGTGCAGGTAAAGTTATCATTAATTTGATTTAAACTTGCCTTATTGTTTTCCACAAATATATCAACTTCTTGAAAACTCTAAGATGACTGGTTTAAACTAAGAACAAGTATTATATACATGTACCAGCATTATCTTGAACCCAAATGATTTTTTTTCCAAAACATAATATTAATAAATGGAGCAAGGGATCACTTTCATGAAAGTGATAAAGAGAAACACCAGGACCTAATGGGTGTCCCCAAAATATAACAGATAACTAAATATGGATTGATATGTAAACAGAACAGAAAGTAGGAATTATAGACAGAACAGGAAGTAGAGATTATAGACAGAACAAGAAGTAGAGATTATACTAGACAGAACAGGAAGTAGAGATTATAGACAGAACAAGAAGTAGGGATTATACTAGACAGAACAGGAAGTAGAGATTATAGACAGAACAGGAAGGAGAGATTATACTAGACAGAACAGGAAGTAGAGATTTTACTAGAACAAGAAGAAGCAATTATCTTAGCAGTTTTTAATATTGCATGTTTATCTTTTGCAGGAGGAGACAATTGAGTCTCACCTGGGTAAAACTCTGGGTAAGATCACCTACAGAGATGTGTGGACAGATACAGCTGAGCTGCTCATAAGACAGGTACAACAAACTCTTTTTAACATGAGTCAGAGTTACTTGCAATTTTAATTGAATTTTCCAATCATGACTTGCAACTTAATTGGCTTAAGCAAATAGTTTTTCTAAGTTAAAGTACAAAGATGGAAAATTGTATTATATAATTATTATGGTTTCTTGTTTCTTTTGCAGTGCCACTACCAGAGTGCCAGAGAGTTCCTGAACGAAGCCAATGATGCAGCACTGGTAAGGCTTGCTAAATGTATTGCTGTGAATTAACATGCATATATTGGACAGAAATTTATTTTCCAATGAGCTAACATAGATTTGTCACAGTCCGTTGTATTGTACCCTTTACAGTATTGTCTCTATCATTCAAGTTCAGACTCTTCAAATTCTTGACCTTATGTAGATAAAGTACTCTGATTATCAAGACAATTGATATCTATATCAATATTTCTTCATATTTATAATTTAGTAGTAAAAATATGTGAATTGTGTGAATTATCAAATTGACTTTCACTTTCAGGCTTTTGAGGACCGTGTTTTACAAGGAAGAATATTGTATTTACTGGGTCAGCTCTCTCTGGAGGAAGCCCAGTACAAGCAGGCCTTTAATTTGGCTGTAGAGGCTCAGGTTTGTAGACTAGCAAACAAAAAGAATGAAGTAATCTCATCTGTTTATCAAAATTGTCCTATGTCCTACAGTTTCTTAAAATATGATCATACTTCTTTCTGATACAGAGTGCTTATGATGGAGATGAAATGTTCTGGTACAAGACTAGCATGTTAATGGTGGAAGCCACACTGAAAGACTATGAGAACAGAAAAGGACAGAGAATCGTAAGTGGACAGTTCTACTAAATACAGTGTTCTTCGTTTAAAATTGGAATTATGAGAATTTAGGATAATTATTAGGAACCCTTTAACCACAAAATCAAAATCTCTACAAATCTCTACAAATATTAACACACTGAATTGATGTCTGGAAAAGTTAAATCATTCCTTAATTATTATTTAATTAAAAAATTATGTAGGAAATAGTCTCAAGCTTTTGTCTACCACAAATCTAATACTGTGTATCCGATAATTTTCGCGATGATCTAATTTTCGCTATTTTCGCGATCTCTTTTAAATCACAAATAATTGAATACGCAGAAATTATATCCTGTATCATTTTCTATAAGAAACTCTTTTAATCACAAAAAATAACTGACGCAAATTAAAAATGTATCAGATTTTCCCCATATTCGCAAATTTGTAACAAGCGAAAAAAATGGATATACGGTATAATGTAGATGTGTATTTGTTTTGATGATTTGATCTCTGTGAGTGATTGATTGGTATATTTATAACAGGCCAGGGGGATACTTGTCCACAGCATCAATGAGTTCCAGAGGATCGCTGACGAGAGGCCGAACAGAACCAGTGTCAGTGTCTTCATACTGGCCATGCTGGAAGCCAAGTAAGGGGCCCAGTCTTCTTGTTTCATACTGTAAGTGAAATCAAGTTTGCTAAGGCAGTCTAACTAAAAGATATATTCTGGGTTTTTTCCAGGCTTGCCAGTGTACAGACCCAAGTGATTCTTAGTGGAGGCAAAGACATCAATGATCCCAAAGTTATGACCAAGTTGTTAGCAGCTTGTGAGGTAAAATGAAAAGTTATTTTTTAAATAAATTTTCTTGTCTTTTATTGGTTTTACATTAATTTTACCATTAATGAACAGTTTATTTGCCTGTATTCCCTAAGCAGGTTCATTGTTATACAAAATTTAGCCAAATCTATAGCGAGTGATCTGGTAACATCAAATTAAAGAATGTGAAAATAATTATTGAGACGAAAGACTTCAAAGACTATTACAGAAAGTTTAATTAGTTAACCTAATCACTTATTTCACAAGATATATGTAAAACTAAGATATATAACTTTGGCGTTGTAGAAATTTGAGTCTTCCACTGAGAAGCTGATCAAGCTGGGCTATAAGAGAGAGGCGTTCCCGGTGATGAGGGAACATGCCATGGTGCTGTGTAACATGGCGCGGCACTCCATAGAGAAGGAGATCATCCACACCTACTACCTCCAGTCCCTAATGGTGCTGAAGGAGGGGGTCAATGTGGCCGAGGAGACGTTCAGGGACACCCTGACCCTCACGTCTCTCCAGGAGGTGAGTGTCCGAGCTAAATCCAGAATAACCTTAAACTGGCTTTTATTCGAATTCCATGAATGTCAGCACTCTGCTTTAAATAGGAATGTGATTTAATAATGATATGATTTCTATGAGAAAATTATGTCTCCTTTTTTGCTTTCTCTGGAAATTTGTCCATATAAATTACTGTTGCTCTTATTGCATTATTTTGGAATAACTGTCTCACCTAACAATTTATAAACAATGTATAAAAGTACCTTAAATTTACAGTATCAGCCTGAGGTTAATTTCTTTTCTAACTTTTCATGCTTTGATTTGTTGTAGGTGCGGAATATGAGTCTTCCAGTCCAGAGAGAGTTGGCCGACATGTACATCAAGTGTGGTGACGTCATGCTCGAGATGTTCCAAGTTCACGCCAAGGAAACTCGAGCCCAGCAGCTGGAGGATCTCAGGAAGGGATCGGTTGTCAAGGTAACCTTTGGTTGAAATACATTTAACAGCCTCACGCTTGTATCTCAAAATGCAAACTGATTTGGAAACTATATATTTCTTGAAAGCTAACAAAGGCAGTGCAGATTATCTATAGTTAATGTAGTTTTATTCCTATTAAGAGCTACCTAAGTTTGAAAATAATTTTTTTTCCGTTTCTTGTTCTTCAACATATTTTCTACAAGTAATTTTGTTTGTTCTGCATGCAAAGTTCAATGCATGTGTGATACAGATGTCAAATTGATTTTTAGATGGTGGAAGATTTCATTAGAACAACTCCAAAGTTCTATTCTCACATGGAAAAGGAATGGTTGGATGTCACGAAGTAAGTCAAGTTTATCTACTGGTATCTGCCTTATTATAACTTGCTTTACTTTCCATTATACATGCCTCTGAGTGCAGTAAGAAAGCAGCAAGGCTCTTATTTTTACTACTGCCACTGGAAACATAAATTTGGAATAATATTTTTTCAATTTGAGACATATATAGAAATATTTTAGATAGAATCTTCTGTAGCTATTCTCCCTGTTTTGAAATAAGCTGTTTTTGTAGGGTTATTGGTGAGGATGCCCTTCTGAAATATGTCTCTGCCCACAATTTGTCTGGACACATCCCTAAGCTGAGGGCCAGGGTAAGTCAGATCCAGTCTACAAAGTCATAATCAATTACCGAAAAAGACAATTTGAAAGCTTAAGTTATATTATCAGTTTGTTTAATATTTGAAATGGCATTTTTTTAGTTGCCTGTGCAAAAAATGTTGAATATGATTTGTAAAGTTTCATAAGAGGTTCTTTATCAATGATTGCATTTTTGAGCCTGTTATGAGAAAAATGTAGAAAAGATATTTGTAATGTTTCAGACCCTGTGTGGGGTAGGGAAGTGTCTCCACGCCTTTGCTGTGTACGCCAGTCCAGACCCTCCCACCCAATGGATGGTGCATGAAATGGTTTGTAACTGGTTGTTTACTGTTCATTATTAACAGATCATTGGGCACATCCACATAATGTTACTTAAATTGTTTTGTATTTTTCTGTCTTATTCCCTGTAAAAAGCCGGTGTAAAATTAATTCATGGTTCAAGCTGCAATTTTCATAGTCATTTTGTAATGGTCATTAAATTTTGTACAATATTATATACCGGTGCATGTGTTACAGTTGGTAGTTGTATATAATGTTAAACACACTCATTTTACTGAATTGAACACTGTAAGAAAATGATTCATTGGTTTATGTGTGTTGATAATCAGGAGCTGAGTCGCATTGAGCATCCCGAGGACCAGAAATCGGAGAATGGGGAGGATCCAGAGTCTAACCAGTTCCTCCGCTACACCAAACAGATCAAGAAGATCAAGGTCAGGGTCCATGTTTACTTCATATCCAGAGAAATAATGGCTTAATGCTTAAATACATTATTCTCTCCGTAACAAAAAACCGTTGATGTCTATGTTTATTTCATTTTATTGATGCTGATTGGCCTTTGTCATTGGTTGTTTGTGTACAGTAGTAACTTCAGTGTGTGTTTTATCTTTTTTGTAGAAACATGATGACATTTGCCATCATTACCTGGCCCAGGCATCTGAGGTGCTGGTCCAGGGACTGAATGTGGCCCTACAGAACCACTACTCTGTGAGTGAAGAGATAAAACACTGTAGAGTCTTTACATTTCAGGGGAGATAAGAATTATTTGGTGCTTTCCCCTTACCTATGATTGCAAAGTCCCATAAATATCAATACACTGTGTGTAATTGTGTAGTGTTTTATTTTAGAAAATCATCCATCTGATCCATTATCATTGGAAATTGACCTTCTAAATTCTAATAATTCCAGAATATTTATATAATCTTTACATACCATTACATTACATTTCTTGCTGGGTTTGCTTTACAGCACATCATAATAAAGTGGGTAAAACTACATTTGTAAAAATAAAATTATTTATTCATAGTGTGATCTAGAAATTTCTTTGGTATACTAATTGAAAAGCTGGGTTTTTTTCAATATTTTTAAATTTTATTATTTATTTTACATATTACAGAAATTATTAGTGATTGTTATGCTTGAAATATTGTTCTACAATTGTTGATTTTTTTGTCATGTTTAGGATATAGCGGGGAGTATTTCACTGGAGCTGGTGGAGTGTTGCGGACAGTATGACCCTCAGTCTGCCAGCCTCTTCCTGGCCCTGCATCAGGTAAACAAACAATCAGACCCAACATCAGTATTGTCTGGAGAGGACCCAGTTTAGTATCATAATAAAAATCAGTGATCAAATCCAAAAGCCATAAAGTATAGCTCACTAAAAGCCAAGTGCCAGAGACAAATACAGATGATTTTGATTTGTTGTAAAAATGATTCATTATATTTCAATAATTATATATATATTAAGTTCATTATACATGGTACATTTCAAGGCCTGAGAGAATGAAAATGACCCACTATAAACAGTAATTCATTGTTAGCATGTTAGTTGTAATTGTGTTATACGGTATTATCTCTTATTATACCTAGTTTATAATCATAATACAAAATCAATGGCATCAAATGGATGATAGTATAACATTGAGAGCTTGCATTTATCCATTAACAGAGCTGTGCCACGTCAATGGAGCTGGAACAACTGCTGAACAAGGCACAGATGGATCCATACACGTCACGCTTGGCTGCACTGCTGCACCAGAGACAGGCGATGCTGGACCGAGAGGTCAGCTTGAACCTGTCCGTCAGCGGAATGATGAACACCGTCCTACAGTCGCTGGACCAGAACTGGCAGGTCAGAGTTCAGACATTGTAATCACAAAGCATGACTTCCACTTAATAGGCTGACAAATTTGATTGATCTGCAAATAGTTATTAAGCACAAATAAACCATAAATATAATATTGATCTTTGTGCAGAGGGTAAGATTGAAAATTTGTAAACTTATATTATCTGCATCCACAAATGTTAAGTTGAGGTACCAAGCATTTTCATACAACTTTTGATTACTTTATGAGGTTTAACATTTTTGAGAGTTAATTTTAATCAACTCTCCTATGCAGTTACTCTGGCAAACCGAAACTGAAACAGTGTTTGGACCTAAGCACAAATCATCACCGCTGACAAGAATTAGTTCTTGAAAATAATTGATAAATTTGATGCAATGTACGCTGAAGCATTTTCTTTAAAGGAAACTTATTTATAAATACCTAAGAAATAGTCAGATTTTAAATAGTACGAACAATTTAGAAGTTTTTTGCAGTCATATGTATTCCTACGCCAGAGTTCTATATAATCTCGTTCAACCATCGGCTGTCTCCGTACATCTCCGACATGCAGAGAGTCAGTCTATATTTAGAGGTCGCACGAGCTATCACGTGACCTGGTATCTCTTACTTGTCTGAGATTAACGGAGACAGCCAAGCATCTGGTTGAACGAGACTAGAGTTCATCATTGGTTGGATCCATATTTCGAATACCGATACATAGTTTGATGAAATCAATTCTATTTTTAAATATTACACAACATGATTCATTAGAGCTTTTCTCGAAATTCTTGTCGGAAAAGTCCGAGAATCCATATTATAAAAATGTGCGAAATTCAAATAGAGATTATAAACTACCTGCCAAACAAAATAACATATGGTTGATTTTAAGATAAATAATAATCGATAAAATCAACTCCCTCCAGTACTTCAGTACTTTGATTCTTAGAAATGAACATGTACTAGTCTAAGGCGATAAATATTTGAGTGTAAAAGTTGCTCATGGATATTTTTAGCACTTGGTTTACTGTACCTAAATCCATACAATCATGCTTGTCTAAATGCTTTAAATTTATGAAGACAAGCACAAGTTGATCCTACTTATGCTTATATCTACTTCAGGCGTGGAAGAATCTGGAGATTCAGACCAATCATCTTGATCTCCTCAAGGACTTCCCACCTCACTTCAACTTCATCCTTCTCCAACACTCGCCAGACAAGTAAGTGATGAAATATTATCAAGACTTTATAGAATTAGAATTCATTGCATATATTGCTTATATAATTTTTATTTCATGTTAAGAATTAAATGTAGTTGAACTTATGGACAAAATGCTTTAACTGTAATAAAAGTGAATGGATTATTTTATAGGTCTGAATTGATATTTAATAATACATGTAGAACTAATTTGAAGACTGTTCATACATTTAGGTCCTTCTTGTATGGTGCTATCTTGGACAGACCCAAAAACACTGCTTTGGGAGGAGGAGGTGGGAAAAACACTAAACAGCAGGCACCTCAAAGTAAGCATGTCATACAGTGCTGTATTCAGCATGTTTGTCACTATGAGAAATATCAAAAGTCAATTAAAATCAAAAGACAAGACAAGTACTATATTGTGTTGGGTGTGTGCATGTGTGCTTCTGAATCTGCAAGAGAGGTTTCTTTTCACTACTATGATATAGAGAACAGAGAGAGAGAGAAAGAGAGAGAGAGTGAACAAGAGAGAGATTATTGGTTGGTAGCAAAGAATTCATTCTAGAGAGAAATTGATAAAGAAATTTTTCAAGAGAGAGAATAAGATATCAGATTTGATAACAATTTTTTGTTCAAAGTAGACCATGATTGTTTTGGTTAATTGATCATGAGCTTGGTGATATTGCAGCACACAACAGGGCCAAGGTGTTTGGAGCAGAGACCAGTCCCCAGCTGCTGGAGGAACTCCTGGTCAAGTTCAAGGACCACCACCAGAGTGTGCAGACCCTGCTCCTGAAGCAGGAGTACCAGCGCTCCCAGGCCATGATGAGGCAGAAGATGCTGGAAAATCTGGACGAAAGTCTCAAGAAACAGACACAGGTACATTCTGTGAAGCTCATGTCGTTGGTGGAGGGGGAGGGTTCATTACATACAAAAACTTAAAACTTTTAGTACATTTTTGTGCATAAAAGTGCACCAAGTAAAATCAAAGAAGCCTGTCAAATTTTAAGTTGCAGGGATCTAAATTACTACGTGTTTGACTGTTTCTTTGTAAACAGGAAGATATATTACGAGGGTCAATCAAAAAATACGAAGACAATGTGGCTGTCTATCATATATTTTTCATGAAAGTCATACTTAACAGATCAATCTGTGCACCAACTTTTATGTTATTGATATGCGAAGTTTTAGTCCATTTGATGAAACGGTATTTTTGTTACCCCTTTTTAAAAACAACATGTTTTGTCACCACGGCGCACGGTAACGTTCAAAGCATGACGTCAAGATTAAACACCCACAGTTTATAGATATACCCCATCTTTATATCACTCTTAGTCTCACGTGCCTTTCTCCTTACAATTTAAAATTGCACTGAACCACTTAACATCTTTTTTTGCACACATTTGTTCGAGAATCATAGGTTAGTTCTTCAAAGTTTTTATTTTCTAACCGTGTATCTCTTAGTTTACAGTAAGGATAACCCTGAACGTCGGTTGACATTACTTATTTTTTGACCAAATATTTACAGATATTCTACTCTCTTTCGGACTGTTTTATATTCAAAACACAATTACCACCACCCCCACAAAATTTATTACAGTTAAACACAAACTTACAAATAATTGTTGACTTATTTTTTTCACCATTGAGCATTTTCACAGCTTGTGTCGGCTTTTTCCTAAGTTAAATCCATTTTGTTTGTACCTCTCGTTGCGCCGTGACGTCCACCGACGTCGGTGTTTTAGTCAATTCTAAAGAGGACTATCTGTCTTTAGTTACTAATATCTGTTCGACAAAACAATATATCCCGTCACTATTTGGTACACAGAATACCATGACTTTACTTAATTTGAGGTTTCAATATTATTTGGTTTTAAGTCCAATTTATAGAGATATTACTTTCAACATTATATGGTTTATTGTTGACATAACACAAATTTTGACCGTGCGCCGTGACCTCATTTTTGCAGGATTAGATTCTAAATAATTCTTAGAAATAAAGGAATTGATTAACTTTTTTTCTTGCAAATTATTTCAAACTATTGCTAAATTATGTCTACCAAATTTAGTAATGATATGACGCTAAGTAACATAACTATGACAAAAGTCCTCGTATTTTTTGATTGACCCTCGTATGTGGTTCTTGCACATGTATATTTACGATGGGGAAAGTATAAATGCCTGTTAGATTTATCTTTAAATGAAGTTGAGTGGAATGACATGTTTGAGGACATTGCTATAATTGATATTCTGGAGGCAAACTCCTTTTCAGAAAAGATTAACTACATGCGTGCTGAAAAAGTAAAAAATTCCAATATAAGGTTTTTGCTTCAATAATTGACAGAGAAGGAATTAATATTTTGTTGACATTGTGTTTGTTCTGTGTTTACAGCATGATCATGGTGCAGAGGATGAGGAAGAGGAGGCCAGACTTCAGGATGAATTCAAGAAACTCCTCAGAGACATGGAGGCTTACCTCAAACCTCTCACCTCACAGCTTGTGGGACTTCTGACGTAAGTTGAAGAATTTTAAGTCCAATGTCAAACCGCTAACCTACTTCTGTACAAAATACTGTATATCCGGTAATTTTTATGATGTTCTATTTTTTGCTTTTTTCGTGATCTCTTTTAAATCGCAAAATATTGAATCCGCAGAAATTTTATCCTGTATTATTTTCTATAAGAAAGTTATACAATAGCAAAAAATGACTGAGGCAAATTAAGATTGCTACACATTTTCCCAATTTTCGCAAATTTTGTGACACACGAAACAAAACGGATATATGGTATGTTGAATCAAAGATACTTATTTGAAAAAGGTCACCATTTAGCAGCTTTGTGAGGTGTACTCCTCAAATTTATTAGAGAAAGAGAGAGAGAGAGGTAGCATTACTGGTAAAAAGGTTTTGTACTTGAACCTGCAAAGCTGTATACATACTTATTTATTTCTCTTCAATCTATGCTATAGTCCCCCCGCGGTGACCCCCACTAGCACCGGTAAGGACAACAAAGGACAGATAGAGGTGGCCCCCAATGAGTACGTCATCCTGCTGGCGGACTCCATGCTGATGCACATGCCCCTGGAGGCCCTGGAATTCCTACAGGTGGAGAATGTGACCGCCATGTGTAGAGACTTCTCTCTATCTCTGTTCCACCATCGATTCTATAAGGATGAAGCAACAGGTGAGGAGAGAGCTGGTTTCAAATTTACATTGTCATTTACTAAAATTTGCATTTTTTACAGTCTGTTGTTCGTAGGACTGTGTATACATAAATTGTTGTCAAGATACTTACAAAATCATCCACTGTTTCCATTTGGTCAACTCATGAGCGATTTGCAATTTGTTGTCACTATCCTGGGATGTCAATTTGTTTTCAGTGGTTAGAAATGATTGTTGCATGCTTGCAAGTTTATTTTCAAATTGATAATTTGTTTATCACATAAAACATTCTTTTTAAAGATATGGCAAATGGTAGGTAGAAATGTGGTTATATCTACATGTATTTATTGTGGATGGGATCTTTGATGTATATACATGTGTATTGGGGTATATTGGTACAATATCTTTTAATAATACATGTACATCCTACTAATTACGTTAATTATCTGTTGATTAACATTCCAATTATTCAAATGATTCTGTAGATACTCAGTTACAAGGAACTCGTAAAAAACAAAAACCAAATGGTAATGTCGGTCTTCATTTTAATTTTCAGTAGCTTGTTAGCTTTCACTGCTCATTTCAGTAACGATGTAGAAAAAATATCATGGATTTTATAAGTAATTTTTTAAATGTCAGAGCTTAAAAAGGATGAACTTAATATAGCTTGTGGAAGTTTGAAAAGGAAAAAGAGAATATAATTCTAGTTATATGCGTAAAAATTGAATAACTCTCATATTGCTAGCAGATTTATGTAGAAAGAGACAAAAAGTTATTCTAGATATTAATCCTAGAAATTTGGCTAAATTAAAACAGACTAGATTGATTTGTGTACATGTACTTGAAAATTTGAAAGGAACGTGATCCTGAAGTTAATGAATAACACATTTGTACCTGCTTAGACAAGATAACTAGGTATGAATTTAAAGTAGGGTTTTATAAAAAATGTAACATTGAGTATGACCAGTTTTATCAATCTCATATCAGCCATTTGACTTTTTGTTCTCAGTCAGATATCTTATTTTACATTTTTTAAATGCAGTTTAATTGGGGAGGGATGAAATATTTCAAAACTCAAATGATGGTAGTTCACATCCTTATCCGAAGTCTTGTAAATCTGTGCAGTATACAAAATGATTATCTGCTAGATCAAAACAACGAAGAAAACACAAATGCTCAATTAAAATTCTCCTTTCTGTTAATTAAATAATTTAATTAAGAGTCTTTTTGGTGAATGTTGTATATATTATACACCTGTGTACCATAATGCTTTGGGTTTGCTTTGTATGTATGTCAATGTATATATATATCATAATGGATGCTTGGATTTTCAGAAAGTAAAACGCCAACTAACTCCTCTCGTGCTGGGAAAAAAGTGGAGCCAGGTAGTCTCCCCTTGTCACTGTAGACTCCAGCTCTAGGGCATTTTTTTTCTTCTCTCCTTTTCTCGTTTGCATGATGCATATGACTGGTTTATAAATTCCATAAATGTATTGTTTCAATCTTCTGGAGATTTGCTGGATTTAATCATTTATCATAAAATTATTTTATTTGCTTTATCAAAAAGGGCAGTTATGTAGTTTTATGATGCAGCTTATGTAGATTGAGAAAAGTAGGTTCAGAATATCAATAAAGGCAAAGTAATGTCAAAATTTAATTAACAGACTGAGTATACCGGTATTTTTAAAATGCAATTAAACCAGTTGTATTTATTTCATGTCCTTAGCATTTTTACCTTCGGCAACATTTTTTAAGTACCAATTATGTACTTTAATTTTAATTAATGAATTTTTTTGTGCATCATGTACATTTATATGATCTATGTACACTTCACTTGTTTTTTTTAAGAAAAATCAATGCTTTTGGGTTTGCATATCTATGTTCTTATAGCTGTAGAATTTAGAAAATGTTCACTTTCTGTTGCAGTACAGCTTGATTAATTCTTTAGTGTAGAATTGAATGTTAGATGTTTTTAGTACTATATATATGATACATTCATTTCAATTTTTATTGTATCTTTTAGTTTAAATTTTAGTACATATCTTACTATTTTAAAAAATGACGGATTTTAAACAACTTCAGATTGAGTTTATTATGGTACAACAATTTCTAAATTGGTAAAATGTTTAAAGCACTAGCTGTCTCATTTTACAAATGTACATCTTTTTTTTTTTTTACTGAAAAGTATTAGTCTCATAAGATTTACCTATTGAATGCACACTTGTACATTTCTGCACATGAAAGAGGTCACATTTGAAAACAATTATCGATAAACCTGAAGGTATTGCATGCAATGTTAATTGTCAGATTCAATAGATATAATTTATCAAAGATCATATGCTAACTCCTACAAAAATATCAATACTCCAGTAAAGAAATTGTCTTTTCATGAAATAACATTTCAACAGATGAGCAGAGTTTTGGCAAGTCCATTGAAAATTTGCTCCCATGAAATTCACAGTATTTGATGGAATACTGATGTTTGCTCACTGAGTGTATATATAATATATATTTCACAATGTTTGACTGTAGAAGTTGATTATTTTATAGAACAACAAAATGAGGAGAAGAAGAAACAGAAAGCTAAGAACCAGGACAATCCTCTATCCAGGATTCCAGGCCTGAGGGACGCCAGCAAGAAACAGGCCAAGATCGTAAGTCACTAGTACTGGCCAAGATTGTAAGTCACTGGTCAAGATTGTAAGTCACAGGTTAAGATTGACAGTCACTGTCACTGGCCAAGGTTGTAAGTTACAGGTCAAGATTGTAAGTCATCACTGGCCAAGATTGTAAGTCACTGGCCAAGATTGTAAGTTACAGGTCAAGATTGTAAGTCATCACTGGCCAAGATTGTAAGTTATAAGTCAAGATTGTAAGTCATAACTGGCCAAGATTGTAAGTTATAAGTCAAGATTGTAAGTCATCACTGGCCAAGATTGTAAGTTATAAGTCACGATTGTAAGTCATAACTGGCCAAGATTGTAAGTCACAGACCAAGATTGGAACTCACTGGTCAAGATTGTAAGTCACTGGCTGAGGTTGTAAGTTACTGGCCAAGATTGTAAGTCACTGGCCAAGATTGTAAGTTACAGGTCAAGATTATTAGTCACTATCCAAGTTTTATAGATTAAAAGATAGTGAAAATTCATTGCTGGGTGCATCACATGAAATAAAAAGTGCAAGATCATTTTTTAAACAGATAAATACTTTTTTAAAATTTGATTGATTCAAGTCTTAGTAATTACATGTATGATTTACAACATTAATACTGAGTCTGGTAATTTGATTGTTTGCAGATTCCATTACACAGAGATCTCCAGCCCTGGCATCACACAGTAGATACCATGAACTTTAGATGTATCCTTTGTGGCTTTGCTACTGAAAGTTAAATCCTTTTCTGAGTCTTAATGCTCATAAGGCCAGTGCTCTTTTATGGTGTCTGTTGTGTTGAGTAAATGAGAATCAAATATTGAGTCCCCATGGATGGGACACCAGTCCAATGCAGGTCAACCCCCAGCTTAAGCCGGTACCCATTGTAGCTAGGTAGACTGAGAGAATGTAGATAAATTCCCATGTCTAAGGGCACAGCACACAACATTAAGTAATCACAGCAGGACTCAAACCAGCAACCATAGGGTTATTGGCCAAACACCTATGACCACTGAGTCATGTGCTTTGCTACCATTTGCTGGATAAATATATAGAGAGCTAGTATTAGGGTAATCTAGGGTCAAATGTCACATCAAATACTTAATGGTTAGATGTGCCTTGGTTGTTATTATTAGTATGTAATTGATTTTTTTTTGGGGGGGGGGGGGGGTAGAGTACAGTCTGGTAAAGTATACATAGTACTGTATTGAAGATAACTATACCAGAATGTAAAATTGAAACACAGTCCATTAGTATCTTTAACTCTGGATTAGATTTTGTGGATCCACATTTGGATTGTGCTGAAACAGGTTGGTATCAAGAATTTAGATTTTGATAATGTAACAAATTCATTTTAGCATTAATTTTGATTATATATTGTACACTTTAAATAGAATTTGTTTTATATGAATTAAATTGATCTTTTTTCTCTGTAAGAGTAAAAAAATTTAAGGATCGATTTTTTTGTATCTTAAAGATAAATAAATTATACACTGGCAGGTAGCTGGTTAAGTTGTCATTGTAAAATTCAGGTAATTTAAAGTAAATGTAATGTTTCAGAACTGAATAAGCCAATTGAAGTATTCAACAAGCTGATGGAGGAGTATGAACAACAGTTTACCCCCCGCTGGCTGGGAGTGGCAGGAGATGACCACACCCCAAGGTTTGGCTCTTTTACTTGAAACAAAGTTCTAGTTTATTCTGATATTCTACCCAGTGGGTGTGCTTGTACCAGAGTTCAAATGACAGCCATCTTTAGTACAACTATTGCTTATAATGCATGTATACATGTAGATTAGCATAGAATGAAAATGTTACTGTGTAAATGAACAACAGAATTGCAGCACATGTAGTGATAATGATACATGAAGGGTACTAGTATTTGTGATGTAAGCTCCATTTAGAGGCATTTTTTCACAAGGAAAATAATATCCTGAACAATTAAAATTGTTTCTTTCAGTGTTGGTGAGTGGGAGATCTACCTAACAGACAACAGCTCTTTCATCTTCTACGGAATGGAGAAGTTTATCAACTACATACCACCAGCTAAACTCTCAGCACTAAACATTCCAGGTAATCTCAATCGTAAAAGCAACATGTACTAGCTGTTACAATTTAATTACTTATTTGTTTAATATACAGAAATCCATTGATGTTTGATTCATTATGAGTTTTGTTATAACCAAAAGGTTTAATTATTATACATACTGTAAACCAATTTTTATTCGCGGCGACTTTATTTCGCGATAAACTGTCGATTAACTGGTTCACGACGACTAATGTTTGCGACCAAGCCTTATCCAGACCTGTATTGTTATAAAAACGATAAAAAAAGGATTGGTGCTCGACGAGAAATATTCGCGACAACAAGGCTCTCACTAACTTCACAAAAAATTTCTTGCACACGGATAAAAGTTGGTTTACAGTAATTATGAGAGGGAATTATTAATGAAGTGACCCTGACTTCACTGTAAGCATGAATTCATTACATGTATTAGCATGTTTGCTGTACCCCATACCAAAACATTCTCACAATTTGCTCATGAGCAGCTCACGTGAGGACTAACAAGATTTCCTCACGTGAGTTGCTCATGTGAGTCTTATGTGCAATTTAACATGCAAATTAGGTAAAATGCTCACGTGAGAAAAATTCTGCACACGAGCATTTTTTGCTCACGTGAGGAATAGATCTGCTCACCAAGAGTTTTGCTCACATGAGGCTCATGAGGCTTATGAGACTCATGAGGCTCATGTGCAACAGTTGCTCACTTCAAAGACAATGGACAAAAATTGAAATTAAAATCATCAATATATATTTACATCAGTCATTTTAAAAATACAATTTCATACATTGTTTAACATTACATTTACATAAATCTTTAGAAAGTTTACCAATAATAAATGCTGGCATGTTGAAACTTGTATTGCAGTTTGATCACACAAAGCAGTGTAACACACAGACGGACTTGGAAAAAAAATCACAGTTCACAGTAGGCAAAGTTCAATTTAACCATACAAAGTAGTTCATAAGTGCTGCACGAACACTGGCTGCATTACAATCGATCGAGGCATTCGTCTCCAACATTCCAAATGTCCTTTCTTTGACAGTCTCGTGTCTCACATGCTCTCTGATTTCACACATAAACTGTAAACCACACAAACAGCTGACTACCAGAACATCACAATAATATCCAAATGGACACAACCAGACTTCAGCATGTATAACTTCTCCATTACTTAAATTACGTCTTCAATTTTTTTGTTGCATCATTCATAAAATCAGCGAGCTTTTCATGGTTTTCTTCAGGTCTGTGCAACTCAGGGCAGGCCTATTGGAAAGATAAATAAATTTGATATCAGTGAAATTGTTAAAAGTTTTCATATTTCAAGCAGTTTTTAAGAAAATCATTATATAATACTGCAACGATTAATATTATCAGATTCTACACAAGAAAAACATAAACTCTTTTCTTCGTGTCATAAAATCGTTAATCAGTGTTAATAATAATATAAAATGTAGTTAGAATTATTTGTTCAAAAATTATTGTCAGATAAAATGTCAAAGAAAAAAATAACTTGTGTGTTTTACATTCGAGACACCGGTATTTGCCCGATGGTCAGTTGGAAATTGTTCAACCCCGTTTTAAAGGTAGATGCTAAGATCACAGTATTTCGTTTCATATTCATTCTAATTACAAACACGTTTAACTGCCATTCAAGTGATTCAAAGAATATATTTGAACAAGTTAATGCTCAACTTACTTGAAGTGCTCATACAGAAGATGCAGGGGGTGTCGACACTCGATTCATTCATTCAGATTCTTCCTTTGTTCAGCCGTGAATTTTTCACACTAAAACACTCCATAGAAGAATACCCCATTGACAACGTAGTTTTTAACCTTATCAACCGGTAGTACCGTACAGAATCAGATAATTCCCTTTTTAATTCATTTCACCGTCATCTGTGATGGTAGACAACATGGCGGAATCGAATATGAAAATTGGCGGCTGGCATTTAAGCGACCAATGAGCGCGCGCGTAGCTTAGACTGGTTCCCCCGCCACTGCGTTATTTACTTCGTTTTGGGCGGGAGCGAGAACCAGACTAGCGGGTAACTTTACATTAAAACAAAAGTAAAAGTAGAAACAAACAGCTTACGAAAAATCACAATATCAAGCGGTTTTGTCAAATTCTCATATCTAAATAGTAAGTTGAGTGATAATTGAATTTAGGAAAAAAAGAATATAACGTTACCATAAAAAAAACAAAAAAACCTGACAGTTTGGTGTTCACGAGAAAAATGGGGTGGGGGAGGGGGTGTCAAAATGTACCTGTTAACAAAATTTTGCAATTGCTTACGTGAGGAAAAACTTAAAGGACGAAAAAAAAATTTTCATTTTGATTTTACTTTGATACTGCATATACTGACTAAGTCCAATTTCCTAACCTCTTGCTCACGTGAGAAAGTTGAACTTAGAAAAAAAATCTACCGTCAATGTATCTGTATAGCCTGTTGCTTACGTGAGCAATTCGAATAGAATTTTGCTCATGAGCAATCAGGTGAGCAAATTTTTGCACATGTGCATTTTGGTTAGCATTTTCCTCCCTAACAGAGACTAACAATCTGCACATGAGCAAAATGAATTCCTACCTAATTTGCATACATTTCTTACTAGATTCTCATGTGCTTCTCATGAGCTGCTCATGAGCATTTGTTAGAATGTTTGGTACGGGACTGTTTAACTTTATTTCTTATCATTCGATTATTTATTTTTCCTTTAGACTGTTCCATGATATATTTGCTGGATTTGGCGGAAACTAGCAAGAGCTTCACACGGCAGTCCAAACTAGATGTCAGGAAGAGGTTAGTCATTTTATGGACTTCGAGAGTTTTCATTAAGCGTATCATCCATACTTGCTAAATATTGCAAGATTGATATATTAATATTCCAAAACAACACAATTTCAATAAACAGTACAAAATTTGTTTTGCATGCACAAACAAAGATATAGGGAATTTTGGGATAAGACATACCCAATAGTTTTTTAGGGTATTTTTTAAAATTCATAACAATTCCATGTAAAATTGTGCTACATGTATTTTCTCCAGTGAGAACTTCTTGTCCTTGGAGAAGCCTGTCGAGACTGCCATGCTAGTTAGTGTAACTGGAGTGAAATGTCTGATGGCCAATCAGTGGCACTGTACTTTGGCAGAAAATGCAAACAGACTCAAAGTCTCTATGAAAGGTACATCTTTTTCTCAAACTTTATTCAAAGAGTGTGCTCATACATGTACATCTTTGATATTTTTTTATCATTGAAAATTTACAATTGACAAAATTTAAATAATGAGTCTTTTTTTTTTAGATTTATTGGAGGGAGGTAAAACAACTGGAGAGTCAGTTCGCTTACTTTTCACTCCCCATCAGAGAGTGCAACCAAAAACAGAGACAGAAAACGAGAAAGCCCCAACTCCGGAGAAAGAAGGAGCAGAGAATCAAGGGACCGAACGCTCCGATGACATGAGACCTGACGAAAAAGAGATCCAATTGGATAGATCCTGGTACAATATGGTGTGCTATGGATTACCAAATCTGATGGTGGCACAGGTGTAAACAGGTGTTCTTTGGAGGATGTGTAAACACATGGTGCTTTACAGAGGAGAAAAATAAGAATGGATTTTTTGGAAACTAGATATTTGGGATCTATCACCCCGATAAAGAAAAGAGAAATTGTGAAGGAAGTTGAGAAACCTGACTGTGATATATTTATTCTGTTTTAAACAACTTTCAGTTCTTATTTTTTTTTCAAATGATTGAACTTTTTGATATATATATTTCCGTCCAGATATGTTTTCTAATTGTTGTTTTGTTGAGTTTCTGAATCTATTTAACAAATGTAGAATTTCACATAATTATGACTTTGTTTTAATTTTTCAAAATTACTGTATAATAAATCTGTTACTTAAAATGGGTTTTTCTTTAATTTCTATAAAAGCAAATTAAAGGAATTAAGATAAAACTCATTCAATTTCTGGTACATGTATTGGAAATTATAATAATTATTATGGATATTTCTTGCATTTATACATGTGTGAAATGTAGCGTGAAGGCAACATACAATATAATAATAAAAAATTGCAATGCAGGACGAAAGCGGAATAAATACTGTACTTGTATTTCAATTACAGTACCTGTATTCATATTATAAATACAGAGTTGCAAATTGGTCCTGATAAGTAAACAGCATTTCAAATATCTTTAATTCATTAAAATTTATGCTCGAGTTGCTTCATTATTTCTGTACAATTGTCAAAAAATATGGTATAGCCTCTGTCAAATTTCACACTTGCTATAGATTTAATGGCATGCAAAACTTGAAGAAAGATCGACTATGTCATCCACCTTTCCATTTTCTCATTATACCAGTATACCGACTGTATGTACATGTAAATCTCCACTTCATTGGTTTCATTATTATACACAATTTCAAATGCAATAACTCCATCCTCAATAAAGTGAAGAAACGCTGATAACTTATAAAACGATCAACATTTATTCATCAAATCATTCTCACAAAGGTCAATCAATATGATTCTTTCATTCATTTAAATTTCATGTATAAAATTAGACATCTTTAATAGATACAATTTGTAAAGCATTTATACTTTCATTTAATTCCTACACGTATTCAATTTGAGAGAAATCAGAAAAACATAGGACACGTACATTTCTCAAATTCGTTTCCTTCACATTACTTATGCAAATTAAAAACAATAGAATTGGACATAAAAAACCATAACTCCCTCTATACTTGAAACATGCATACTATAGCTTAGGTTGACTTTTTATAGGCCAGTATATATTAAACTTTTTTTTTAAATACACTGTGTACATACATTGTATACATTGTATACATGTGTATACATGCATTACAAAAATGGTATGTTTGAGCATAGCATGATAACATTTCACTACAACATAAAAGCAGGCAGAATACAAAACTACATGCATATTGAACATTTACCAATATTTCTGACAAAAAATAATTTACAGTTTATTTTTTAGCTAATTTACATTCCTAAAAGGGTTTTAATCTCTTGAAAATCAAAAACAGCTATCTGTTAAATACAAGTTCATGATCCATTTTGAATATTGATTGAGAATGAAAAATTGGTCTTTCAAAAACTTGATATCAAACCTTTGCAAAGTTCCAATTCTTTAGCGAGATGAAATATGAAATGCTCTAATTAATGTACAGGTGGATAAAATTTGATTAATAATTGTGGAATTCAATATCATTTAACAGAGGCTAGATAGTTGTTGCAATTTGTTAAATTCCTAACTACCTGTATATACATTTACATAACATGGAATTAAATCAGTAATGATGATTAGTGCAGTAAGGTGTGAACTGTGCTTAGTGAAGAAAAATTGTGTTAGTTTAAAATGAATGATGCATATTCCAAATTTACTATCCTTTCACCATCTTTACTCCTTAAACTTGACTTTGTGACCAAAGGCAGTACACAGAGAGATTGCGTAATGAAATGCAATGTGTAGTAAACATTAAGTGTACTTTACAATCAGTATTGAAATCACACAAAAAAAAGATTAGATTTGAGTTTTCCACACAAAAAATCATATCTGGTACAAGCGAAGCCAACATCAAGTACAAATAAAGCTAAACCCAGAACTCATCACTTAACAAAGCACATTTATTGGCACCACTTCCTGTCACATACACTGATTCATTAAGTAAGTTGTCATCCACTCTGCTTGTAAAGGTAAAGGGGGGATTTCCATGATCATTGTAAAAAAAAAAAAAACCCTTCTGCTGGATGTATACTGTATACAGGGTTATTTTCGCCCTTTTACACATGCCAACAGTTTTGCCCCATCTTGAATTCGCCCAGATGCAGTTGTGTTAACAGAGATATTATTTGTAATAAAGAGTTCGCCGAGTCTTAAATTTGCCCTCTGACAACGAGAGCGAAAGGGGCAAAAATAAAACAGGGGCGAATATTTCCCCGTATACAGGACATGTACATGCAAGGTATGTATGATGTACATTGATTATTACAACTATATAGGTATATGCATACTAGTATAAACAATGCAAGTAGTTTTTCAATTTTTCTTTCTACTTTACTAAATTGTACAATATTTTGATTATACAACAGAAACTAGAAAAAATGGCTTGGTGTACAGCATGTATATGTACAATATGTAATGTTAATACATAATATCCAAAATGTTTTACGGCTTACAACGACCATATATTTACATATTATAACTTGTACTTCAACACTGGCACTGGAATGTCCATACAATGATTTTTACTTTTTCGAGCGACAACATTTGTATTTGATACAGAAAGTACCTAACAGATATCATATAGTTACATGTATTGCAAAATAAAAAATCACCACAGAGATGGATTTTACCCCCTCAAGCAGAATGGAAAATAATGCACTTCAGGTAGAGCTACTATTATAGGTTCCGACTTAGTAGAACCGTTTACTATTGTAACCGCCGTCTTTATTGAAGACCACGTAGCCCACGACGCCACACACCGCTAGGCCGATTATTGCAATGATGATGATGATAAACACCTTCCATCCCGACATACTCCCAGACGTGAAGCCTCCCTTTGGATCCTCTATATGGTCTGCAAATACATGAACTATATCATCAGTATCATAAATGTGTGTTAGAAGTAATGAAAACAATAATACAAATTTTTATGAAATTCTCAGTTGTTCCTAGGATAATAAAACAGGCCTGGAGTTGCATTTATCTTGGCTAGCAAACACAGATGTAACATGGTGTTATGCAATAAAGATTTTTTTTATCATTCTTTAAATACAAGTCTGGTAAATTATGATTCTATAAATGATGGAAATTATGAAAGAATTTCAAGGTCTACAGTGATTCTGGGTCCTGTTATTCATATTGAATATAGACTGAAACAACCTGACACAAACCTCTAGGAGAAGCAAAGAACTGAGCAGAGGGTAAGCCATGGTATGCTGCAGTATCATCCTCCTGTAAAACACACATTATAATTTACATCTACATGTAAATGATATGTCACCATTAGAATAATACAGTAAACCTTTAAGTCTCCTTACCTTTTTTAAAGACTCCAACTCGTACAATTTCATTGAAATAATATCATGGTTATCTGAAAGATGTAAATAATTTGTCAGAAACAGTTAAAATGACAATACTGCAGAGAATTATTTACTTTTAAACTAATCTGTCTACCATGATCTCATTTTTACCACTTTCATTATCAAACTCAGTATTACTGAACAGGGTATTATTTGAACTCGGAATAATTATTTAACTCGGAATTCAATAAAATTCTGATTTTAGCTTTAGTTGCTATAGTTATACAATAGTTTTGCAATAATGATGATGCATGGTGTAGAAGAGAGCATATGAGGGTTACATTCATTGACACACCTTATATAGTATTTTTAAAATTATCATTTCTAATTTTAAAGTCTACATGTGTATAATCATTTCAATAAAGTGTGTATGTACGAGTCATGTACTTTTATATCTATTTTTCAATTTATTTATTGGTTTTATTATTTATCATCTGTTGTTGTGTTTTTCTTTATTTACAGATTGGGGGGGGGGGGGGTTAGTTATTTTTGTGTTCTAGTGTTTGTTGAGACATGCGCAGAAGGGTTAGTCCATGCCTGGCATGGACTAACCCTTCTGCGCATGCCTCAAATTTGCTCTTTGATCTCTTTTCTACCTGAAGTGTAAACAATTTACTTCAGGCCAATAAAATCCAATATTGTATCCGAAAACCGACGCAGTATTTAACATACGACTAAATTCTATAGGTACGGTGATAGACTTCCTTTAGCGTAATCTACAACATGTACACAGCAGACATAACGTTATGCACGTAATCACCTATTGATAAAATTCCATAATCTCCCGAATACCGTCACCTGTACTTGCTATATATCAAGAATATGCGCCTATAATTACTCTTTTCATTATCATACGCAGGCACGTACCATAGCTTTTGAAAGTGTGCGGTGGGGGGGGGGGGGGGGTTGTGTTCATCCAAATATCTTTTCATGCAATACAAAGAAGAGGGAATATTCCCAAATAGTAAAAATTCTAATCCGGGGGTGGGTGGGGGACAACAACGCTAAACTGAATGCACAATGCATACAAATTCAATAGTTGACACCGCATGTAGCAGCACTGTGTTATAGGCTAAAATCGCTGGTGAAAAAAAAGTTCGGGAAAATGTGTGAGCGTGACGTCAGACAGTTAAAAGTGACGATAGCATTCCTGTAGTCTGCGTCTTACATGTTGGGGAGAATGGCTGTGTGTATATGGCGTTGAAGAGATTTTAACGTGATTATTTTCTGCTGTGGATAAAATGGTCGCGATCAACACCGGAGATAGTTTGTTGTACAACGCGGGTGCAAGTACAGGTGACGGTATTCGGGAGATTATGGAATTTTATCAATAGGTGATTACGTGCATAACGTTATGTCTGCTGTGTACATGTTGTAGATTACGCTAAAGGAAGTCTATCACCGTACCTATAGAATTTAGTCGTATGTTAAATACTGCGTCGGTTTTCGGATACAATATTGGATTTTATTGGCCTGAAGTAAATTGTTTACACTTCAGGTAGAAAAGAGATCAAAGAGCAAATTTGAGGCATGCGCAGAAGGGTTAGTCCATGCCAGGCATGGACTAACCCTTCTGCGCATGTCCCAACAAACACTAGAACCCAAAAATAACTAACCCCCCCCCCCCCCCAATCTGTAAATAAAGAAAAACACAACAACAGATGATAAATAATAAAACCAATAAATAAATTGAAAAATAGATATAAAAGTACATGACTCGTACATACACACTTTATTGAAATGATTATAGTTGTATATGTATACACATGTAGACTTTAAAATTAGAAATGATAATTTTAAAAATACTATATAAGGTGTGTCAATGAATGTAACCCTCATATGCTCTCTTCTACACCATGCATCATCATTATTGCAAAACTATTGTATAACTATAGCAACTAAAGCTAAAATCAGAATTTTATTGAATTCCGAGTTAAATAATTATTCCGAGTTCAAATAATACCCTGTTACTGGTAAGTTTTAGGAACAAATCGTAATTAGTTACAATGACTTTTTTCAGTTTTTTAAAAGTTTCACTTCTTCCAAACTTTCCAATCAATAAATAAGGTTGAGCAAGGTTGAGCAAAAACAGGAAGAGTTCAAAGTTGAGCTCTGAGAGCAAAATCCGGACTCACCAGCCAGTTCCCCAGTAGCAGCTGTAGCACCGATGTAATATCCTATTGGTAGTTTGACGCCATGGACAATAAAGCACTCCTTCCACTTGCCTTCATTGTCTATATCTGTTGATACCTACCAGGACAAAAAAAAAAGAAATAGTAAATAAATTCATAGGACATGACCAAACTGGTTAAAAAATGTTCAACAACTTTTTTCTTTCAAAAGTTATGAGGAAGTCTTAAACCTAAGATAAAAACAATAAGCTATTTAAGTTAAGGTCAGACACGACCTATCTTCCACTTTTCTATTTTTTCCTATCTCCACAATTTGGAAGATTTCCACTAAGTAATTCCATAATTATGTTTTCATGTTATATGATACTTTTTTAATTAAGATATAAAGTGTTCAATTAAAAAAATATAATATGACTTTATTTATAAGCATTAAAATGCATTTTGAATGCAATTTTATGGAAAATTCTAACTTTTCTAGCTCCTTAAATAGCCTGGTAATGTACCCTGAATTTTTGGGAAGTAACAGGGTCAAATATTAATAAATAAGGAAAAATATATCAAGGAAAATTATATAAAATTGAGGAATGTCTCGTGTGTCCTTAAGAGGGAGTCTTAGATTTGTAACAGAAAAAAATCTGTCCTTTGAGAGAAAACTTCAATAACATTATTATACTGTAGATTGTTAAGTGGGGCATACCTTTAAAGTTTCATCTTGATATCTTATGGCTACATAGGTGTCGTACTCCTTGTTTCGGAACTTCGCCTCACAGCCGGCAATCTCTGTATGGGTGCCGTCCCTGTCATGGTCATAGTGTAACGTGCCGTTGTTCACCATGGCCGAGATGTATGGATGTTCATGCTGGAAAAATAAAGTAAACACTTTCAAAATATTAACCTTTACTAGTAATTGTTAAAATTGGAACAACTAGGTACTGTAAGCAAGCTCACATATAAATTGTATGGGTGCTTCATATTAACATAATCAGAGAAATGTTTTTTTGTGTTTGATAAGATATGGTTTACTAAAGTACAAGCTAATTATTTTTCAGGCTTACATTATGAGGTCCATTGTGGTTACTGTAGGTATCTAAAAATATTCCCAATCCGACAAAAAAATCCTTGTTTCCAAACACAGGGCCTACAAAATTAGGTCAGAGAAAATATTCAAAGGTGTGAGCAAATTCTATTCTCATAAATTCACTGTTTTATCCATTAAATTCAAATGTAGGTCATACTTACCAAGTTGATTTCTATCTCTTGCATACCAGACAGCAAAACCATCTCCAAAGAGATTTTTCCCACTGCCATGTACTTTAAAATGAACATGTAACTCCCAATTTTTTACCATTAAGGGCTGAAAAATATCATAGATAAAAGTATTATTGTGTGCATCATTGTTGAATTCAACATGGATGTAAAACATCTGCAGGAATGCAAAATAAAATGTATTGTTTCTATTACAGTACCATTATGCATTTTTTTCAGAGAAGGTAGGAAGGCAGATTCGGATTGTTGTTATCTTTGTTCAATTCAATAAAAAATAATGTTTCAATTTTTTTTATGAAAAAGAAAATACATGTAGTACTCTTTAATTACCATGGTATTCCATATCCCTCCTTGTCTACTTTGATAATCAGGTGTTAGCCTCACATAGTTGTTTGTTACCATTGTCGTTCCTACAAAGTCCCATAGTGGTACAGAAAATCCTGATCCTAAAAAAGAATGAAATAAAGTTTTCTAAACTGTATTATGACAGATGACATGAAATATCGCCATAGGCCCTAAATTGATTGGCTGTTCGTTCGCCCTAAAACGCGCTCGCCCTTGACGCCGTTCGCTCTAGTTTCCGTTCGCCCTAGGTTCGTTCGCTCTTGAGGCCGTTCGCACTGGGTCCGTTCGCCTTATTTTTATATAGGATTAATTTATATATTTGTTGTGTATTCTGATCAATTTAAACATTATGAAGATATATATCAATTAATGAAAATTAACCACTTCTATAAATAATGACCATTTGACTTACGGTGGCATTATTATATCGTTACGAAAACTTGTGAATTGATTAATTTATTTTTTTAATGTTACTAAATTTAATTTTCTTATGTATTTATTTTGTAATTATAATAAATTTTACCTCATAATATAACCGTATCATAATTATGAAATTTGTGGTTTTCGACGAGGGACCTATATATCAGAGAGCAGTCTTTGCAAAGTTACAATTAAAAAAAACAACATGTACAGTTACAACTTTAAAAAGGATATACCCTGTTAATTTACTCAAGATACATGTTTATATCTTATGGCGTTATGTATCTCATTTAGAGATCAAAGGATTGCGTTACGTAAATTCTTCAAAGATACATTGTAGAATAGGTGATAATCATCTGCTCAGCTTCTCAATGAGCCAATTAAGGTCTCAATTTCTTTAATTGTTAAAAAAAACACCGAGCGGATCATTATAAAAACAAGAAGACGGTTATCGACAATTTATGGCAATAAAATCTTACAATTATACCAGGTACGTCTTTTTTGATGAAGGAAAAACATAGAATATAATAATTAATAAAAGTTAATAAGTATTAATAAACAAGGAGCGAACGAGGTTTAGGGCAAACAATAATTTGGGCGAACGATAATTATAGCGAACGGTCCTAGAGCGAACGGACGAAGGCGAACATGTGGATAGGGAGAACCCTCTAAATTCATTACAGTCCTAGAGTCATTTGTTTTCCTCTTGCGAGAAATAGTCTGAGGTTGATGAAAACAATTGATGAAATGAATATAATATAAAGTCATACAAAGGAAAAGAAGTCCTTTCTATGTATGTTATTGGTAATTAAATGTAAGAAGTTTAACCAAGCAACTATTAAATGAGGCACAAATTCTTATGGAAATGACACACGGGCCCCGGAGGATTATTCACATCCGATTTTAGTAGACTTATATTTAAATTTCTCTTACCATTTTCTGATTTGTTTTAATTGCATTCAATGTAAAAGTAGCTTCAATTTGTTATCATTGTTTATTTAATCAATCTGCGCCTGGGTGGGGTTTAATAGAGGAAATTCGAGTTTCAGGATGATTGTATTGGAAACCATTTTTTTTTAAACGTAAGCTGAATCGAAGCACGGGAAGCATAAACTTATATCATTTGTAGACTTATTGAGTTATAGAGCTACTGAACATTTAACTGAGTCATCAAACATGATAACATTTAATTGAGTAAAAACTATTCAAACTACTCTCTGACATAGTATAGTTAATGTTTAATAGCTTTTGACGATGAACAAAAATAATTAACCTGAATACGGTTTAACAAGAGTATGTTCTCTCTTTAGATAATCTCTTTTGTCGAAATCTCCAATAACATATGATAAAAACAGCAATAATCCAACAATCCACGAAATCTGCCACCTGCACACGTCCATCTTTTTCGTAATTATCTGCCCTTGATTACTTTTGCGATTGCTACGTCCTTCATTATTGCACAAAACGAAAAGTCCAAATCTCATCTTCTTTGATCTTTTCGGCAAAGATCGGAAAACGATTTCGCTTCTCGGAAAGACACTAGAAGTTACGATTGCAGCTATAAAATGTCTCATCATCTATTCTGAAGTTTTTTGATAAGTGGCGATTTGCAGTTTGTTCACAAAAAGTTATTTTACTATCATTTAATCTTTTAAAATTAAAAAAATATGAATATTATTGATATATCTTTACGTATTATCTCATACCAATATGATTTATCAATTTTGGGATAATCACTGTAAAATTACTTTTATTGTAGAAGGGTGATTTTTTTAAAGACACTTATTTAGATGGGTATAGCGCCTTTTTTCACTTTTACATTGTGAATGAACAGCAATGAGAGTACCAATTCGAGAGAAAAAATTAATGATATATTTATCATAAATAAATAAAATAACCCCCTCTGCATTGTATTTGAAGCACTGGATTTCCATTGGGAAAAAAATAGCTACATGAAAATAATTTGTCAACAGGGTCTAATTATGGAAGTACATGTAATTAAGACAAAGAGTAATTTGGGTGGTGGGGAGGTTGAGACTCACAGGACTGAGTGAATTACATGTAGGAAGATTTGTCTCCATTTCAGATTCTAGGGGGGGCGGGGGGGGGGGGGGGCACTCCCCAAATGGTGCATTTTTTTGTCTTTTTTTTTACTAATTCTGTTAAGTTTGTTCCGTCTGTTTTCTATGCCTTGACAGGGCTCTTTTAAACCTGGAAGTTTTTATACAATGTTTTTCTTAACAATATGTTACGGTTTATTCATTCCTTTGTTCTGCAACATTGATTTTAATTATTTACTTATTCTATAATTAACATTTTCATTGTCTAAACAATTATGTTTATTTTTAAAAGTTTGTTATTTTCATTTTTTTTTTGTAAATTCCATCTGCATGAACAAAACAACTGAGAAAAAATACCATGATTCTTTTGTCCCTCTCCATTATCCTCTTTTCCAACACATGAAAAGGGGTGAGTGACTGCATTTTGAATTATAAATACTAATGAGTCTATACAATTTTAATTAAATTAAATCTAAAATTATTATCATTAAGTTTTAAAAAAAGGTACATTTCATATGTTTTGTTATTGATGTCATTAAAATTAATGGGTTTTTTTTTTCATTGTTTCTTTACCAAGAAAGATACTGTTGTATAAAAGAATTTACTTATATGGTTTGAAAATATTTTCAAACAAATATAACAAAAATAGTAAACATTAAATAAATATAAGTTTATTTAAAACTAAATTGTATCCAGTATATATCACATTTTCGGAAAAAAATAGATGATATGAAAAAAATTTTTTTTTCCTGAGTAAGAAAAAAAAAAACAACAAAAACAAACAATAAATAAACCAAAAAAAAAAAAAAAATAGATAAAAAATAAAAAAAAAACGCATCCACGTTTTTAATCGGGTGTGGTTAAAACTAACGTTTCCAAGTCTGACGTTTTCAATTGTGACGTCACAATCACTTTTGAGAAAACAACGCCAACAGCTGTGTGCAACAAAAGGAGATATCTAAACAAGAAAATATGGTAATTTCTTTAATTTACTCAGCAGTACAGTGATGCATATTAAATATTTTGGTATGATAACACTGAATGAAAAATATTTTACTTACTTTAAAATCTATTTCATAGGATTTGAAGAAGAACGATAGAGGTGATGAAGTTGAGCAAGAGATTCTGAAGAATAAGACAGACAGTTTGATAGAGACAGAGGTACTAAAAGCCATCGGATTTCTCAAATATGTATTAAATAGTAACTAAATAAATTTGATCCAGACATTGGAATTGCTTTTTAAAATTAAGTAAATTCAATCAAATTTTGAACTATGGCACAAAAAAGCCAGGTCTTAAAAAAATGTAGCATGTGTCAAATTTTAGAGGAAAATACCAGTAGAGGAATTTACGTCAGGCGAGACATGCCAGGACTGGTTGAAATATTACAACCAACAGTATTTCTTTGAAGTGAGTATAGTTAATCTTTCACTTTCCATTTATAATAAAGAAAAAAAAAAGAGCCAAAAAAACCCTAAAACAAAACAGAGGAAAACCATACGGTGCCTTGACTTCAAAAAAAGTCTTGCCGTAATACACATTTGTTGAAAATATCACAGTTTCTTTATATATACATATAACTCTTTTATTGAATAACATTACTGATGGATTTTATTTTCACCCCAGCCCTTCCCTGGTGGTGAAGCTGTACAAGAATTCAGAAGATGGGAGCAGAGCGTTAGAAAACAACAACTGAGCCAAGCCCTCGTCCCTCTTATGGTGAGTGTATAATTCTTCTAAATCAATAAATATTCTTATACAGTAAAGGGTTATTACCGGAACTCCTCTGATTTTTCTTTGAATATGAATTTTTGTATCTCACGAAACAATTAATACAACTGTCTTACATTGTTACAGGAGGAGAATGAAGACACAAAGGATGAAGACAGCAATGTTAAATTATCTGAGGTCAAGGGCGTCATTGAAAGTGATGTAAGTACCACAACTTATATGAAGAGAATCACGGAATAAACTTATTAATTGATTATTCATAAGTCATGAATTATCGTAGGGCAGTAATAAAAAAGATAATATTATTAGGGGGGGGGGGCAAGTTAAATAAATTGATATTACGCGTAAATACGAAAAAATAAAATAATAATACAGACTGTAGAAATCATATAATATGAATTATTTCAGGATGAAGAGCTGAATCCGCTCTTGAAACTAATGCTTCAACCGACAATTAACATCTGGGAATATTTCGATGACCAGGTATTGTGATTGATCTTCTTTATTTCATGCAAATATTATCTTATTCTACTTTTTAAAACGTATAACTTACATGTACTAGGACTAGATATCACTTTACACATCGCTACTCTATTGTTTAGAACTTCAGAGATTTTCTACATGAAATGTTTTTGTGAAACCTGATTAAAATTGTGAATATTTTTCCCGCCAAAAAAAGAAGCCAATGAAGTGGTTTGATGAGGACACCCAGAAGACTCCAACTGACGTGAGGGCAGCGGCTGGGTTCTCGGATCCCTGGGGTGTGTCTGAGGAGTGGGACGAGGAGACAGAACCAGCACAGGTAAGAGTACAGACCACTGTATGTACAGTGACTGATAATTATAGTCAAAACCACATGCAATTACATGTATATTATCATAATGCAATATTCACGAAGTCTTATATTTTTCAACAGGAGTGCATTGTCAAGAAAGGAAAGAGGAAATGGTTCTCTTCCACGTCCTTGCGTAAAAGCGTAAGTACAATATAACTCATTTCATAAATGAAAAAGAACAATTATATAAGAACTATATTCCGTTTTAATTTGCAATTGCTTGCAAAATCCAACTGATTGCAAACGGTATTCAGTAACATGTTGTCGCTTACACGTAACGCCATCTATTAACCAGTATTATGATAACTAAAAGCTTGCACATAAAATTTCTGTCACATTTGTCGATTTCTTGTCTAACGTAATCTATTTTTTCCTTTGTAGAGGAAAGAAAAGAAGAGAGCTCCTGGCTTTTTTGCCAGATTTTTCCACTGAAAGATTTTCCTCCATTGGATTGTTTTGAAAATAATGTTTGAATAATCCCGCTTCCTCTACAGAAAACACATTTCCATCAACATTGTATTTAAAAAATCATTGTGAACTTTTTAATCATGAATAAACTGATGAATTGATTCTCTATTAAATGTTGTGATGGTTTTTCTGAGGCGATCAAGTACCTTAATTACCAATTAAGAGTGAAAGGTTTATCAAAATACAACCAGGTTTCTTTTTCAAGTTTTAATTATAATCTCTGAATTAATGGTCCAAATATTTTTTTTTTAAAGGAGGAGGGGTGTAAGGGACCTTGGTCATTTATTTATCAACATGAAATCGCAACACCTCTGGTTGACGTTTTGAGCCATTGCGTAATGATATTTATGGGTTTTGCTTTTACCGTGTGACTTGGTACAATATGATGGATAACAACACTAATGCAATGAAAATATGAAGAACAACGTCAACCCATACATTAAAACACCAAAAACTATAGCATCGACACAATGGTTAAACATCAAGATCAGCATCAGACTAGAATGAAATATGAAGAACAGCAACATTTGAAATAAGATTGAACAACGTTTATTGACGGTCATGATACGCTGGTGCTCAATCATGATTTTCAGGGGCAAAGCATAAGAAGGGTCAGAGGGGGAGGGGGTCTTCCCCCTCCCCCCATTTTTTTTCTCGCAGAAGGGGTTGCCACAAGTGTCCGAGTCCGATGCAACATGGTTTAGGATTATTTTTAATTATATATTGTGCATAGGAATTGTTTGAAATGTATTTTTTGCAATTTGAAAATTTTAATATGTTTAAAACAGTTTAATTTAGCAGTTTTACGGTAGCAGTTTATCCACCTACCAACTGCAATAATAAACGGGACAACAGGGTTCTACCATAAGTCACAGGATCTGAGATTAGTTTTCGAAAGGTGTTTCCGATTTTAATTTTTGCGATGAATAAGTTGGTATTTGGTATTTTGCACATACTAAAAATGGTAAAAATTCAACTGGTACAAGTATTGCACATATTTAAAAACTGCGAGAGATCGGCACGTGTTATGGGCTGTTGTTCAAGGAGATTTTTCAACGCTGGGTCATCGGAACAAGTTGAGTGCAAGGCCCGAACTTATGCAGATGTGAATGTAAACAAACCACAGCATTATTGGGATTATGAAACCCACGTCATAAAATGGAACAAGTTGGACAACTACAAAATTGGAGAAAAAACGGGCAGAGGAAAATATAGTGATGTGTTTGAAGCAACCAACAAAACGAACGAAGAAAAATGTGCTATTAAATTTTTGAAACCTGTCAAGAAAAAGAAAATTAAACGGGAGATCAAAGTTTTAAACAATTTAAGAGGAGGGGTTAATATAATCACTATGTTGGCCGTTGTGAGAGACCCAGTATCGAGGGCACCTGGTCTTGTATTTGAATATGTAAATAATACACATTACAGACAATTGTATCCCGTCCTAACTGACTATGATATCAGATTCTACCTCTATGAGCTACTCAAAGCACTCGACTATTGTCACAGTATGGGCATAATGCACAGAGATGTCAAACCAGGAAACATCTTGATTGACCATGAAAACAGGAAACTAAGACTGGCAGACTGGGGCCTTGCAGAGTTTTATCATCCCAGTATGGCTTATCGGGTCAGTGTTGCATCAAGGCATTTCAAGGGGCCGGAACTCTTGTTGGATTTTAAGTTGTATGATTATTCTCTTGATATGTGGAGTTTTGGATGCATTCTAGCTCAAATGATTTTTAGGAAAACACCATTTTTTCATGGTAGTGACAATTATGATCAGTTGGTTCAGATAGTTAGAATATTAGGTACAGATGATCTAGCCCAGTATGTAGAAGCTTTTCAAATTCAGTCAAAAAGCATATCAAAGAGTAGTGATATATGGAAACTGCAATTTTCCAGGGAAAAACTTGTGAACTTTGTGAACCCAGAAAATTGCCATCTTGTGAGTTTAGAAGCACTGGATTTATTAGATAAACTTTTAAGATATAATCATTATGAAAGACTTAGTGCAAATGAGGCAATGGATCATGCCTATTTTTACCCAGTTGTGAAAGGTGGTCATTTTAGCACATGGCAATTCTGTTAATGACTACTATTAGTGTTGGAATTTGTGTATTTTAAAGTTCAATGTATTTGATTGTATTAAAATGTTGTTTGCAGCTTCTTGAGAAGTGGATTGAATGACAACCTCATTTGGTGTTCAGTCTTGCACACATTCACGATGTCTTTGTCTACCTCATTATTGTGGGTTGACCATAACTTTTTTCTTAAGAATAGAAAAGGCCATGTAGCTCATTCTTAATTGACACAATGGTTGGCCATGATCAGAATGCATGCTATTTCACTGAACAAAGGTCTACTCTTTAATCAAGGTAAAGGTCACATCACCATAAGTCAAGATGCATTAGAACAAAATAAGGCCATGTGGTGGATTTTGTCTCTAGTTTATACTCAATATTATACAGTTTTGTACGAGTTTGCAGGGTATCAGAAAATTAAATTTCTTTTACATGTATTGTGGCCGGCATGTAAATTTTGTAATCAAGAAATGATAAAACAAATTACCCTTTTGATGATAGTTGCATGACATGAACCCATTTTTCTTTTGCAAAATGCTGTTATGCCCCTTACAAGTGTTTTTTGGAGAATTTTAAAGTAATTATTTTATTCATGGGTTTATATACCTATTTTGACAAAAGTGCATATTTTATTTGTATCTTTTTTCATTTAATCATTTTATAATTTTTGTTATAACTCGTTGATTTTTATACACAGTTTTATAAAAAAAAAATGTGCCATTTATGTGTTTTCATATGGTAATAGTTGTTGTTAAGAGTATTTGGTACTTTCATTTTGGAAGAATTCACAGTTAAAATACACAATCGGTTTGGGATTGTTGAACAACCATATCAATATAATTTATTGTAAAATATATGCATTGTACTTGATTTGAATGTCTTTATGTTTTGATAGTTGATAACAACCTACTGCAGAAATATTTCTATGAATGGTTGAAATCAACTGTTATAAGCAAATTGTCATGTAAATAATTATATAAACAGAACTTGTATTTTATACAAAATGGATACAACCAGCAACTAGAGATTTCACTGCAAATGTCACAAAAAGTAATCTATAGTCAAGTGATAATTTGATACAGTGATAAATATTTCAAGGATACAAGACCTTTATTTATCTCATACGTGTGGTGTATATTACCCATGTGATAAACCTTTGCTATATCACACGGGTGATGCTATATCAAATACTTCCGGTCGGAACTACTTTTGACACAGCCCCTCGCTTCAACGCTTCAGTGACCTATTTTCGAAGATTTGCTAGTACTTTCAACATAACTATATATATATACTACAAAAAATTAATAATATAAAATTGATTTTGTCAAAGATTTAAATTTAAATATGAAGGAAAACACATATCTGCGTAGCACAGGCGTCGGAACCGGGGGGCTATTGTGAGTGGGGGGGGGAGAGGTTAGCCCCCCCCCCCCCACCTTTTTTGCAAAGTTATTCATAACCGTAACCACAAGACCCTTTTTTTCTTGTTTGTCAAGATTTTTGATAAATTTAGCCCACTTCCAACTTTCAATTTGCTTTGTGAAGTTTATAAAACTACATACTATCAAGGAGTTCATCCTCACGACGCGATGAAAACAGAGCGCTCTGGTTGTGTTTATAGGCCTATACAAGAACTTACCGAAATAATGTTTCATGAGACTTTTATTCCACCACCAGTAGGCATCCTTATTCACTATTTTCAATTTTGAATCATAAGGCTAGCCTAATGTTTGTTTTATTAAACATCATGCATCAACATCTGTTCCTCGTTCGAGTCAATTCAAACTAACGAGCATTCGCAACTTTGTGTAGCCTATGTCAACAAACTTGATTATTCAAGTCTTCTAATCGGAATTTCCATTTAATCAAGTGAATAAGCTCTAAGAAAAATTATCTAGAGCTAAAAAATTATTTTAAGGTTTATTTCAGTGAAACTTTACATTAAAACAGTTAGATTTATCTCAGGAATTACGTACTAAATTGTATTGCGCAAGGTCACAATAGCCGCATAACACAACGTTGCATCATCGTTTTTAATCTTTGAAAAAAAAAACAATTTGGGTCACACAAGGGACTGTCTCAAAAGCTTCATAATATAAATCAAATTGTATGAGATAAATAGAACATCTATAATTGTGTGATTTTATATTTGCTTTATCCAACTCGTTGAAATGGTTATATTCGCTCGGCAAGCCTCGCGAATATATACACCATTTCAACTCGTTGGATAAAGCAAATATAAAATCACACAATATAGATATCCTCTATAAATATATACTGTGGAATCATTAGATTTCATGGGTGGAATTCGTGGGTACCTCTCAACCACGAATTAACATTCTCCACGAATTAAAAAATAGGGTTATAAAGTCATATTTTCTTTTGTAGGTAAAGGAAAATACACAAAATTACATCCCCACGAACCTATAAAATTTCAGCAATCCACGAAAATTGGTCCCCATGAATTTTAATGATTCCACCGTACCCTCTAATAATACTATAATACAATTTTAATGATGAGTTCCAAGCAAACTTCCAGCTGATGTGACAATTTTTAATAAATCCAAGATGGCAGCGATGTGTACCTTGTGTATTATTAGGTAGTCGTAGGGGGTATATATTATTTTTATTACGAAAAATATATTAGCAAAGCCCCCTACTACATGTATCTAACAATCGTGTTCCGTATCAGCCATGACTTGACATTTTCATATTAAAGATATATTGATAATTTATCAGAAAAAAGAAACCAAATGTGTTTCAGTGATTTTCTATTTAGTCACCAATACACAAATAGGGAGTAAATGATACAAGAATGTCCTTCTGCAATGTAATCACAGTGCGCAGATTTGCAATTGCAGAAAAAGAGAGTTATTTGTAAATGTAGTAGCATGACAACCAAAGCCATTTTCCACCCTTAATAAATACAAATTAAGCTGAATGCAACATGTTGTAGAACCAGAATACCAAAAATGAATACAATTAGTTTAATGCTTTTATTCACAACACAAAATCTAACAAATGTTCAAGATTTGAAATTGATTTATCGCATCAAGATTTCTACTCTTCTATTAAAACTATCTTGAACAGGTATTGCTTTTGGGCCCTTAAGACATTAAATGTATATAAACTATTAAAACTCCTCCTTCTTAAGGGAGACAATTTGCTTCAAACAGCATGTTGTCTCCCTTTGATTGTGAAATACTGTACATCAATTTTATTTAACAAAAGCTTATTTTCACATGAATGTAATTAATAACTTTTTTCCCCTAAATTACTGATCAGAAGTTGTAGTAAACGTTCATTCAAGAGAATTTGATATGACAAGATGCACATCTGAGGCGTCTTCAGCAAAGCTCACCAAAATTCCCTATACCTGCGACACAATTTATCGCAAGCGTTCGCTCTGCTGAACATGCCTCAGAAGTTTAAATAAAATTCTTGGGTAGTAAAAATGATATACAATAGAGGAGAATTGGATTGTCAAGACTTAATTTACAAGGATATTCCCATCAATGAAATTCTATGTACCCGGTACATGTACTGTATAAAGAAAGTTTTCTGGTCATTTACTTCAGTTATTTTTTAATCTTGGAATTGATTCCCTATCAAAGACTTTTGATATTATAAATCTTTTAACTTGCTGAAATATGTACTAGTATACCACATAACTATTAACTTAGCATGGTAAAAGAATATACAGAAAGAGTTCAACAAATGTAAAAATAATAGATCAACAATGATACAAGTGATCAAAATTCATGCAAACACTATAGGTTAATGCTACGAAAATACTTGCACATATACAATAAATATTAAAATAAAATGTTATTAAAAACATTTGTTTTTATTAAAAATCAAAACACTATGTCACTAACTTTGATATTTTGAGTAAAAATGCAATATGTAAAAATTCATTTTCATTAAATGAAATAAAAAAAATAACAAAAGCGAAAAATCTCAAGCTAAATTCAATTACAAACATCACTTTCCCAGATTAATAATTCTAATATTCATCAAACTGCAAGCATTTACCGGTATCTAAGGCAAAGAATAACACTATTGGAAGGAAATATTTCTTTCTTTTAACTATGTTGATTAAGAAACCATATTTAGGATTAGTACTGGTTACTGCAAACAAAAAACAAATTAGAAAAAAAAAGAACAAAGAAAGTCAGCTTTTTACATGTAAAGCTCTTGTCAAATTTTGTCAAATTTTTAAAAGGCTTTAATAAATATCAAAATTTTGAAGATGCACATTTATTTAAGGAACTCAATTAAATCCATACTAATCCATAGATACCTGGACAAGGAAGCCAGCCATTCATCCCTTGCATTCGGTACACTCTACATTTTCTGGCAAGGCTTATTTACAATACTGATATAGAACTGCACATGTAGAGTTAGTAAAGAGAGCTAGCTAACACCACAGTTAATGGCTGAGATTACAGAAACTCCATTCATCAAATAATGACATGTACCAACACCACAAACAAAAAGGGGGGGGGGGGCAAGTCTGCAAACAGAAGACTAGAAAAAACAGACTAGAAGCACCAGTCACCACTAAAAAAAAATACAAAATCAAAAAACTACAATTGCAAATACATAAGCAACAAAATATGCATGTTTCTGTTCATCTCACAATTATTTGATTTACAAAAAAAGCCATTCACTGCATCTATGATCACATATTCTTAAAACTGGGTTTTTGCCATTTTAACTTCTGCTTTCATTGAGTTACACACGTTTTTTTTTCTTCCTGAAATTCATTTGTTACCCAGTTTTTAAAATTGCTTCTATGGTAAGCTGATTGGAAATACCTTGCCATTGACATAAACATTTACTGCTACATGTATTACCCCTAGAAAATGACATATTCTTATAATAAACAAACTAAAGCACTTAATAAAACAAAATCTACTAAACAAATGAAAAATAAAAACGAATTCAATTCAAGCATGTACATTGTTGTACATTCATAAGAACATGAACTACAAGTACATGTGTACTTACATGTGTGTTCAAATTTGCACTACTTGTGTAGATTTTTGTCTTTTAAAAATGCTATACTACACAATACATTATTTTTAAACAAAAACAAAAATTCTGCAACATATGTGGAATATATTGTTCAGTCTGACCATTCAAATAAACATCTCCAATTTTACAGAATCCTGATTTCATACCAGTTGTATACTACATGTATCACAGAATTAAGAATTCTAAAATAAGGAAATAAATTTCTTTGTTTTCTGTTTGAAATACACTATTTTTTCAATCACACAATATTGTGGATTTGATTTATTAAGATCAATCGCACAAACACATAATTAAACATCAGTTAGAATATTATCTATGAATAAAAAAAAATCAGGATAATGAATTTGATTACAATAGCCTAAATAACTTGGATTTCATTGAGAAAGAAAATAAAATCAAGTCTTCCCATGTTATATACTGTAAATATACCAGTAATGGTGCGAATTGCAAAAAAAAAAGAAGAGGGATTCCGAATGCAATGGAGGTAAAGAAGGATTTCAACATCAAAAATACTGTTCAATTTTCATAAAAATTTGAAACTGAGTACTATGCATTATCTACACCTAATAACTTTAGATAAAAACAAAAAGTTCATAAAACAAATGAAGATTTAAATACAAAGTCTGTTGGAAAAAAATATAGTGATGAAAAAAACCCCAAAACAACAAGTGAAATAAATAATAATAGTGCAAGGACTGAATAAATTAACAGAAGTTATATAACAAGTTTCTAGAGAAAAAGTTTATGGCAATTTCTTCTTATATGACACATGTACATGCTTATAATTCACAGATAAAGTCTCCTAACAATCTTCATATACTCCAAATGTAAACCACCAAACAAAAGAGATCTTATCACAGCAATATCAGCATCATTTTCTCTTCAAACTCATTATTTGTTTGCATTCCTGCTCTGCAGGTTAGATGCTTGCTATCAAAATAGATGCATTTACAAATATTTGAAAATCTCCAACATTCATTTCTCCGACATACATGTACTTCTTTCTCATTTCTCTCAATTCCAAACAGACTTGGACTCTATTTACCCACACTCAATTTCTCAAACCATATTACAAAATTACAAACAAAACGAAAAAAAAAAATACAACCATGGCAGTGATTTTCTACAATTTGAGATAAAGGTGGGGATTCTACAATGAATTTGCAGCTGTAAGCTATGTAACGGTCTTCAGGGTTCATTAGCTCTGTTTTTCCTTGTCCGCTTGGTTCATGAGTAGATCATAGCACACATTGCAAACTAGGACCATTTCTGTCTGGGCTTGAGGAGCTACAAGGAAAATGTATCAATAATAGAGACTTTACAAAAAGACACCAAAATATTTTGAGTTTGATACCTATATATTTACATTTTTCAGTGTCTTTGCCTGTGATAACACTACGTATCGATTTTGTACTATATAACTCATAAAGCCAAATTGAGGCGCAAGTGGGGTTTGCTTATTTATATTTAAATATTTAATCGTACGATGGTTTTAAATTATATAAATACATGTATAAGTAATAAGGAATCATTCTTTGAATATTATGAGGTTATAATTTCAGTTGGGGTTTCGATTTGTGATCAAATCTATCGCCTCATAATACTCAAAGAATGATTCCTTATATATTCCTTATATCTAAACATGTATAAATAAAAGATTCAGTGTAAAAGATGATGTGACAAGGGGAATAACTCATGGATATCAATTAGCATTGAAAGATTTTTTGAACTTTATGCTCATTGAGGTATTGAGTGTGTATCTGAATTACCTGTTGCGCCAAACATTGACTTGGGAACTTTCTGATTACAACACTTTGAGCAGAAGTTGTTTCCACAGTGACGACAATACAGCTGGGGAGAAAAAAAATAACAATATGTTTACATCGTAGGTACATGTATCGTACGTGTGAACATAGTACATGAACTTTTTCACTGTGTACATGAGCCAATTCAATTTTTTATGCCACAATAAAATACATGTATTTAGTACCATAGTAAATTTTCTCTGCACTGCAGCAAACTTTACCTTATTTTCATAAAACATTCACATATATTTTAATATGTTGCTGTTTTTATCGGCACATACAGTACACAGATAATTTGTTGGTATTTAGATACTCCTTACATATACCATTTACACTCACAACTTAGATCTACTTTGTTAATAGATTACCCTATTTAGGCACCTGACTGTAAATATTTTGTTCGATAAATGTAAGTTCATGAAGATATTTCTACAAACCACACATATTTTTTTCTAGTAATGATACAACTTAAAAGTAGGTCAAGAGAAAATTTTAATTCAAGTGCTTAAATGTTTATTTTTCAAAACCTCTTAATTCTCCCTTTTATACATCATACAGAATTAAATTTACTGTACTTACTCTTCTTTTCAGTATGGAAGCAAACGAAACATCACATTTATGACAAGTTTCTAAAAAAAAACAAATAAAAAATATCCAGCACCAGTTAGAGTTACATATTTATAGGTGAAGAATAAATTTTCTAAGTTATGTTTACAATATTGAGTAAATATATATATAGTTACATGTCTACCAACAGTGCATTTACATCTTTTCTGGTTGGTAAGTGTTATATAGTGTCTACTTGTGTAAAAATATTATGTCATTAAGTGGAATTAATTTCCTTTTCTGCATCGATACTGATCCGACACTAAAACTCATAATGTAAACCTCTGAATTTTCTTTATATATAAATCTATATCTCTACGTCTTCAAAATCATTTTTACTCAACACGATATACATGTTCAAGTATGTGCAATATACTTCAGTGGTGTAAAATTAACTATGGTGCAATAAAGGGAAGCTTATTACTCACCATTAGCGATGTGCTTCCGTCTTTTCTTGAGGGCCAAGAACCTCTCCACCATGGTGGGTTTAGAGTACACGGAACTCTTCAAATCCGAGTCATCAGAAAGAATTTCAATATTGCTGGGATCAGACTCTACCTATACAAATGAAATAAAGTAAAAAAAAAAAATTTTTTTTTCAAAAATTTTTTTTTTCAAACCCTTCCACACCAAACTACATTTTATATGTTTTTACAGTTTATACACTGTAAATTTACAGTGATATAAATTATTAAACACATTATTTGTTTTGCCAAAGAGGATTATCCAATTGTGTGTTCCGACTCCTTTGACTTTTTGTTCATAGGAAAACAACGTTTAAGTATTTTCTATAGTTCACTCCAGACAGCATATGACTCATCAAAATACAATATTAATTGATTTAGGTGTCTTCATTTATACCAGTATTACCATGCTCATTCCAAAGTATGTTTATATTATACCAAGAGTTTTTGAAAGTTCGTGTGTCTGTGCTGATATTTATGGACATGCACAATGTTTCATTAAAAAGCACAGCCCTCATCTAGAATCTAACAAAATATTTTCGGTGATCAGGGCTTACATCAGATTGTTCCTTTATTTCCACTTCATTGCTGGCTCTGTCATCTGTGTTACTGGGAGTCTGTTTAAGATAAAACTCCATGATTAAATATTATCTTCAATATGTACATTTTGTCACTCAAATTAATGATTGAGTTCAATGATATGCCCTGGACAAGATTTCCAATGAATGTAACTCACTCTTGAAGGTCCATTATCTTTCAAAGGTATTGGAGATAAGGAAACTCCCCAGCACTTTTCTCCATACTTTAAAAATTCTATAAAATAATCACAACAGTCATTTAGAATGGATTTCCTTTTCACATTGAAAAACGAATCATGGAATTAATCAAGTCAACATATTATATGTAAGATACTCACTGTGAAACACAACCTCATTGGCCAAGAAGAACCAATTAACAAGCATGAAACAGATTCCCCTTGTAGGCAGCACAACCAAACTCAATAAAAATACACATATTTCCACATGAAATCTACAAAATCAAAATAGAACACATGTAAACAGTTGAAAAGACTCAAGAATAGTGTCAATTTGACTATGTGTTTGTTGAGTCCTCCTTTGATTTTTACCTAAGAGAAGCCAGAATGTTGTCCCATTTAAGAATTCTGTAAAACTCTGTCAGCCCATCATTACACAGTACAATGAAGTCATACATCTGTAGAAGACTGAAAAAAAAACCAGAAACAGTTATTTACAAGCCTTTTTCTAAGGGTAGATCGAGGGGAGACATTTTTTCCAAGATCATCAAAAGAAACCTATGATGGTTTCTGATGATGCTTCAAGGCATCATTTGACAAACTTTTTTAGGTTTTGTCATTTTTCCTGACATAGATTTATAATGAAGGTCCTTTATATTTAAATAATTACTAAATGTAGAACTAAGAAAGAAGTATCATTGGTATTTCTGTAAACACTTCCAAACTTATGGATTCTAAATGAAGAAATGGGTTCAGAATATCTCTATTTATTTGTGTAAACTCGATCTCTGCATTATCGTACTTTGACATGGCATCTCCTATAAATAAAGATGAGACAGCTAGTCCTACCTATAACGGAACTGTTTGACAGTCTTCATCACTTCCTCATCCTCCACATCTTCTTCTTCTTCCTTTGTCGGTGATGTGGAGGGGAGGAATTTCCCCAGAATCCTAGTGTGTAACTGCACAAGTGATGTTGTAGCAATGCAGATCACCAACAGTGACATCAGAGTAAATACAGCACCTATACAAAAAGACACACACAAAAATATAGTTTGGTACAAAGATCTGTATTGTATACTATTATACATATATGTTAATACATGTGTATAATCTTTTATATTACAAATTTCAAGTGACCCTTATGCAAACCTATGAATTATTTTCCTTAGACAGAGGTGCTGGTAAATCTTGTTCATATTTCTTCATCAAGAACCATAAAATGGTCCAAAAGATTTATCATAAGTATTTATTATAACAAAAGAGTCCCTATATTAAATTAAACTGTTATACAGTCAAATCTTACAATGTTCGATTTCTTCATTCTTATCAAATGTTTGTTTTAAAACTTAATTACACTATCATATTGTGTGTATTTACAGTCCAATCATTAGTTAAGATGCCCATTATTAATGACACATCATTGAAGTCAATAAATGACTGTGGAAATTACAGTCTACGAAATGTACAATTACATCGAACAGACATTTATCTCCCTAAAACATCAAAACAACCTGACTGTAAAAGTTACACTAAAAAGTGATAAAGTATCAGTACATACATTTAAAAATAACAATCAGAAATCGCAGAGAGCAATAACAATAGCCATGACAAACAACAAGAAACAACAAATTTACCTTTTGTCAAAACAAGACAAGCAAGATTGCACAAAATCCATACAGCCAACGTTCCCATTGTGTATTTCCATCTGCAAAAAATAACAAAATAGCAACTGCGGTGTAAAATTAATTCATTATAATACAGTGCTTGAAAAAATCAGATAAAGAGGTCTATAAACATTTAAGCATTATTATGTTTACTAGTAGAATTGTTTACAAGGATAAGTTGAACAATCACTCATGAGAGACAATCAACTGAATGAAGATATAAAACTAAATGCAATAAAACCATAAACTATGTATGCTCTGGAGTGTTGAATAATTACCTTCTTATATCTTCGATGAAGTACACAACTAATGCAATAGGTTCAATAAGAGTTGAAAATCTATCAACTTCTGTAACAAAGTCTGCTAGGTCCATTCTCCCATACTTGGAGCCATCTGAGCCATGTTTATTTTTTCCGTTGGGAATTTGAGACTCGTTATTTACTTCCTGAAACATTGTTATTTGTCTATGTAAATCAAATCATTATGTCACTCTGGCATATAAAAGTGAATTTTAAAGTGAATTCCAGTTTCAAGGGCGTAAGCAGATATCGTTTTCACCAAGATAACAAAGAATAGGATAGAATGTATCTATTGCATAAGTGCATTTTAATTAACATGATTAATCAGGAACTACAATGTTGGTAGCACATTATACAAATGAAATTATAACAAATAGCCTAAGATTTCACATCATCTTACGGTCAAATCCGATCATAAATCAGTATTTTAAAAACACCATTTTCATTGAGCACACTACGTGTTATGATTTGTGCTTTAGTTTTCCCAAAACGTGCAAGAAATCATACAAAATTCCTGAAATTCCCTTACCATTTCGTGTGTAATATTTCTGTTTTCATTTCGCATTCTGTAACTTCCGGTGTCGAATTTCTAAAAGAGAAAACCAATAATGGAATTCCGCACAAATTCTAAGTTTCTATGCTGTAAAAACTTTATGCTATTTTACCTATACAATTTCATACTTGACATTATTTATTTTTTCATCTGGTTACTTTTTTGTTAATTGAAGTTGAAGTAAATAAATTTGACGTAAAATAGTGTTTCTAGTTTTCAATATTGGTTTTTTTTTTCAAAATGACTTATTTTTTCTCCCGCATGAAGATTTTATTATTATCTAAACAATGTAAATCAATTCAAATAATGCCCTCATTATATTTCACATTTTCCTAGCTCTAGTATATCACCTAGCTCTAGTATATTATTTCAATGACGACGATTTATTTAAAACATTACTCTGTAACTTTCCCCGACAATGTGCTCAATTCATATTTAAAGCTTTCAGGATAAGACAAACCAAACTTTCACGCTGACTTTTATATATGTATTAAAATGTAAAACAGTGACATATAGGTCCGATGGGCCAGTGTGACAATATATATGTTATATTTCAATGTATACATGTTCGATTGAAACACATGTCACTAAATGATTTACTTACTTATCATTGACGTGTAATACAAAAATAAAATAAAAGTTGTATTGCTTGTATAGACCTACGTCATATTTTCACTTAAAATATTTTGGAAATAAACAATTATTATGTTTTAATCAAGCTTTTAAAAAATATCTACGGGGTGTAAACATTAATTAAATAAAAATAATAATGTTCAAATTCCGTTATTTTGATTTGACATACTTTGCTCAATGGCGATATATTTATGGTCATTTTGCGTGATTACGCTATTTATGATAAATTACCATGATTATGTCAAATCATTGCCAAGTGATATGGCAACATTTTGTCATAATTGATTTTCTGATCGTCGAGTTAAGGTGACCGATAACAGTTAATTACCATGCACCAATTATATCTCTGTACAGTGAAACTCTTCAAATTTTCTATGTGTCATTTAGGATAAGAAGTAAGACTCGATCTTCTAATATATATATTACACCTACATCTAAACATATTCATATCGACCATGATCTAGCATTTCATCTCTTCGACGAATATTCGGTTTTATACTTTGAATGTTTGAACATTTCATTTTGCCAAATAATTGTGCCAATTTAATAGAACAAAAATATTCTAGTTAAAATTAAATAAAGTCTTAACCCACCACCTTCCGAAATTCTAAAAGACGTTGAATTATCCAAATTCATACTTTGTTAAAATATGTCGAAGATGAATGAATTGCGAGATCGTCTCAAGGAGCAAGAGACTTATTACGGGCTGGCATGTTTACAGCTTACAGTCTTAAATCAGCGATTCGAACAACTGGCAAAGCGTTACGATCGTGCAGACAAACTGGGTCAGAAGTCGTTTCGCTACTCGCTCAGAATGAAAATGGCCATTTTGGAGGGTGTTCGAAATATGTTCTATGAATTCGCAACTTTGAAAGCGTGTGACGTGAATAAACTGCGTCAAGAAATCTTAATCGAACACGCTTTCTTAGAAAACAACGGAGAATACACCGATTCTTCTCCACTTTACGGTCGCTATGGGAACCCACTCTTTCTTCTTGCTGGCGATGATGATGATGACGATGAAGATGCTGACGATGAAGTCGACGAGGATGAGGAATTATACGGGACTGACACGGAGAGTGAAGAAGAGTTGTAAAACAAACGTGGCAAAAAAGTTATGAATTAAACGTACAAGTAAGTATATATAATCGATTTAGTATGCCAAGTTTAAAGCATTGCCTGTGAATTAAATTGCCTATGAAATGAGTGTTCTAGAATTTTCGTAATTGAAAATATAGATATTTTGATGATTGATTATCGGCATAGTATACGCACATTCGTTATACGACTTCCTCTTTTGAACAGATCGTTATTTCAATCGCCCCTTTTCTTTTCTTTTTGTTTCAGCTTATCCAAAGACTTCGTTCCCAGACGGCACTTAAGGAATACTTGTGTTCTTGCCCAGGGAATTACAGTATATGCGGAATTTTGTATTTTTCGAGAGAATTATTACTAGCTACTTGCTTGTTGCATATACTGTCAGTTCCACTTAAAACATCTTAATTACTGTTTCAGAGTGAGATCTGGTCTTCTGACGAATCACTTCAAAACATTTAACAGAGAAGTGGATGGTTTATTATACAGACAAGACAATGGAGACCAGGAAGTAACTGAACACGGAAGAGAGAGAGAGAGAGAAAGAGAGAGAGAGAGAGAGAGAGAGAATTGTCCGTGGTGGCAATATTAGAACTTTCGATTTATTCTATATGTAATATTTTGTTGTGTACTTTTGATAAACGTCACAAATTATTGTACATGTAGTTGTATTGTATCATATAATGAGGCAAAGTTGAGAATTTGTACTCGTTTAAGTATATTATATTAATATGAAATACGTAAAATAAAACTCCTAAACACGTATGCCTTTTGTTTGAATGGTTAATCTTTCATTAAAGTATTACTGGTATGTGGCATTATAAGCGATCCGAAGCAAAAAGTCCATTTAAAATGAACAACAGACTACCGTTTGGTCTTGTTCATAGGATGAGCTAAATGTTTTATGAAAGGTGCCTTAAAAAGATTAATAAGCTTGATTTTGTTTTTTTTGTTTTTGAGGTTTTGTGATTGTGTGTCAAAGTGAAAGACATACAAATAGTTTCTTGTTCCGCATAATTAAACATTCTACAGAGAAAAAAAAAGTTTAATTGAAAGAAGTAGACAACTCTGAATGTATCCATTCAAAACGTTTTTCCTCCATTCGAACGCAGTGATTTAGATTGAAAATATTATATTTTCTTTTATGGTAATGATGAATATTTATGAGGTAGGCGGGGTTTGAAGGTGATTACAGGTAAAGTATGTTCGAGAAGTATTAAATCTGACTATTCCAAACGACACGAGAGAGTCGGAATTTTTTATATTTTAAAAATGAAATGATTCATTCTAAAGACTATGAATATATTAGCTATAGAATGTAGCAAAGATGCATATGATAATGCACAACTTTCGTGTTTAATATTGACAATGTGCTCGTGAGGAGACAAAATGAAGTTTTAGCGATTGATTGGTTTCGATGGATGAAAATGTGTTAACTTACGGTATTTTGAAAGTGACGGAATTTTGTGATGAGTGACTACTTGTATCGGCCGTCAATGCACAAAATAATAAATATAAATGTATTTAGACAAATGGGAGTTCAATGTTGTATTTTATTCGAGTTGAAAAAACATCTGAACATATATTTATCTATTTTTATGAAAGTCTGATGAAGCTGCAGTGTATATATATATTTTTATTATTCACAATTAATAATTTAAATATTTTGTTTAAATTAAGCCTTTTAAAAACAATACATTGCATGCCGTTAGCAAGCGTACACGGCAGGTAATACACAAAATAAAACAAAAACTTTAAGAGGAATGACACTGAATTTATTAAACCTGATATGTTTCACACACACATTTTCTCCAATACACCTGTGTCTCTTGTTTTGTACAAAACTATAACAAACACACAAAAATAGCCATGGTTTTTATATCGACTCAATTAAATGAAAGACAATATTTAATTTCACAATGGGAGGTCCATGATACCCTAACGTTATAGCTACAGCGTGTATCTGACCCTGTCCTTATACAAGTATTGATATGGTATACTCGCATGATTGAGATTGCAATGAAATAAAAATTGAAGACGAAAAATACAGTTTAAGGCATTTGGACAGTGTCCCTGTTTAATAATGTATAATAAGAACAATTAATGAATATTTCTTCACTCTGTATTTTAGGTACACCATAATCATGTAAAAAATATTGGTAAATTGAAGCACATTTTAAACTCCATGATAGCCTACTGCCGATAATAAAAAATGATCTTAAAGATCACTTGAATTCCTTGACTAAACAATAGACTTGTTATTACATGTACTAATACAATGTTTGGTATTGGTCTGAGTAAAACACAATGGTCACCAGAGCATCTTTTAAGTTTTATAAACAAATGTATGGACATGTAGGTATGTAGGCAAATACTAGTAGATCATAGATAAGAAATTAAATAAAAAAGCAAATTGTAATTTCTTAACATGCAGACCATTTAGCTGGTCGGCCATCAGTGTATAAATATCTATACACAATTGTGACTTTGTGGCATCAATGCCAATATAAATAATGTCTGATATAAATAAGTTAATTTAATGCTCTAACACATACACGTACATATGAATATTTGTACTGATCAACAAAGGTAAATATAGAAAAAAATCAATTAATGGCCACAACAAGAAGAAGATTTTGAGGAATTCTGGTAACATTTGCAACAAATGTCACTTGGGGAGAACAAATAAATATTCCAAAGTAGCTAGGATAAATAACAACTGCACATATCACAAATCACCATGTCAAAGTTCAAAGGTCAACACTCGGGGTCAAGAATCCAAAGGGCTGGGGGGTGTTGGGGGTGGGGGAGGCCAGTCAACAGAATGTTTGAAATAGCAACAACAAAGAATAAATAATTAGTAGCACAATGATCAGAAAAATCTCTATATTCTGACACCATCCCACCTCCCTTACTTTATAACTGTCACTGAGACCAACACACCCATGTTTATCAGGCATTCAACTCCTTCCAACAGCAAATGGGACGAAAAAAGAACAAAAAAAACACCCACCCGGGATTATTACTGGACACATAAAAAAAATTGAATATTCATTTGTTTGCAGGTATTAACAAGTGGATATATAGTGTCTCATATCTTGAAAGACATCTCAACATCAACAAACAAACACCAAGTGTTAGACAAAAACATTATCAATGACGAACACATTTTTTTTTCTTCAGGAAAGCCCTATATATACATGTAGCTAGCTACCTGCGGAAAGGTATCTTTCCCAGCCAGCCATGCTGAAAAGCCAATCTGTTCAAAAAATGTTCAGACCGAGAACCTGCACAGTTACGTCTCTATGGCTAAATTATGTATATAGAATGCTCTGAACAAAAAAATGCATCACAAAAACCCAGTGTGGTTGTGTACAATATAGGCTGCCAAAAGGGCTTTATCTAGCTCGAAGTTCTAGAAATGTACAAAATCACTGTCGCTTATATATACACTGTATCAACATCTCAAGAGAAGTCACAAACAGAACATCCATTTAAATGCTTGATCCATTCACCCGCCTTTGCATGTTCGCTATATATTATATATTTGTCAACAATACGCATCCAATCAAACAATAAGCTTCCATCACCTTCTTCTCTGTGTAACATGTTAAAGAGTCCTATATCCCTTCTCAGTTTCAAAATTACAAAAAAATATTGAAAAAAAGTTTATCGATCATTGAAAAATCTTCTCATCTTTAAATATAAAATTGGTTCATTAAAAAAGTACAAATCGAATCTAATCAAATATACCGACAGAAACCTTCTATGTGCATATATGATGCATGAACTTATACATGTATAAACAAAATCTTTAAAAAATTATATCGTACACTTACATTTATGCGGCCTGCGTATTTGAATGTCTAGCTTAATTATCAAAATCTACAGGGGAAAAAACCCAGGTCCTGTCATGTTTATGAAATAATACTGAAATGTACTTAATTGATATAAAAACTTTAAAAAAGGCAAAATTTTAAACAATTTCAATATTGCTTGTTCAAGTGATTTGAAAGTATACTAGGTATAAAATACAAAATCTAACAACACTTTATTTTCACATATCTTATTAAAGACAATTAGCCAACATTCCTGCACAATATCTGCATGTGTTCCCACAATGATATACATGTACATTTCCAGTGTTGTAACTAAATACATCAACTTTTCTCACACCTTAAAATGTATGGCATATATCTCAATGACAATGAATTTTCTATGTAAGAGTTATAAGCTTTTTTAAGAAATCTCCAATCATTTAAATTTTTAAAAAATCTCGACCAGGAAAGGATTTAAATGCATTGTATCTGACCAGGAAGTGAAATACCAGTTGAGTTCTCTGATCTGACATCATATTCTTATGACATCATATCCCTATGATAAAAAGTCTTGATGTTATTCTTCCTTGGTAACAAAGAATACACCCTGCAAACAATTCAAATTAAATAATATTGTGTAAGGAATTCATGACACTAAGTGAAAATTAGGACATTTCCTCATTTACACCATTAAGTCACTATCATTTCTCTGTATCTCCCAAGGAATAAAAAACTCAGGGCTCATGAATAACCAGTTCTTTTGGAACAAATCTATATACCGATACTTCTAGCCCAGTAGACAGAAATTCTCTCCATCTTTTAGAAAAAGCTTCTTTCATATTTGGAAATAGGCATCTTAATCCATCGCTTATCTTGGCTGAAGATAAATCTGTCGCTGTCCAAGTTCCTAACATTTTTGTACTGGCCAAATGTGGGCAGTCTGATTAAACACCATAATTCATACGGTATATCATCTTCAAAGAAGCATTCCATTGATTCTCTCTTCAACTGCATCCAAAGAGATTGGTTGGCTGCTCTTTTTACTAGTAACCACTGTCATTGCATCTCACTTTTCCACCACATCCTGGCTGTTCCGACTTACACCCCAGTCTGTAGCTAAAAGGGTGACCGATCATTTGGAGAGTTTGTTGGTGAATTTGGAGGAGATCTTTTTGAGTCGGGAGGAGGACAGACTCGGGCTGGAGGGCTCACTAGGACTCCTGCTGGTCTCCTGCCATGACAGGGCGCGGGTGTGTGTCCGCGGGTGATCTAAAAATACAGATCAAATCAAAGGCATGATATAATTGAAGGCAGTTGATCTTGGTATGTTGCTAATTATCCCAATTGAGGCTGTATAAGACCACTCTGTCATGCATTTACAACAACCGACCATTTGTCATTCATCCAAATTCATTCAAGGGACAAATAACCAGTTATCTTTTAGATTAATTAAATTGTCACCACCAAAGAAACTAATTACTATACCAAAACTAGAAAACTGACCAGTCAGGAAGGGCCCCGCTATGACAATTAATATAGAGAAGTGAAAAAAACTTTGAATTCCATCCTCTTTATATTAACAATGATGAAAAATAAATGCCCGGCAGAAGATGTAAAGAACTGGAATATATAGGATCTCGTGATTTGTAGTTGGATATGATTTGCATCCAACAATTAAAGTGTTTTTTTCTTGAGCCTTAGTGAGGGGATAAAACACACAAGTTGGATAAAAATCATATTATACTACAAATCATGAGATTCTATTTATCCCATATTTTATACACCGCAATCAATGTTTACACTGTTTATAAAACTCTACATTATTTTTACTTCATTATGCCTAGGCAAATCCCATTGTAAAGTCACAACTGTGGGATATCAAAAAAATATCCAATGAGTCATATCCACGGGATAAAGTGGGTTAACATGGGATGAAATAAAATTTGTTAAAAAAACAAAGAATTGATACCAATGCAATGATACCTAGGCTTTGCCTCTATTCAATAAAACTATCATAAATCATTGTGTACGGTATTTTAACCAAAAAAAATATGAATATTATATTTCAAATCCATATTTCAAAGAATGTACACAATACTACACATCATTCAAAATTGACCTTAACTTCAAAACAAAGTTCATTTGCAGACACAGGCAGTGCAGTAATTAATCTCAATGTGACAGATAAAGATAAAGCTTAGGATTTTCTTCCTGTGGAAGGTTAATTAATCCCAAAGGACAAATATTGCACAGCCTTCCATGTATACAATGGTAACATTCTCAGCAGTTATCTCTCTTTGCCCATTCATTCTCAGCAGTTATCTCTCTTTGCCCATTCTTCTTATGCATAGTTAGGAATCTACCCCACCACCCCAGCTCCAAACCAGAAGACATAGAGAACCAAACTTAGCATCAAAATATGTATTTCTGCCTACTGAACTACCATACCAAATTTGAACTTGATTGGGCAACCATAAAAAAAGTTATTAGAAAAAAACAGGAAATTTGTGGACGGAAGAGTGACAGACGGACGGACAGACAGAAGGACGGACGGACAGAGTGATTACTATAGGGCACCCGCAAATCCTTGCGGGGCCCTAAAAATGTCAAAATCTTGCCTTAGAATATCAAGTCTTACAGCAATGAAAATCTTACCTGTGGACAGGGACTTGGACTTTGGTCCTTTTGTGATGAACCCTTTCCTTTTCTTTTCACACTGCAAAAAAAAAAGGAACCAAATCTGATACAAAAGTCAAAACAATCCGGTACAGGATGTGTACCGATCCTTTGTATCACATTTTATTGATTTGTGTACTACACTTAGTACACAAATCAATACAATTTGAAACAAAATAACGTATATCTTTGTTTTTTTCTTTTGGCAACGCACAAAATTTGCAAAAATTGGGAAAATCTGTAACATTTTTAATTTGCCTTAGCTATTTTGTGCAATTTAAAAAGTTTCATATAGAATTTGATATAATTTCAGTCTGCATATTTAATTATTTGCGATTTAAAAGAGATGTTGAAAAAAGCGAAAATTAGGTTATTGCAAAAGTTACCAGATATACCGTATATTAACATGATTCACACAACTAATTTAAAAGTTTTCATATTTGAACCACATACGGGATTTTCTTCCGTCTCCGCCTGATGGCGATCCATGATCACGAACTTCCCATTGGTCTTCCACTCGCTCTGAGCCAGGTACACATTCTCATCATCGCTTAGGATCCGCCGCTCGACACTCTCGGAGCTGTGTCGCCGCCCAAGCTGAGAGTCTGCCCCGGACACCTCTAATTCCTCCACCAGAACGAAGTTCCTCAGGTCATCCAGATCTGACCGGTGGGCCTTCATCATTGCCTATGGAAAATTTACCATCAATATGACAACCCAAAGTTTGATTCCATTACATAAAGTTATTAATACAAAATATCTAATGAATTTTTCATTCGTACTATTGAAAAAACAGTGGTCTCATGCTGTTTTCTCTTTCAGCAAATATAATATGTATATGTGTATATGAAAGTGAACCATTATTCTTTACAAATTCTAATCTCATTATGTCTAAAATCCTTAAAACTTGAAAAAAACTTAAAGTATTTCCTTGGACCCACTGAGTGCAACATAGTGAAATTTTTTACAATGCCGAATTCTCCACTACACGTACCTGTGTAATGATGTCCTGGGCGTTGCTGGAGGTGGGGGCCTTGAAGATGGTGTAGGGCTGGTCGGGCGCCACATTGTACACACACACAAGGAACACCTGTTCCACGCTCTCCCAGTCTCCAGTGTTGTTCTCTGACTCAAGTTTCCGCTGTCAAACAAAGTAGTCAATGTCACTAAAAACTCTATTAAAATGAGATACTGGTAATGTTCATGTCACAAAAACATCATGGAACATTCGCTGGAAATTCTTCATACTGCAATAATCATTAATTTTGGTTAAATCTGTGTGAAACTATTGGTCTGTGTGTAGGTTGTTGATTTTTTCGGTTATAACATTATGTTGGACAGAAAAATTATTCCCGTATATTGTACAGTATTGTACATGATTCAGACAATCCTTTGATGGTTTGCAAGGGATGTAAAATAAGGAAAATATAAACAGAATCACAGAATAAATGTGATAAATTCCTTACCTGTTGCTCCCGAGACAACATGGTGGTCATCCACGCCCTGCTGCTGGGGTCCTGTTGAAAAAGTAAAACTCTGTGTACATCTACACAAAAATGTTTTAAATGGTACATATGCAGCTCCAACTCATTATGTTGGTATATTGAAAACAACGGATCCTTTGGATTAAAATTTTGTAGAGCAGAATTTTTTTTCCACACTGTATCCAGCTTTATTTTTTATCAGCTGCCATTGTATGTCAAAGGATTTATATGCATACATATTAAGGGAAGCTCCTTCTCCTTATTTTATCACCTTTATGTTTTTTTGGGCCCCCCTGTACACTTACATCGCTGAGTTTCCTGAGGAGGAACTTGCCGGCCCCTCTCCACTTGTTCTGGGCCTGGAGGACCTTCTCAGACATGTCCAAGATCCTTTGGACACTCTGTCTGTCCTGGTCCTTCTTCTCCCAGCCCACCTGGACATCCTCCACCAACACATGGTCAGACACCTTGTCCTCAGCACGGCCCGCCTTCGCTAGAGCCTACAGTCAAAGATGCAAGGGAGATATTTAAAGAATGATTCTTATAAGATATTTTTTGCCATACAAGATAAACATCTTTTCTATATAATATATTTCAAATTCTATAAAACTGAAAAAAGGCAACTTGATGCATATGAAAAATTAACTAAATACGGATATTTTTAACCCAGGTAATTTAAAACTAACTGTTTGAAAGTTACAATCATTTGTCACATTGTCTCTGAAGACCTTCTCACCTGACTGATGGCCTCGTACACCGATGTATCCTGGGTAACTTTCAGAATGATATATTCGTCAGGGGAGTTCACTCCGAACACACTCACAAAGAACATCCTTCTTTTCACCTTGGTTCCCACTGGTGCGATACCTGGCTGTTAACAGAGAGGCACAATATTAAGTGTACTTATGGAAGCATAAAAACAATTTCATTCATGTAAAATTGGAGATTTAATGCTAATTAATAGAATGAGAAATACAATATGTATGAACAAACCTCTTTGGAGGAATCAGAAGCCTCTCTGACTTTGGACTTAAAGCTCTTGGAAGAAGATGAGTTATGGAAGCCATTGACCTCTGGCATGTCACAGGAAATGAGCTCCTCTTCGTGTTTGGAGTAGATAAACAGGGTAGACAACTCTAAGGGCTGGTTATTGGAACTTCGCAAGCGGACATGGCGATATCCTATGAGGCAATCAAAATAAAGTTTTTTAATTTCAGAATAACAAAGCTTTTCATCACCACGTCATTTTATATTTTCATACATATCAATCAAAAAAGCATGTTTTGTACCTGTTTTGTCAGATCATTCTCGGAACAAATTTCATATGGCATGGTGCATTATCGTGCAAAAGAGTAGCTGACATATAATTCAAATTCAATTTTACAAACCTGCTCTTAGGCACTTAAGTGGAATAATTCGCTGAGAAATGACATGGCTGGTGTTGGCATCTACGACGACAAAACGGATGAAGGCCAGATCAAGAAACATGACCTGAAAAGATTTGATAAACCAAACATCAAATGCTATAAAGTTACATTACTTCATCACATCATCAGTTGTGTAGACTTTGCAATGATTGAATTTGTAGCTGTTGACTTACCTGAAATGAGAAGAGATCGTTCCATATGGGGTTGAGGGCGTTCCTGGAGACGACCTTGGTTTTGTGTTTGACACAGTCGACTGGGATTCCGATGACCTCGACCTCTATGTAAGTACTGGCAGTGTGGTTAGTGCTGACGTACTGGCCTGATATGATCTGTTGTAAAGGCAAGTCAGAAAACAACTCATTTATATGTAAAGACATCAATTACCAAAACCTTGAAAGATTGATAACTGAGATGGTTTATTCCTGAAAACTTTCCCTACATCTTTTCCATGTCACTGTGGCAGTGATTTGTAAAATACAGGGCTTTTTAGAGATCAATAGATGGATAGACAACACTGTTAGGCAGTAGACGACTGGATCAGTAAGTAATTACTAAGCATATGGCTAAGTGCTAATCAGCATTGTCTGGAATAGCATTAAATTCCTGAATCAGTGAACTTGTTTTCACTCCAATTAATATAAAGCCCTCATATATATATCTCACTAAAATCAACACATAGCACCCTGTAATGTGTTACTGAAATTTTGTGCATGGAAAATGAACTTTCAGGATATTGATGCACCGACGCCCGTACCTGTAGTGTTAGGACAGTGGCATGGAGACCGTCAAACTCCTTGTCCATGGGGTTGAAGTGGTTGTACATCATGTGACTCTTGTCCCACATGACCGCCGGCTTCAGGACAAACCCACTCTGTCCATTCTGTTCAAACATGGATGTGTTCAACGCCATGGCAGTGTCTGAAAACAAGATTTCAACAATGGTCCTGACAAGATTTCCTGGTTTAAAAAACAATTCTACAGAAATAAATCATTATAATTATTAGTTTTTTTAAAAATAAACTAAATCCTCTTATAGGCAAAAGATGATCATTTCTAAATTTTTTCCATAATTATATAAGAAGATTCTGATTGTTGACAAAGCATGTCTAGTTAAACAAATTTGACATTTAGAAAACTGAATAGTAGAAGACTGTTTAAGCAAACATACTTGTAAGGCTTATGCTTACAGCGAATTACAGAATACCGGTAGAGTTTTCAATAGCTTGTTGGATTGCTCAATAGGGTATTCAATTTGGTCAGCAAGGTATCACATCAGGTTTAAATCTAGGTCCTGTGTTTACCCAAGTGTAGATTGTTATTTTGCACTCAACCCATTCATTTGGCACAAAGAAAACCTCTAGAACACTCTCTCCTATTGTTAGCTATTCTATTCATAGACTTTTAAAAAGAATGTTCACCTGAACAGCACTGGATTCTATAGAGCATCAATTCTGCTTGGAGTAATTTGAATTTTGTTTTTCCAAAAATTTAATTCAAAAAACATTTCTGAAGAAACAAACAAAAGAGAAAAGCATAACCTTAAGATTTACGGAGATATTTTTTTCCTGCAAAAAATCATTAGACATTTTGGTTCCCCAACTCCTGGTGCAACATACAGCACTAAGAGTATTTTTGTGTTGTGACTGCTTAATTAGTTCAGACTTTTATAGCAGTAATGTAGGATAACAGGGAGAAACAAAAAAGGCCAAAATGTGCAAATGTTTACTAGATTAACTCACTTTATCGCTGTCATACCTGAGTAATCACATGACCTAGATTTAAACCTAATGTGATACCTTGCTGACCAAATTGAATACCCTATTGAGCAATCCAACAAGCTATTGAAAACTCTACTGGTATTCTGTAATTCGCTGTAAGCCACTCAGCCTCATTCCCCTTATCCTAACGTTTTTTCATAAACTTACGGTATCTGATATAACAAATTTTGATGATAAAGTTTCAAAATAACTTGTCCCTGGCCCTTTCATTATAACAGTGTTTTACTGTAAGTAAATAAAAGAGCACCAAGTCACATCTTCAAACTATAGCACCCTCTGACTTGTAAAGTCACTCACCCTCTGTTTGATAATTTAGGGCAACCATCTGAAGTCCAAAGGCCCAGAATATGACAGGATTGAAGTTGGAGGAGTCGATCCTCATCCCTGAGGGGTAGGTCCTCATGATCTGTTTCTCTGTATGGGTGGAGAAGAGTTAAGGAAAAGACAAGGGATGTTATGAAATCTAAATGTAAAGAGTTCCAAAGGCTTGAAGAATATTTCTCATACTTGAAAAACTATTCTGTAAGAATGAAAACCATCCTGCCTTATTGCAACAATAATATCCAAAAGCTTGCTTGTGAAGATGAATGTAGGTATTTACTTTTATGTCAAACAGTCACTATCTTCTTTACATGACAGGGCCCCAAGATTACAAGAAGTTAAAAATATACTCAATGGTAAAGTACATATAAAGTTACCAAATGGAAAGATAAAATAGAAAATAAGATGACGCATCTATACCAGATTCTCGATAAAACACCATTTATGTACAAAAGGATATTTGATAACACCGATGGGATTTCGACGACACAGTTGCTTTGCCTTGCTTTCGTTGAGAGAAGACACCAGGTAACAGACAGGTGTACTGTCCGGACGTCTCTGTCTCATAATCCCAGTGGGAATACTCAGCTCTCCTTTATCTGAAGGTAGAAAAATACCATCGCATGATTAGATTCCTTAATTTTTTAAAAATTGCTTTTTAACTTCTAATTAAATTACAGCATTTGCTGTGGGCCTACACACAGACCTGTATTGAGGGGAGGAGTCCCTGGGTTGTTGCCAAGGAGAGCTCTTCTGGCACCACTTTTCTTCTTCACTGAAGTATTAGGACTGACATTCAGACCTGAACAAAGTCATAGACTTATGTATCAAGGTAAACCAAATAGCATCTGTTCCTGATCTAAATCTGGTTCAGGTCATCATTTTGTTATGAATAAAACCCCCATACAAACCAAAACTGATCTGACATAGAAATGTTTTCTCAACTTAATGCTGAAAATATCTGATTTACCTTTATCAAAAATTTCTCATGAGAGATTAAAAAAGACAAGTGTAAAAATGAAATGAATAAGACAAAAATTTTAAATGAATGGAAGTAGAATCGACTTGGTTCTGACCTCTGAACTTGACGGCCTGGAGATAGATGACCAGGTCGGAGAGTTCTTTGGCGATCTGACTGGTCTTCTTCTGGTGCTTGTTGTTCCTGAGGTGTTTCTCCTGGGGTTGAAGGTCAAGGTCAAATTGCCAGTCAAAGTCGGGGTGGCTTTTTGGTCGACACTTCTCGCCACCAAAGTTGCCACTGCAAAGCCCAAAATACATACATTAAACAACTGTTGATTATCTTAACTGAGTGGTCTGAGTCTTGAAAAATCATAATTCTTTTTAATTTTGAGTTTTTGTGTCCTCCTTTTTAAGAACATATTTAACACATAAAAAATATCTATCTATAACTTCTGTACGTATTTTAAACAAACTAATTTTCCCTTTTTAAACAAACTAATTTTCCCAATCAGAAATTGTGAATTAGAAAATGTCTTTCATTATGATATCTTTAAGAATTTTATTAAAATTCTACAGTTGCTGTACCTTTGCTGGTCAACAAACGAGTCAGCCCTGGGGCGGACAGAGGGAGTGGAACTCCTCCCCCGCTCATCTTGATCCGCCACCTGACTGTCCTGACTATCCACCGACTGTCTCATTTCCGATTCTTTCACTTTTAAAGGTTAAAAATCCATAAAGACTGAGTTACATTGAAATAGATGAAATCGGCCAGATTTATTCCCCTTTTAAATTTATAAATCCCACATTTATGCCTGTTTCAATTTCGTTGAATGCAATTTTATTCTCAAACATTTTAGGTGACTTTTAAGTTGATAAAAATTATTTCCCTTACCATCTGTTATATCGTCGTCATCATCATCTTCATCGTCATCATCGTCAAAATCGTTGATTGACATTGAGGTATCTGTAGAAGCCATGCTGTTGGTTCTAGGGCAAGAGGGCACCTGTTACATAAAGAAAAAACAGTGAAATGTCAAGGAAGACTTGAACGCAAACCCCCCCCCCCCCCCCCCCCCCCCAAAACAATAAAAATTGGGCAGGGAAAAATAAAACATAATCAAATAAACAAAAAACACTTTAAATCTCACCTTTTTTAGAGGATAGGTGTCAAAGTCGCGGATCTTCTTGTTCTTGACCAGGATTTTGTGCTTGAGCTGACATGGTGAAGGAAGCTGAGGATCTTCGCAAAAATCACTCTCAAAGAGGAGCGACATCACCAGCTTATCTCCAAACACAGACTGAAATCAAAGGACTGAAACTGCACAATGCTCAAAACACCTGTATGCATTATATAGCCTGATTGTACATGTAGTATACTGGTTGCAAATCGACAGGATCCTAAATGGTCAACTAAGGCAAAAGTTTTCTGAATTAAGAATAAGAAGAAAATGGAAAAGACTAGATATAATGGTTGTAATCCCTTTAGAAAATATATGTATGAATGATTTTATCCTATCCAACAACAAAATATGCATACCAGTAGCCCACATCAGCAGATTATATATGTTTTCTACAAAGTCTGTTACTCTCCAGTATACCTTTATGAAGCGTATGATTTTATAAGACAACTTACAGTGAATATTTGTGCCATTTTCTGCTGCTGTGGTATAGAGCAGTGGTTCTCTATGGACAGAATGACGGGGTAGGGTGAGGTCACAAAGGCACTCCTGTTAATGGCCTCCACCACTGCCTGAGGACACACAGACAAATTTGTTAAATCAAGCAGACAGAGTCACAAAATTTGAAAAAAATACACAATTGTAAAAGTATTCCGTAAACAGATAAGAAAATATTGACAGAACGCTCAACGAAACACATTCTTGACTTCTACAGGGATTCTTGAAGCCACTGACCTTGAATGAGATTTTGGTGGTCAGAGTGTGTCCGTGGTAAATGATGGGCATTCCATCATCCCCATCCCAGCAGTCCAGCTCCACACAGCGACATCCCATCAGTAACACCTGTCAAGTCACAGATACCAATAGTCACAGAGTCTGACAAAACCATGAACATTCAATATACAAATGTATATCATAAACAGTACCAGTATTTATTCTACCATATGAATAAAAAGAATTGGAACAGATAATGAACAGATTTTTTTAATTTATGAGTTATAACTGAAATAGATACCCTTACTGCTGAGTGCAGAATCAAATATTTGCAACAAAGCAGAAAAGAACAACCCATCCCAACTCTCTATCAAAAAAACAAAACAGTGTTAATTTATAGGCCTCTGACTTCTGCCTCTGGTATAAGAATGGTCACACCATGGGGGTGCATTACCTACCTGACTGTAGAGCTCTACCGAGGATTCTCCGGTCAGCTGGTGACCGGTTAGGTACGTGTTGTGGGAGGAGGCAACATAATAATGAGAGAGAGGATGGTCCATGTCCTACAAAATCAAAGTACTGAAATGACTCAACTGCACTCCGCATTTCAACTGACGATGACTTGCCCCTTTAGTGACCTTGCTGATGCATATTCTTTAGATTTGCTGAATATGGAAGAAGTTAATATCAAGAAAACTAATTAAAAAATGCCAATAATTCTATTTTAACATGAAACCAAAAACTGAAATAACTGTCTTTCCTGGGAATTTTCTTTTCTCTTCACATTTTGCATGACAACCAAACCACAGTGAGATGAATTTATCACATCAGACAACAAATTAATTCCCAATATTTTAAGACACAAAAGTTTGATTAAGGACTATTACATTGCATGCACACCTTAAAATCTGAGAAAATTGATCACCTGTGCTAAAAACAAGCGTATTGATACAGAGTGACAGGTAGCACTAATTGACCGGGCTCACCTCGTCGTTGTGTTTGGTTTTCTCGTACAGGTAGGCGTAGTTGTCCTTGTCCATAAGGTACCGGGCAAACCCTTCAAACGACAGGCAGCAGCTCTTTCTCAAGTTAGAGTCTGGTTCATGTCTCTATAAAATGCAAATCAAGATATGGTCAATATCAAATTCAAACAAAAAAACCTCCCGTTGTTAAAAATTCAAAATTGGCAGCCTAGGTGTATCCTAAGGTATATCTGTATGCAATAAAAACATTCACTAAGATGGAGTATGTACCACAGCTGAATATACATTTATAGCATATAACATATTAAGGATACTATTGCATTATAAAAATACGTGATAATAAAACCTTTAAGAAAATCCACACATTATTCAATGCAAGAAGTGTATGATCAATCAACACTATCTGGCTTGTCTGACACCAACATATATTGAAAAGCTTAAGACTGTCCTCATCCAGATAATATCTGGATCATCTGAAACACACATATCTGGATGAGCACAAGAGTATCCTAAATTAGATCCTTATCTAGATGATATGATACACACAAACCTGGATAAACTTGAGAGTGTCCTCATATAGATCCTACCTGGATAATCTGACACACACATACCTGGATGATTCGACACACACATACCTGGATGAACTTTAGTAGAGTGTCCTCATACAGATCCTATTTGAATGATCTGATACATACATACCAATGCTCCCTATAATTTCCTCACTGATATCCTATCTGAATAATCTGACACAAACATACCTGGATGAGCTCGATGATGTCTTCATCCTCAAGATGTTCCTCCTGGTAATCCTCCAGGAATTCCCGGAACTCCCTCTGTCCCAGACAGCGGTTCTGGTTGGACTCCACCCCCGCACAGTTAGCCACTATACTGGCCACTGCCAAGGCATCACAGATCTTCCTCCTTTGCTGGTTGTCTTTGGTCAGGTCATACGCACTATTTCTGGTTATTATACCTGGAAGACATTTGCAGTTGAGGAAATGCTTTCGAGATCTTTATGCGAACATAAAACCTCACCAAGGTGTCATTAAACAGAATAATGATTTTTACTTGAAACCTAAAAGAAATAACCTTGAACTTTCAATAACTTCATTTTGACATTTAATCTTAAAGTCACAATTAAATTAGGTCTTTTAGGCCTTAAGGATTAAAAATTAAGATGAATATTAACAATTACTGACAGACTAAAATTCTATGAACTCAAGAGGCATAAATTGTGTTTTGGACATGGTTTTAAGTGCAACATGTAGATCCTTACATGTGTCATTGCTAGGCGGAATGTAACTCTGTGCTTTGTTCAGTGGAATGTCCTTGTCATTAGGTTTAGGTGTCATGGCAAACTGCTCAAACAAATCCTTAAGGTCCTTTCTACAGCGTAGTCCAAAAGCTTTGAACAAATCAACAAAGTCCAGGAATGTCAGTTGAGTGGAATGTGTGATGGAACTCATTTTGTTATCCCCTGTACCCACACCCAATGAGATTCTTCGCCTCTTCATCCTATACCGGTTAGTGAAACTGAAAGTAGAACTGCGAGGGCGGAATCCCAGGTTGGGACTTAGCTTGCAGTTCTGGTTCAAGTTGGGATCACTTGCACTGTTAGCTGATCGATTCATCTCTGGTTTGATTTGTCGTAACGGACTCGGTGAATTTTTCTGGCAATGCGTTATCTTCTCTTTCTGCTTTTGGGAAGCGTTAGCTACTGCAGACCCTGATTTTGGACTCTCCTGTAGAAGCAAAAGAGAAAAAGATGCAAGCTTATATTCCCAGTGTGCATATGATAAAGTTATATAAATCATAATTTGTGAATAAAGTGGGGATGATTCATTATCAATGGATTTGTTTTATGTCCTAGAAAAACAGTAAAATATCAATTATTTCTTTTTTATCAAACCGCCGCAGAGTACACAATAAATCACACGATAAAAATGTCGACGACCTCAGCAATGCATGTTCATGCCTCCCACAACTCGGAATTCTGACAACATTACATAAAAAAATGACCATTACTTTTTTTTGTAACCACAGAATGAAAGCCATCATAATTAATACAGTCTCTTTTATAACATTTGGACCTTTATTCCCTGTCAATCAATGTCATTTCTTATGGTATTCTGAATAAATTCAATCAAGTTCCGATCAAATCCCACACCACGAATTATCATTGCCGACCAAAAACTGCGGCATCCATGACTTATTAATTCAATGCAACAAAGACACAATGCAGAATCTTTTTTGGGCTTCAGTAGTAATGAGGAAGAGATTAGGAAATGTATTCAAGACAAATTATACAGACTTTTCTATGGTTTCTACAAGCCTTCAGTTAAGCTTAACACAAAAATATGAAGAAAAAGCTTCAAGCAGGAAACCCATCCCAACATCAACAAGATTTCAGTAGACATTAAGGAAATGATGCTTGAAGATAGCAGATGAAAAAAAACAACAAATCTTGTGTAAAGAGAAATCTCTCAATTCCTTAATTATTATTACCTTAGAGCTTAAAGCTTCAGAGGACTGTATTGACAACACTGATATAAAGCTAAAACATAGGTAATCATAGATTACTAAGCTCACCGAGACGGAGCATCACCCTTATGAGACATCACCTTCATAAGACCACCTTTATCATTTTATATGAAAATCATACTTTATGATCTTGGATATTCATGGATTCTGTTTTGACAAAATATCGTACATCATCTGATAAAATTTTTTATGATAATCATATGTTCATATGTTAATCAATACAATGATATAAAATGAAATATTGCATCATGTCATATTTATAATATATATCATATAATACAATAAAATACCGTAATAAACAATAATGAGATATGATATTGTAACGTATGATATGACATTGTATTGTGTTAAACCTTATTGTATTTGATCACATAATACAACATCATAAAATATAATACAATATAGTATTATATTACAATATCATATTACATAATACAACATAACATTGAAACATGATATTATATTGTATAATATAGTATGATATTGTATTGAATGACACTGAAACATATTTGATACATTATATGATATTATATCATATAATACAATATAATTTGATTCCAACATTGTATCTTATCAAATGATACAATATTATGTGATAAAGTAAAATATTATAAAATACATGATTATATTATACATATTGTATCATATGACACAATAATATATATTACAATATCATATAATACAATTTCATGTGATATGATAATATATCATATAAACCAATATAATATCATACAATATCGTATGATACAATATTATATAATATTACAATATCATATTATACAATTTCATGTGATATAATTCTATATTACTGAAACCAATATCATATTATACAATATTGTATGATACAATATTATAGAATATACAATATTGTATCATAGGATACAATATAATATTTTGCAATATCTTATGTAATTGTATCATGTGATAAAATAATAAATTAAAAATACAATATAATATTATACAATATTGTATCATAATTTACAATACTATACATAACAATATCATGATACAATATCATATAAAATATCAAAAAAAATTGATACAATATCATATCTTATCATATAACTTTTTATAAAATAACATAAGATATCATATTGTATCATATCAAACAATATTGTTTCATATCATACAATACTATATCATTGGAATCATGTTATATCATTTATCAACAAACACATCTATCTATCGAGCTGGTTTAAGTGAGGTAGGAGATTTCTTTAGCATCCTTGATAATGGAGATCAGGCTCTGCATCTGAAGCAACCTCTGCATTTAATTTATAATAAAGTTAAATCAACTATGCAAGCTATCATCTATAAAACATGTGACCTGTTCCAAAAAACTAAACCTCATCCAGCATCCGAAACCTATCCGAAACCTATGGCTCAGATTCAGCATTCAAGCCCATCAGGTGCATTGGTATCATAAGACGCATCATCCATGCAAGTTTGGTGAAGTTTGGACCAGTTATAACTAAGATATCATCATCAGAGGGCACTAGCAATTAAAACCTTAACTTCCTCCAGCATCCGCAACCTATGGCTCTGATTCAGCATCGTGCATCTGTATCATAAGACACACCATCCATTAAAGTTTGGTGAAGTTAGGACCTGTAATAACTAAGATTTATTTTTTAGCATCCTTGATAATCGAGATCAAGCTCTGCATCTGAAGCTACCTCTGCGATTCATTCATATTACAGTTAAATCAACTATGCAAGTTTGAAATAGTACTATCATCTATTAAACATGTGACCTGTTCCTAAAAACTTAACTTTATCCAGCATCCGAAACCAGACTCAGCATTCAAGCCTGTCAGGTGCATCAGTATCATAAGACACACCATCCATGGAAGTCTGGTGAAGTAAGGACAAGATATCATCATCAGAGGGCACCTGTTTCAAAAACTTTATTTAACCAGCTCTTAAAACCTTAACCTCCTCCAGCATCCGAAACCTATTGCTCAGATTCAGCATTCAGGCTTGTCAGGTGCATCAGTATCATAAGACGCACCATCCATACAAGTTTGGTGAAGTTAGGACCAGTAGTAACTAAGATATAATCATCAGAGGGCACCTGCAACAAAAACTTTAACCTGCTCCAAAAACCTTAACCTCCTCCAGCATCCGAAACCTATAGCTCAGATTCAGCACTCAAGCCTGTCTGGTGCATCAGTATCATAAGGCACACCATCCATGCAAGTTTGGTGAAGTACGGACCAGCAGTAACTAAGATATTGCTATCAAAGGGCACCTGCAACAAAAACTTTAACCTGGTCCAACAATCTTAACCTCCTCCAGCATCTGAAATTTAGGACCCAGATTCAGCATCCAAGTCTTTCAAGTCCATAAGTAGGTCCAGATGCATCATCCATGCAAGTTTGGTGAAGATAGGACAAATAATAGCTTAGATACAGGACCTGCAACAAAAACTTTAACCAGGTCCGGACGCCGACTGTAAAACTAAGCTGTTGTGAATGACAGTTGGTTTACGGTAGTCAAATTATTATCTCTCTATAAAAATTATGATAGCAAATTTTTTATTGAAGAATGAAATGTGAGAATTTTTTATACATATATATATAAACTATAATAAAAATGATAGTTAAGTGATAGATCTTTCAAATACTGCTTATAATCTTGTACATGCATTATGCAGCGGTCTGTATATTCATAATGAATACTAAATTAAATATGATCATATTTCATAGACTTACCATTTCATCTAAAGAAGTAAAACAATTGTTACATCAACTATACACCAACATTCCATTGGGGAACAAAAAATTTTCCCCACAAAATTACGTCTCTAAAATCGCAAATCAAATATGCAATTTGCAACATCCATGAAGAGCCACAGACGAAGAAGCAGCAGAAGCAACAATCCTATTGTTTGAACAGGTTGTCGACTAGCGACGGGTCATAAGACGGCGGCACCAGCGCTGGCACAACGCGTCCTCATCAGAAATCCATTTGTTTTTATGAATCAGAACTAAGTTTTGTCCCCTCCACTTTCCTGCGACTAATGCCCCATAATTCCCTGATAATTAAATTGGCAGCTAGGGAGGGAGATTGTCAGAAGTAGTGAATTCAATACCGCCGACTTCTCCCATCTTCCCTGCTTTGAGTTTCGATCCCCGGACATGTCAATATATGATTCACTTTCACGTCCCAAATCTGCATTTACTCAGGCCATTGGCATTATTGCTTATCCGTATTAGGTCCTTTAAGTGCGTGAAAACATTCTCCTTTTCCCTAGACCCCTTAATTTCTTAATGAATTAACCTGTCAATTAATTCACTAAGAAAATATTCATAATCTAAATATTACTGACGTAGATGATTATAATGACACAACTATACATGAAATCATCAAGATCTAATCATTTCCACAAAGTGATGTTTCACTGACAAATAGATAGTTAAATCCACACATCTGCTTTGTGATCATTAATCTCGATCATCAGGCAGTACGTGCTCTTAATTCGCATTTTTCAGCTGTTGCAGTATCGTTGCATCAAGTTCCTGATTAGCGTAATTTGCACAACCGTAGCTACTATTAAGAGCAAAGCAAACAATATTTTGCAGCGAATCATGACTTGATCTGTTACACCGGCCTGACGATTATTGGCTATATTTAAAAGCTACTTCCTTCATCACACCTTTCAAAACTTCCTTGCTTCAAAACTATGCATTTAAAACTAACGACCACCAAAAAAAAAAAAAAAACCTGAACAAAATGTAAGTGCATATTGGTTAAAATTGCCATTTACTTAGGGTATTCTATGAGATGGAGATAAATTTCTTTAGAATCCATGGAAAAGTAAGGATGCATTTTGTTTTGGTTCAAGAAATACAGAATAGGAATTTTATTGCTGTACTAACACATGAATTTTATGAACAGAAATAATTTGCATGACCAGTTAACTGGTCTCACAAATTCTAGATCTAATCTGTGAGTGCTGCATGGTAAAGCATATACAACAAGAGGCCCATGGGCCACATCGCTCACCTGAGGAACAATAGGTATGATAAAGTCAGCTTAATGGAGTCATAATACAAACAATCTGGACAATGTACAATAATACATGTAGATCCTGTATAAATAAAATCCATTTTTCCCCCTTGGAACTCGGATAGCCCTGATTGCTGCCAATATTTACAAGAGCAGACTTTAATCACCACTCCTGCACATATATAGGGACTCAAAGTTACGCAGGCAGGGATGACCGCACACCTACGCAACTGACAGGTACCAACGTTAACGCAAGCAGAGATAACGCAAGCAGGGATGACCGCACACTTGCTCTAGAAAGACCAGATCAACAGAAGGGATGACCATACACTAGTGCTCCGCCGCAACCACCACCCAGACAAGCAGGTATGACCGCACACTTGTATTAATGCGATACAGGGCAGGAAGGACCGCACACTCTGTATCGTAGTTTAGAAAAACACAAAGATTAGATAGAGCAGGGATGCCCACACTCTCAGTCTCTCCATACCTGTTCAAGTTTAACCCCAAACAGTCGCTCGTCGCAATGCAATATACACTGTCCCTATATATGTGCCGGCCTAAAATAATTCATAGTATCTAAAAATTGGAAATCAAAAATAAACAAACTAATCCGGCCTAACCCAAAACTACTTATGCAGAACAACTTATATACATTGAATATTTATTATTGTATAAAAATAATCATCACAATAATTGGTTAACAGTGGATGCATTAATGAAAATAATCAAGAAGCAATAAATCAAGGGCAATAACTCAAAACAGTAATACAAAAAGATTCTAATGAAAAAATAGCTGCCTGCTTCAATTTTATAGTCATATCACATGTTGAGTATTGCAGTTCTCAAAAAGATCCTTTACAATTGTTTATATATGGGATATTTAGCTACATCAAACTCTGAACCTTCTTGTGAGGCCGAAGAATTGTCCTGGAGCCAAAGTCTTAACAATTATAAAGAATCATCTTGCTGATTAGTTTCTGAGAAGAAGATTTTTAAAGATTTACTCTATATATATTCCTATGTAAAACTTTAACACCCCCCCCCCCCCCTATGTGGCCTCACCCTACCCCCAAGGGTCATGATTTTCACAACTTTGAATCTACACTACCTGAGGATACTTCCCACAAGTTTCAGCTTTCCTGGCTGTTTAGTTTCTGAGAAGAAGATTTTTAAATATTTACTCTATATATTCCTATGTAAAACTTCGACCCCCCCCCCATTGTGGCCCCACCCTACCCCCAGGGATCATGATTTTCACAACTTTGAATCTACACTACCTGAGGATGCTTCCACACAAGTTTCAGCTTTCCTGGCTGATTAGTTTCTGAGAAGAAGATTTTTAAAGATTTACTCTAAATATTCCTATGTAAAACTTCGACCCCCCCCCCATTGTGCCCCACCCTACCCCCGGGGGTCATGATTTTCACAACTTTGAATCTACACTACCTGAGGATGCTTCCACACAAGTTTCAGCTTTCCTGGCTGTTTAGTTTCTGAGAAGAAGATTTTTAAAGATTTACTCTATATATTCCTATGTAAAACTTCGACCCCCCATTGTGGCCCCACCCTACCCCCGGGGGTCATGAATTTCACAACTTTGAATCTACACTACCTGAGGATGCTTCCACACAAGTTTCAGCTTTCCTGGCTTTCTGGTTCTTGAGAAGAAGATTTTTGAAAATTTCTCGAAATTTTTCATTAATTTCTAATTATCTCCCCTTGAAAACGGGTGTGGCCCTTAATTTTCACAACTTTGAATCCCCTTTGCCTAAGGATGATTTGTGCCAAGTTTGGTTGAAATTGGCCAAGTAGTTCTTGAGAAGATGTTGAAAATGTGAAAAGTTTACGGACAGACGGACGGACAGACGGACAGACGGACAGACGGACGACAGACAAAATGTGATCAGAATAGCTCACTTGAGCTTTCAGCTCAGGTGAGCTAATAAAACTGTTATATGTTGAGTATGCAAATAATATAATATTTGATATAGTGGACCATTTGAAACTTATATATGTAAATAAATTTAATAAATTGGTGCTGCAAATACTTGAAACTTGTTGCAGTTGATGCATCCAGCAATTGTTTCTGACAATCTTTACATAATGCAAGCATTAAAGTTCATGACACCAATGAATCCCTAATATATATTGCCAATTCGAAAGCATTTTTACCAGAGCATTTGAATCTCAATTCTTGTTTCAAATTATTCAACACTGTAATACTATAATTAGTGAATTTTAAAGAAATCTGAAGATATTTAGTATAATATATACCAACAGTCATTGCATAAGATTAAAAGGCAAAGAGGAGATTTGAAGAAAGTTCATTCTACACTTCCAGACTGAAAGGTCAAACTCAAAAACATTGACTTGAATGATTTTGCCACTGAGTCAAATTTATTGAAGTTTTTTCTTATGGAAAACTGTACATAAATAGGCAGCAACACTTTTTTGACATATTTAAATGACTAAATATAAAGTATATGACAATTATATGAAATATTTTAGTAAAACAAACAATTCCTGATTTGTGATGAGTTACTTAACCTTTCTGAGGAACAAGCAACTTTAATCATTGACATATTTGTCTGCTCACAGAATTTGAATGTTTTTGATATCATTCAAAGCAGTGGGGTTTATAGAAATCATTATTTCATCCTTCAATATCATCCAAATTAGTTTGAAACAACCTGATCATTCTAACAAGCATATTGATTACAATTTTTTATTAATAAGATAAATAAAGATCTCTGTGAAAATGCACAGATCAAAATTAAGATGATCAAACTCAAACAAAAATTTCCTATTTTGATTCTGTGTGACAGTGCTAAAACTTAATATTTGACCTATTTGCATAACTAATATAGTCGCAAAGAAAAATTATTAGTGACACACTTCATTTTCTATTTTCAAGTAGGGCCTTAATAAGATCAATATACAATTTTTCCTTTTTTTGGGAAAAGGGGGGGGGGGGGGGGGGGGAAGGGGGAAAGGGGGGGTATGTAAATGGAATTGAATCACATTTGGCTCAAGACCAGTGAGAAAATTTTGCACAAAATCTATCGTCAAAATAACACAGTATCCAAAAGAACCTGACAGAACTATTGTTCCTACAGAGAAAATTTTGATAAATGCGCTTGTTGCAGGCGAACCTCTTTGCACGGCCAGTATTGCAGTAATCGTAATAACCCGTTTGCGGAAAATCTCATTATCGGAGAAAATATTGTTCCAAGCTGTCACTTGGTATTTGTCTCAAGCCCTGCGAGAGAGGGGGAGAGCCATGAACCAACTGGGGACCAGTTTAATCAATCTGTTTTGGAATAAATCATCTACAGAACTAAGGGGGGCTCTTAGAACCTTGTTTGGGGAAAGCCAATAATTAAACTCTTGTCTTGGATAAATCTGACAGATTTCGTGTACAGCGAGTGCTGTTGTAAAATAAACACAAAAGTTTCTCCAGCCAATTCTAGTCCGTAAATCAATTATATAAGGCCCTACACTAGCCACTAATGGAGAAAGCCCGAGACCTCATCGACTTAGAGGGGGAGAAATAATGCATCAAATCTCTAATACAACCAAGTTTGGTTTTTACTTGATTTTTTGGGACATTACAATTACGGAATCAGTTACTTAAGGGAGATTAATACCTCAACATAGCCCTTGAATTCCATCTTTTTTCTTTTTTTTTTATTTCTATCTGATTCAATCCATTCATTGGGGGGAAATCATATCTTATCCTTTTACTTTATTGTTTCATTGAAAATTGCACTGCACTACTGATATCTAGCTAGCTGTAGTCCAAACCCATAAACATGTCAGAGTGGGAAAATTATTAGATAACAATTGCTGTATATCTCAAAACTGCGTCTTTCTCCTCAACCTTAATTGATCTACCTCAGGTCAACTTTTCTGGAAACTTCGTCAACTGTATTACATGTGATTGTATTTGTCAAGATTATGACTACAACTTTCATAAATTGAAAAATTAATACTTTTTGGACTCATAAATTAGTCAAATAATATTTATTTTAGCTCAGAAATTAAATTAAATGCAATTCATATCCATAAAATACATATGAATCAAACGGGATTCATAAAAACTACCGGTATTCTTAATCTTATAAGCCTATAATCTAATGAATTCACATAATCAATAAACTGCGCGCTGGCGAGTATTATGCTCCCAACATTGGTATTAGATAACACGTGCAGTTTAAATAAATAAATTATAAATCCAAATGTGATGAACAATTATTCTATCATGCATCTAGATCTAACTGTTTTCATTAACTTGCAAATACATATATTAATTTTTTGTATTTTATTTTCATCACTTTTTTTTGTGTGGGGGGGAGAGAGAGAGATAATGTAAGCAAATATACCTAAGTATTGTATGCCTAAGCAAATTGCAACAACAATCTAATTTGATCTGAAGATCAAAGACATTTATAAACAGGTAGAAATGAATTCCTGCAATCGTGCAGCATTAGGTATATTGTAAGAATCACAAAAAAAAACACCAAATAAATGACATTCCCAAAAATTACATTTGTGATCCTGAAAAAAATATCCATCATTGATTGCTACACAGATGTTAGCTGCGGAGAAAAAACTGCTGCAATATCATTGGTTGATTGTGTGTTTACTTAGCAATTAATACGCGTCGCAACATTACTGTCTCAACTTTGATGTATTGCGCAAATACATTTACATACACAATAAAAACCTGTTTGATTTCAAAATTGTTACACATAATATTTTGTATCATTTATTTAGGTAAGGCACTAAGATAAGATAAAAACGCTACTTTATATCCTGACCATCTTTCTAAAACTCCATTCATTATGAAAATCATTAACAAGAAAATGCAAAAAAACTAAAACATAAAATTGCTTTTGATCTGACCAAAAAAAAAAAAGAAGAAAATAGGAAAAAGATAAAAAGTTTATAAAAATGCATTGCCAATTAACTCACCAAAAAGGCAAACTGAAATGCGGGCTTCCTGCTACAGAAATGGCTTGTTAGTGGACAAAACATGACCCGGAATTCCAAAGAAACATGTCCAGCAGACGACAAAGTAAATGATGATGCCCCAACAAAGAACCACCAACACCACACTAAGCATCACTGAGCACAGACACCTTCCTCCTTTCATGGGTCAGATCAAACTGCAGCAATATTCCAAAATACCATATATATCCACCTTTTATGCAATCAAAATTTGGACTTAAAAAAAATCTTCTTTAGCGGTAATGGAACTTATCCGACGAAAGGAGAAATTTTTTTGAAAGTTCTCGCCAAATATATAGGTTGAATTTTATTCCCATTGACCAATCGTTTAATTGCTAGCTAGGTTTCCAGTCACTCTCTCTGACATCGTGATGGAAAAATTGAGAACAACATTTCAATGCGATCGAGACAGAAACCATACAGAAGATCCCAACATTATATGCAAACTCTGCAGACATTATTACCAGTTCAAATCCCCTTCATTGGGTTTCTCTAACCTTTACAACATGACAATCATTCATAACAAAAAGAAACCAGATTCTACCCTTTATTATTCCGTCAGAAATTATTTTTAGAAGCTTTCAATAAACTTCTTTCTCAGAACAAGAAGTCTGCATTATCATAAATCTTTAGTAATCTTCCGTAATTAAATTTTAAAGATTTATATATTTCACTTTGCTGCTTTTTGAAGGGATTCGGCAAATCTATAATTATGCAAAGATCATAGTGAACAAGCTTTGATGCTTCAGTGTTGGCCTTCATTTTAGTGCAATTTTGTTCTACAACACAATCTGAAATCACACAGACTGTTTTCCAATTTGATTGGAGCAGAACTAAATATAAATACAGTAAGACATGGTTTTAGCAAACACGCTTATACTGAATTGACGCTTACAGTAATGTGATTTTTATTCCTCATGACTTTAATACATGATGTAAAACTGACGGATACAACGAATAACGCTTATAACAAAACAAAATCGCCCATCCCTGGCACTACTTTATAAACGTGATTATGTTAATTGAAAACACAATTTTGAAATTACAATAGTGGAAATCTTCACATTGCAGATATAGGAAAAAAATGAAAATAGTGGATGATAGGTCTTGCTCTAGTCAATCTAACAAAAATTCCTAACACTCAAACATTTCTACTCAGTTGATTGATACTGTAAGCATAAAACTTAATTAACACATAGGGGTAATCTTCACTAAACATTAATTGAAGAAGGAAATATTTCCAAATACATGTATACTAACTAGTAAACCAGATTCAATTGATTGACAACACGCAAGGTTCCATCATTTTCAGCAAAGAGTTAAGAAATCTTTACATTAATACCTGTTAATTTTGGACATTTAAATCTCCCCCTTACTCACCTTGTATGAACTGATGCTTGCGGATGATTTCTTGGGTTTGGTGGAAGAGAAGAAGCTTGGTGTTCGTTTGATGGATGATGGGATTTCCTGGCTGCCCACTAACTGTGGTCCTCCCTGCCACCGCCTGCCACCAAAAATCTGCGATGAAAATTTTAGAAAATCCCCTACAGATATTTCAAAGGATTTTTTAAAAAGTAGCCATTAAACTTCATTTGTACTTCTTTGAATCATTTTCCCCCTGCAATAAAATCAATCAAGAGCTTCAATCATATGTTGTCAAAGGATGAATGAAATACGAGCTAGGGAATGCTGCAATATCCCTTGGTCCTTGAGTAGCAACATGTGATCAATATGCCTGCCCAATTAATATGGATGCTGTCCAATCTTAGACACTGTGACATTTCCTTAATCAAATAAATACTTTATAATTTTCAAAATTCTAAATCACTTTCAAAAATTTCATTTTTTTTACCATGATTACCATTTTTCTCGTTTTTTTACATGACCATTTCTGATCTTTGACTATACAGATAGAAACAAAGTTCTGAAAGGGGAGGGGGGGGGGGGAGGGGGTGGGGGTTGTGTTCCATCCAAATGTAAAAGACATATATACTTGGACAGATATACTTAAACAAAAATCAAATTAAATTTTTATTAAACAGAGGAAGTCTATATTCTAATAAACCAAATTTTCCAAGAATCGAAAGAGTGAATGGTCCTTTTTTTAAAAGACTGACACAGTTAAGTCACCCAAAAATAGAATGACCCAAGACAAAGGAAAATTACAAAATTGAATATTACATTTAAAAAAAACAACAACATTTCCTCATTTATGTATCTTAAGTCGCAGAATTCCTAATGCGGTCAGGGCATTCACAATTTCCCTTCCGAGCTGCCAAAGAGAGGCCTTAGTTATGTCGTTAACTGTCGTAGCATGTCATTTTTGATGAATTAGAAGAGTCAGGCAGGCTTCTTTGGCACGGGTTTATGTCAAATCTATAAAATTACCATGCCGACTGTAAATTTATTCATAATGCAACCCAAAGACATAACACCTCAGCTGAGTTTCAGGGCACAATGTGCTAGAAGACATTACCGTTATTAATGAGAGTTCGACAAAAACGACACATAAACGGGGCAGGGAGATGCCGATAATCCTTTGTAAGGGAACTCATCCCACACCATTCGAGTCGTTAATACCCAATCATTGCAATTCTTTTCACAGGTTTGAAACATTAACCACACTGGCATTTCTTCTTCACTTTTTTTAAACTTCCCATAAACAATGTAATTTTGGTAAACATAATTGCGTGGGAGGGGAAATATTTTGGTTAAGTTTTACTTAAATCAAGTTAATCTTCGCAATCTGTAATTTTCATCAGGATCGATGCAAATATAGTTTTGAAAAATGTAACTGAAATACATGTAAATTATCAGGGAGACATTTTTGAGTTCTTATTTCTTCAATAAGCCTAGATTATGTCAACACAATGTTGCATATAGACTGTCGAATTTTACTCCATTAAAATATCCACATTCATTGTAAGCCACTTCTTCACATACAATATTATCTGGGTATTTTTTGCATGTTAAAAAAGTTACTAAAAAATCCAGGGGGCATTTCCATCACATACCACTATCAATGTCTATAGACATATCTATTCTACAGAAAACAAATAACTGAAGAATTATACACTAAATGCAGATTTGAAACATAAAGAATTTCCCTATTTAATCATTAATGGAGTCCCAGCAGTATCTTTACATAGGAATCCAATGGGAGCTCTTGAAGCAGCACAGCTTATAAATTATTTCATAGCTAAAATTAGTTTTTTCTATGCATACCTTTCCATTGTACATGTCCTGAGAAAATAATTTAGTTTTTATTATGTTTTAAAAAAAAAATGAAAAGCTCAAATATAGAGATGCACAAAATTGATACATGTACATCAAAATATATTTACATTTTCCAGTGTCTTTGCCTGTGATAACACTACATATCGATTTTGTACTATATAACCCATAATACAAATGACGCCAAATTGAGGTGCCAGCGGGGTTTGCTTTTTTATATTTAAATATTTAGTTGAACGATGGTTTAAAATTATATAAATATAAGTAATAAGGAATCATTCTTTGAATATTATGAGGTGATAATTTCGGTCGGGCGTGATCAAATCTATCATAAAGCCCTTCAGGCTTTATTGGATTTGATCACGCCCCGACCAAAATTATCACCTCATAACACTCAAAGAATGATTCCTTATTCCTTATATAATGATTGAATTGACATACTGTTAAATAAATTAATCATCACAGCTTTTGGATTTTAAAAAACCCAGCTTTGATATTATTTGAAGGATGTCAAAAACTGAAACAAACAAGACTCTTCAGATCCATTGGATAATAATTGTAACAGATGTGATTGAACATTGTTTATTGTGTTTTTAAAAAAACAGATGACTTGTTATAAAATCAATATTGTTTTTACTTCTCTGGTATCCAATGCCATATTTTTTACAATTACCCATTATTCTTTGGCTCAAATTTATTGATATTTATATTTTTTATACACATAAATAAAATTATCAAATGACTCAGATTTTCTTCCCAACCACTAGTTAACTAGAAACTCTGCATGTTTTTTTTTTTTTCAGAATGGCACTTGATAAACCTTTCTTATAGCACCTGAACAGAGTTAAATTGTTTAACTCTGTCAATAGAGCAATCTTTTTTTTGGAGGGGAAGGGGGGGGGGGAACTATGAATCAAAATTTTTTTGGAGAACCAGCGTTTACTCATACATCCCAGTGATATTCCACTTTTACACAATTTTACTTTTCTTCTTTCATTATGTAGTCAATTTATTTTTTTTTCTGCAAAAAAGTCAGGTGCTTTCATCGCAATTTTTTAAAAATCTCAACAAGGCATTTTTAAAAGTTGTATATTGGAAGCATATCAAAGATCACTATATCATTGATACTGTACGTATCACGGTAATCATAGATAAGCAATAATATATAAAGATATTTTGCTCCGTTTCTTCACAAATCTGGCCTTATTTATTTTTTTCAATAAGAAATAGAAAGCTGCAAAATTTCAAATGCATAATATTACAGTAAGGTGTGTAAATACCTTTTCCTCTCTTCTTTAAGAGTCGATAGCTCAAGAAAGGGAGAAATTGATAGCCCAGTATGATCAATACAGATGAAGTTTTGAACATGAATGAAATGTTCTAAAAATGAAACATATGAACAAACAAATGAAATAATCACTCTAAACTGTGATATTATCTTGAAGGCCTCAACAGGAAAAATTCCCTGACATTTCTCTCTCTCTCTCTCTCTCTCTCTCTCTCTCTCTCTTTACCTTGATGGCTTCAGCAGGTGTGGGCCCCTGACATTTCTCTCCTTCATAGAACAACTGTAGATACTGAAACTTCAGGTGCTGAATCCGCTTGTCCGTCTGCCATCGCATCTTCTGAAAGGCGTTGATAATTTTCCGTAGTCCCGTCAACCAGATTTTGGCCATGTTGTAGGGGGCCATAAAATACAGCTTCCTGTTTTCTGAGTGCCCCACTCCGTACAGAAGCGATATCACGTTCTGGCGAGAGTTCATTCCGTCCAGACAATACCTCTTGGAGAGTGCAGCTATGTCGATGGATTCCTCCACCCCAGAATTCACAGCCTTCACCAGGCGGAGATCAATGTACCCATCTTCCAGCATGTCATCCACATCCTGCCCATTTGAATACCTAGAGGACATTCAAACATTATGATTGAAAAATAGTAACAAAAACAAATACATTTTACTATTTCTACAAAAATTCTTCAAATGAAATGGATATTAAACAAATTGTATGTATCAAAATAACATTTTTTGTTATTTATATTAGTTGTCTGATAATTTCTATGAATAAGTCCCATCTATATTTGCTGACCTTGAACACAGTACTTGCGACGAGGCGGACTCTGACTCCCCTCGTTGACCGTAATCTGGATACGACCAGGTGTTCCCCACCAGTGAGCTCCAGGCTGGGCGGTGCCAGGAGAGGGTGGCATTGTCGATCTCCAGCCTCAGGTGGCACATGCAAGATCGACTGCTGTCGTTATCCACGTGAATCACCGTGCTCCCGTGGTGCATGCATTGCAGCTGGTGCTGACTCAGGGCGGCCATCTTTGGAGTGACGATCATCACCTCATGCTCGCTGAAGACCGGGCGGATGGGCTGGTAGGAATCTAGGTCAAGGTCATAGTCACTGTCCCCATCATTTTCGAAATCAAAACAGCTGCCTGGTCTGTCAATGATTTTAATCTATTGTAATAATGTGATGATTTCAAATACACTGTACATTGTATACCATTTTAATTTTCACGAAACTCTATACATCTATCAAAAGCAGATACAGATTTATGGGTTATCATGACCTTAAAAAGTTTTTGGAATACTGTGATATCATTTATATTTGTTGAACACGTTGACTCATGTATTTGTTGCTGAGTCTATCCATGGAAACTATGAAACGTGACAAAAATTTGTATCACAAGGCCTATTGCTGACAAATTTTCATTTTAAATTATTTTGTTAATGCAGGAGAACTAATATCCACCAAAATTGATAAAAGCACAGTACATACGCATCAATTGCATTTTCTTGGAAAAATTTGGAAGAGTAATGCAAGAATGATAACTCTATCTCTAATAGATCTGAAAAAAACAAACTCTGTTCAAGGGAGAGAACTCAATTTCCTCTGACCTGCTGTTGACAGACTCAATCTGCTGTTTTGCGTGATAATGAAACAGCGCGATGTCGTTCAGGACGTGATGCGTCTGCTTGAGCTTGTCCATGTTGATCAGTCCACCTACACCTATCCGTGTCATAAACCGGTCCTCTCCATTGTAATCAGAGATAAACTGCAAGATGGAAACAAAAATATAGTCATTTTATTTAAATTCAAAGATAATCTGAATAATATCTTTTTTTTCTACATAACACTAAATTTTCAGTCTGTATGAAAAAGGAAAACCGTGCAAAATGACATATAATTGTTAATATTTGTGTGAAATACACATGTACTAGTATCGGCAGAGCAATCATTGAGTATTTGTAAGAGTCAAATTTTGTGGACTGTTAAAATTTTAAATATTGTGCATTTCAACATAATATCACGGATTGAAAATACTTTTTAGTCAATCATTTTTTAAGTACAAACTGTAAGACAAACATAACCCTGAGATTATTCATTCATGGGATGAACATTCATAGGGGGGTTACCAGTAGGTTAGATTTATATACCAAATCCCTCTGCTGCAAATTAAAACCATGGATTTCACAGCAAGAAAATTTTCACATCATGTCAATTTACCTCTAATGATTGGTTCTCCTCTGAGGGCAAGACGATGATGCTTGGAACATTGATGAACAGAGATCGAAGATCCCGCAGGAACCCCCCAAAGAATGGCACCACCTTACAGTCAGGGATATCCAGCGAGCGGCTGACCGCCTCGCGGTACTCATCGGTCAGTTCCCGGGACATCAGGGCACCACACAACCAGTTGAAGGTCGAAAGATCCTCATCCACCATAGACAGCCAAAACGGCTTCAACTTGTCTGACCTGACAGAGTCAATATTTTGATGACTAAAAATTCATGCATGTGTTGAGATTTCCATAGAATTGTATATGATATGCTTTTGTAATATCTAGCCTTACAAACAATTTCAATGAAATTCGTGTACGAAAATATCCCATGAAATTTATTTGATGGGAATTTCATGTAAAATTCATGTAAATGCTCTTTTAACATGAAATTCACATGAAGCACAATTGCCTGTGTAACACGACATGATACAACCCATTAAATGAAATATCCCATCCCAGCTTTACAGAGCATCTATTGGAATAGATTCTTACTTGAGCCCTGCGACTATTTCCATGGTGGTGTTGAAGTTTCCGATGCACCAACAGTAAAACGCTAGCCTGACAATACAGGAAAGAATGGCTTTACGGTCCTCGTGAGTGGGCTGGGTTATCAGGAGCTGGGTCACCCAAGAGCTGACCTAATAAATTTATAACATTATTATAGCTAACAATATTTTTCTTTTATCACATTTTTTGTGCATGAAGTACTGGCAGTAAATTTTGTTGGCAATAATAAGAATTCCTCTTTTCTTGATTTCTAAACTTTCCTTGCTCCTGATCTTATCAAATTTCATCTGGACGATGGTTTTGTCACAAAATGGTCCACAAATTTGTATGTAACCAAAAATGTCAATTTCACAATATCCATAAAAATTGATTCTCATGTATATGAATGAAATCATATAGTTATTGGTACATTCTTTAATATTTTTGAAGAATGACCTAGTCCAATACCTCATTAAACCACTGAACCATTTCTGATTACAACACGAACTAGTCAACTACCTCATTAAACCTCTGTATCAGGTCCTCCACGCTGGACACCTTGTGGTAGACCAGTGACCCCCGGGAGATGTCGGTGGTCACCTGTCGGATGTAGTGGGCGGGCGGGACACAGGTGAACAGAGCGTGCTCAGTCTCGGTCAGCAGGAGGGCCACTTCCTCTGGGAAGTGTAGCATCTTCTGTAGATTCTGGAGCTCCTGGGAGTACTTGGTTCCTCTGTCTGTCGCGGGCTTCAGTATGGGGGGCTTACGATGGAAATCTAAGTACGGACAATGAATAGGCATTCATTCAATATATTTTAGACAGAAACTGAGAAAGTAAATTATTCTTATCTTTTTAGTGTAATGAACACAGTTAATGGGAGAATCTGCAACATAATTTCAACAAATCAAGTAACAGTTTGTTTTGATTATTAAAATACATGCAGATTCCAGAAGGAGAATTCATAATTTTCTAGTACATGTTGTGGTGTAATTTACCAAAATAAAATTACAAAACAAGAAACATTACTTCTTAATCTACTTTTCAAGAAGAAAGTCCCTACTTATTGGCAGTAAAGAAAAAAATTTGAAGTCAAAGTTTTTCTACCAAAATCGAAGCTTTCCCGTCGTAGAGTGCCGTTATTCAGAAATCTTCCGTCCATATCGAGGGCGTCAAACAGAATAGCTGTGACGGATTTGAGGTTCTCCTGTGAGGCCATGGTGAGGTGCCACGGTTTGGAACCTCGGAATTCCAGCACCAGGCCATCATGGGATTTTCCTGATCCAGTGTTCCACACCTCCAGTTCGGCTATACTCTGGGATTTCAGTAGAAGCTTGGTCTTGCTGTCCAGAAGTATGATCTTATCATTGTTGACACCGAGCAATCGGGCAATCTACACAACGAAGAAATAACACATTCAATAATGATCAAAGTTTTATATCACTTGTTACAAAAGGTTTTTTTTTTCTGCAAATGAAAATTAAATACTCTGCATCATAATGTATAATTTCTATGACAAGATACATATGAATTATATTTGTGAATTGGCCCACACACTTTGAATTCCAAGGAAAAATTATTTTGCTGTTTGTGCAACAGCCTGCAGAGATTGAACATAAGTTATACTCATAAAACTTAAAAAATAATTCAATTCTTTAATAAAACATTCTACAGTCAATTTACCAGTTCATACTTAATTGCTACACAAATGAACATGTGAGTTATACATTACTACAATTTAAATGAGATAGAACTAAATTTTTTGGTCCAAATGTTTTTGTTTTTATTTGGGAGAATTTGAAAGTGATTATTATCTACCGAAACAACCATAATTAAAATGATTCTACACTCCCCTTCCTCATCATCAAAACAATGCAAATAATCTACTTGATAAATCCAAGGCCGAGCCTCACTTCTCCTCATCATCTCAAGGGTGATCTGACAAAATCTGACAAATGTAATCAGTTTTATGAAGAACTTGAAGACTGACAGAAAAACATCATGTGAGGAAACGAAAGAATTAACAACAGTTTAATTGCGAATGTTTTTCATCGCCATTCCTCTGATTACATAATTAGCCTTGATAAGGCTGGGATACCACCGAAATAAATATGTTGTAAAAGTTTTACGAACAACCTGCACTACATCATACCTACATAGCGCTGGATTGGGCCTCTCGATAATGTAAGGTATTGCTGCGGTGGTGGGACTTTATCAGTATGACATATTACACAATGGTGATACAATGTATACTTGATGCACTCGTCAGCTGAATTATGCTGTTACAGGGATTGTAATGCAGTCAGTGGTTAGTTCTTATATGTGTGCTCTGTACTGATAAATAATGAGTTCCTTAAACAATTTTGATAACAATTTATCATTTGTAACTACTATTACTGACTTTGTTTTCTTTATACCAGTGTAATAGATACCTATGGTGATTCTCATAAATGAGGCCTGTAGGTTGCCACGCTAACCTGAAATGTCTTCCTGATCCAGTGACAAAATAGCAATGTAACATTTTAAAAGAAACAAAGAAAATGACCAATGTAAAAACTCATTCACAGTTTATCATATCTCCTATTTGGGTGTTCCATACTTTTACTCAATTAAAAAGATGTTCTTAATAGTATATTTTGAAAATCGATTATTTTCTACACAAAAAGCATTTAAGCCTTTGAATGTTCCTAAAATTCTTGTTTTATTTCTTATTTTAGGGCCCCCATTTTTTCCTATAAATTAACCTTTTTCAGTTATTCCTTGCACTTTTTCCCTTTCTACCAATTATAATTTTTTTTTTGGGGGGGGGGGGGTATTTTTAGTTTTTCCTTTCAATAACCCCCAGAACCTAGTTTATATTGAAACCGTTTTAAGTCATTTCTGCCAATATTTTAGAATACTAAATCTTATATTTTTTCAGAAATAATTATATTTACTTTTTCCTGAGCATTGATTTCCACCCAGTAGCTCCCGGACTTGACAAAATTTGTGGACAACTTTTAGTTCATTTAAGACATTCTTGGGCCACCTCACCTTTTTCTGGGCATTCCCTCGCAGTAATTCTTTGACCTGATACAGTTTACATCCAAAGGCTGGTAGATTCTTACAGATCTTAATATACTGCTGCTTCAGTTTCATCTCGCTGTCATAGTACGGAGCATGCCACAACTTCTTCTGTTTTTCCTGCCAAAGGAAAACACAAACACGGAAACTCATTCTCGGTCCCACATTGGTCGACTGATGATAAAAAATGATAACGGACATCCTGTTGTTGCAATATTTTTTTTTCAATTTCATCTTTGTCTCGTTTTCCAAGGCAGGTATGATTAAATTTATTGACAATAATACATTGAACGACACGAAACTGCGATTACAATCTAACCATTTAATCAATACAATTTATGATTGAATTCACGTATAAGATTGTACCATTATTATTTTTTCTTGCTTTGTAATTGGTGCATTGTAATACAGTGGTCTTTAGTAATTATTTTCAAAATCCGAAAATGAGAGATTTCTGATTTTTTTATGACAGGCAATTAGAATCGGATGGAGTCCATTAAGTTCTTGATGATTATTTTTCATTCTGTTATTGGTGTATTCATTTGGAGGATAGAGTCTGATGTCCTGGATTATAGAAAAATTCCATTTTTCTGTTTCCATGAAAACAAGCCATATATCATGGTAAAGGAGTGCAAGACTATAAACCAGTCATATATATATACTCTTCTTAATTCTCATAAAGGAGATTGCTTATAGACCCCCCCCCCCCATCCCACACCCATCCAAAAGGCAAAATTGAAAGAAATAAAAATTTGTACAAAAACAAACTAAACAAACTCATTTATAACTTTTATCAAGAAATTGATTATGCACAAATTCACTAAGCACAGATGGGCTGATAATGATGATGATGATAAGAACAAAAGACGCAGATAGTTAGGTGACTAATTCAAAAGGTGACGGAGCAACCTCCCACAGACATACCTGTATGATATAGCGTATTTTCTTGGAGGTGGTGAAGTCTGGGGGTAGAAACTGGGACAGGTCAACCTCGTTATGACTGTTCTCATCATGGTCGCTGACGCACGTCAACTGACGCACTAGCCTCCCCTTACGGCGACTCTGCGTGATCCTGAGGGCCCTGTTATTGCGGATAAGCTCTTTGCGCCTTCGGAGATTCTCCTGGGGGTCAGGGGTCTTGGACAGATACTTGTGAGAGTCCAAGAGTTTCTTATTGAACAGTGCGAGGTCGGACTTGGTGTAGTTTGGGAGGTTGTCCTCTGGCCACGCCTCCTCGATATGGAGCTGGATGCTGGCCAGTGTCGCCACGTCTTCCTTGGAGCATGGCAACTCACCACCTACCACCAACTTTTGCAACTGAAAAAAAAAATACATTTTGGTTTAAGCATCTCAATGATCTTCGTTTGGCAATATATAAGCCTAAAATTCACTGAGGAAATTATGGAAGAGTGTTAATATTTTGTGGCCTCATATTGCACTTTTAAAAATCCTCATATCATGATAAAATTTTATTCTTTTCTGGTCAAATTCAAAGTTATGACTTTAATATATGTACATGTACTACCAATTTATAAGTAACAACTTAATTTTAACCCTTTTTCAAAATTTTGACTAAAGGTTAACTCTTTACTGTTCTACAAACAGATACCTGGTTGATGAATTAATAACCACAGTTCCATTGTTAATTGTAATTTTGTATAAAATCACGAGGCATGTGGATATAATTTCATATATAAACCCAATTCAAATTATCAAAACTTGCAGGTTGAATTATTAGATGTGTTTAATATAAATGGTTATGAAAACTCTTGAGCAAAATCAACAAAATTCAGGGATTCTAAAATATGATATGCAAACAACAGAACTTTAAGTAGTCTTTCTATATATCTTTACGGATCATGACATTCCTTTTACTTGAACCAATATTCTTTGTAGAATGTCCCTCGAGTCACAGGTAAATCTTTACGGTCCCTCATTTCATTGTAAACAGAGTCAAGAGCCTATGTCATGTTTGATGAATTGCTAACTACATTTTTAAAATGTGTCAACTCTTCATTTATTGACAAAGTAATAAATTACCATATCCCAAAATCTCAGCAGTGTGCGCTTCATGGGTACAGTATATAAGAATCTCCTCAGGAAATGTGGCGTTAAATTGTCGTAAATTTGCCGTAATCAAAAGTTTTTGTATCAATGGGTGACCACATCAGGTGTGCCTTTCAAGAAGTTAATAAAAGTTGAAGGGGGTCGTAACGTCTGATAAAGCAAACACAGGAGGAGAATCTGATTCAAAATAAACTGTTAACCACATCAATCACGAACACTGTTCTATAACATGAAATCCTTGTGGTATTACGTTGATATCTTTATCAAGGGAATCAGTCTCAAAAACATTATAAGCCTATTTAATACATCTTTAAACAGTTATCCTTTTATTTAGAGAAAAGAAATTTGCAACACGTATGTCTTTGAACAAATTAAACCACAAGTTTCAGAATACACAGTCAAAATAACACATCTAAATTTCCCACAATTAAAACGTCCAAAATCCTTAATCTCCAATCTTCTTCTTTTTTTTAATCAGATCTAATTAGAGATCATGTTTTCTCCTGAACTTTCCCAATTAAGACAACATTCTGGAGGAATTAAAACACCCTTTAAAGACTTGGTATTCAGATAATTCTGCAAGATACAGATCATTATAAGATCTAGTGTTAAAGCTGCCATCGCAGATGCAGCGATAAAGTGTTGTATGTCACTGCGAACTGGTTTTTGGCACAACATTAACATCGACACTTCAGAGTAGCAGATTCTCTGAAGAGGAAAATATCACCCCATACTATTTTTAATACATACCAATAACATCAAGTGTGAAACTAAGTCAGTTTTGGTGACAATATGGGTTAACCAAGCATTTGTTTTCCCAATCAGTAACTCTATTCAAAGCTAAAGACACTTGAAAATACTTGATCTGAAAAATATATGTACTTCTGAATACAAGAACTTAGGTGTGTAAGGGAAATCCACTTGAAGTATTTATCAAACATTATTATCATTACATGTTTTATATTTATGAGAAGTTTTTGTTATTTTTTTAATTTTTACCTGAGTATCATCTTTTGGTAGAATATCATCCATTTTGAAAATATACACTATGAAACATTTTATCCATGAAGAATTAAATCCGATCCAACACTGGGGAAACTAGTTAATAGGTCACATAATGCTCATTGTATATTAGATCGAGCCATTGCACAACTTTTGTTTTGAATACAATTGTACAACAATGCTAGTGCATGCACTTATTTCCCATTAACGTTTTGTATTATATATTCCTTCAAGACACACAAGCCTATTTCATATATATATACACTTCATATCAGAAGTTGTTATAATTTAAATCCAAAATTCACACAGTATGATGAAGTCTGGCCTAAATTGTGCTGTAAGCTGTACTTTTTTTAAAAAGACAGCTAAATTATCCAACACAAAAGAGCTATAAGGTACAAAAAATATGAAATAAAATTTAACCAATCATTAATCATCCATTTCTTTATGCATTCCTTTTTAAACTATTTTTTTAATGAAAGGGACAATGCATTCAACATGTCTTCAATCATCATTATCACTATCAAATTGAGTAAGAAATTTCAGTTCTTTCAATAAAGGAGACCAGTCAATTATCAATCCTAGTCTATAAATATCTCCTTTCTCTCATTAAATCTGTATGTTCAATCTTTCCCCCAAAATTGCCCAAATCTTATTTGAAAAAAAAAGAAGAAAATCCAGCACACAAAGAATCCAGGAGCAGCCTGTCTGGAGCATATGGCAGATCCACATCAAAAAGATCCGTATCGGGTCCAGTCTCAATAGTACTACAAACATGCAACACCGGTAGAAGCAAGTGTCTACTGGTCATAAAATGGAGCCGTAAATAGTCGAGATTGCAGTGCAGTCGCTACACCTTGTATGGGGGATTGAAGGCTTCAAACATCCCCCCCCCCTTTTTGGATATTGATCCAGTGAACGGATTGCCTCCTCGGTCATACAAACAAAGCCAGAGGAGCTCCTTCAGGACTCTGAACATTACAACGTCTCAGTATCTCCTTAATCAACAATAAGTTGACAAAGCTCTCTCGTTCTTTTGTTTGATCATATTGCCTTTATCTGCTAATACCGTTTAAGTGAAACTGAATTTCCCCGATGCCCTATCGAGCCTTTTTGAGTCCTATAGTTTATAAGTTTACATAAACCGTGACATATCTGCCTGGGATGAAATAATACTTTCAGCGGTCAATGCATCTTAGTAACATGTTGCCATTGATGTATGAAATTTTATCAAAGATTTAAGGGAAATCAAAGGTTTTTACATCTACTCAATTTACATTGCATTGCCGAAAATCAATCAGAATTTGTCATATTTTTCAAAATTCAATAAAAAACAAAGGTTCAAAACTGGGACAGACCTGATTGAGTCTCCCTTCCCCCTCTGTCCCCACGCAACACACCTTACCCTAGTTGGTTTTGGAAACATATAATAGCCTATAGAAGTCCTCTTGGGGGTAATTAAGATATGCACCCAGTTTTTTTCAGTTTCTATCTCAGAACCACATGTCTTGTTTATATACATCAGGCTTATAAACATGTCAGAGGCTGCCTGTTCATCCATGTCATTAAGTAGATCAAATATTTATAGAGCAATATAATTTGATGCAGCATTTGTAGCTACTCAATTTCTTAGAGATCCTTTCAAAATAAAAATACAAAAAGCATTTTCCATATATATTATGTATTTAGAATTCAATTTAATTAGCTTAGGGATAATATTTCACTTTCAATGTTGTTAAAAAGTGCATGAATACAGTTGTATGTTGATAATTAATAGGCTCTCTTTTAGTTATTATATTGTCCTGAGTTTGAAACTCAAATAATACAAGGAAATCTATGAGAATGACGTTTAACAAGCTATTATCCTTAGCCATGCTCGATAATTCTAAATTATTCAAATTTTGTTTATTCTTACCATAAATTTGCTTTTTATTAAGACATATTTCATTATAATTCTTCTAGCAATACATGTAATATTATGATCATTTATTCAACGAAATGTTGGGCTTATAGAAGTTCTACAGAGGTCTGGTACATATAGGTAAGGTGGTTCCAGCCACCGATGCACTAAAAAACATCTTTTTTTTTAAATTTGATCTCAACTTGTATATATATTCCATTAAATCAATTGTGCACAAATTTGCAGTAACTTTTTAAAATGCATGGGTACCACAATAAATTTCTTTTCATTTCAGTTTATTTATAAAGTTTGAAGGAAAAATATCATTTTTATGATGAAGAAATATACTTTGAGGCTGGAGGTATGAAAACCTTAAGAAAATTCCATGGCTGCACCCATTGCAAATCGCAAGACAATGACAAATGGCGAAAAAATTTCCGTGGAATGTGGTCTAGCTACCCGAATTCTGTGCAACTCTCCGCTGTATCACAATCTCATTATTGCCGTTATTGATCACAAAGACTTGATTGAATCACACAATTATAACTGAACCCAGATAATCTATACAGGAACACAAAGATTCTCTGTACAGATTTGTCAAGCTGTTGTAACGGGGTTTCATTGAAAGAGAAACATGCACCCACGATCACATTTCCATCAGTGTTCTTTTATATCCTCTTATTTAATCCAGTAATATACAACATAATAACTAACAACTGAATGGAACACACGTGTACATTAAATTATTCCTTAAATCTTATCTTCATCTTCCATGATTGTATAATTTTACACATTTGTCAATGAGATAAAACATAAGTGATATCACTTTTTTCCACTAACTTTGTCCCCCCCCCCCCCTCCCCACCTTCACCACTACAAAAGGAATTTGCAATCCCTTTTTTTAAGTTCAAATAAATTCCAGTAATTGTAATAATGATTGTAAAAATTTCCTTTGAAAGTTGACAGCTTTTAAAAAGAATTATCTTTCGATAAATAGAACCATTTTAACAAGATCTTGGACTTTGGGTAGTTGGTGACATCGGCCTGTCTATTTCATTACTGGCCACTCAGCCATGGCTCTTTGAAATCAACACGATTTGGCTGGCTTTTGAGCTAAAACTACGAAATATATATGTGTATTTCACTTGAAACCAGCGTCATTTTGAATTTGGTATAATGCAAGAAATAGATAGCACCTCGTACCGAAAGTCCAAGGTCTTGTTAAAATGGTTGTAAAAGGTATATGGGTCTACATTTAAAGGAAAAATGTGCTGGGTGGGATTTTTAAAGACAGTTTCATGGCTGCTGCAACCTAACACAGTCTCACCTGTCCGATTTGTCTGCGATGCAGATTATCAATGTCTGGTAACCAAAACATTTTTCTGCGACAAGCAGCCTTAGCAAAGTCCTGAACAAGTTTATCAAATGGTTTCAGAGACACTTTCCTCACGACCTTGTACTGATAATGCGGATGATGGGTGGCAAAGTAGAATTTGAGCGAATTAATATTCCACCAAGTGGATATGATGGAGTTACAATGCGGATAAACGACATCCGGATTTGGTGACCAGTGGTCAAAGGTCATCTGGAGTGGGCCTTGAAGAGACTGTATACTGACAGTGAGGGTAACGGGAATTTTCAGATCCACTGTGGGGCATGGCAAGATGTTGCTTGTAGACAACAAAACGTTGTTTCCCTGCGAGAAGGTTCCAAAGTGGCTGCCTCTTTGCAGAGTCGCTTTTAACTTGCTGACACCATTTGAACTGCCGGTAACAGACATTGTCAGATAATGGATCCTTCTATTAGGATGCCTTTTTTCATATTATATCAAGACAGTTGCATCATAAAGCGAAGCCTCTTGTTATATATTTCCTCTCATTATAGAGGCTGTGGGAACGTAGTCATTAAATTCAATGTTCCTCACAGAAAACAGGTCTCTATCTTGAAAGGAAACACAAATTCTGAACACAGATTCAAAGATTTTGATGTAATGCTGATTCCATCACAGTCTGGAATAACTAAAAACAATTAAAAGACCCACTTCACAATATTTTTATATAATTTTCACTTCAAAAGTAACGACAATATAAAGTGTCATTTTTTTTCGTGAAACTTATTACCAACAGAACTCTCCTTAAATCCCATATCACAGTTATCTTCCATTTCATAAAACACAGAAAGATGATCCATTCCTGAAGTAAAATCTCCATCCAGTTCATACATTTTACAAATATTTGAAGATTTTTCACATTTTTTCATTTCTTTTTTTTTATCATTCAACTTGTCATCGGTAAGAAACATAAAACTCGAGAAAAATTGATAAGAAGAATTAGCTCCCCTTCTTCTGATCAGCAGCTCCTGTGTGCCCCACTGCAACAATTAGGCGATATGTACGGCAAACACCACTGTGAGCCCGCCCCTAGATAAACTGAGACCTTGCACACAGTTGTCTGTTTACTTTCCTGCTGCTCTCAAGAAGCTACCTGCCGTCTTGATGAGGCCAATCTAACTTCTTATGTGTAGGATGTAGCTATTATCAGCACAGCCATTAATTATTACATAAAAACAATTAATTCACAGACTTTTTTACAATGATCCTCTGTGTATATGTGTCCAATAAGGATCTTTTCTATGGTTTTGTAATTATAAACACTTGGAAAATTACGGTAATTTCAGTTACTTATGATTTTGAAATTTTTTTATTAACTCTCTGATAAAAAGAACATTCTTTAAATGAAATATTTTGATAATATAGACCAAATGAAGTCTTTTAATTTTTTTTTCACTTTTCATCCATCGTTTTTATGAGCATTTTATGTCCTTCTGATATTTTGTAACTATACGAATGCCCAAGACCACACAGTGCATTCTCTACCTGCATTCAAATAAATTATCTCCCTGCATTTCGTGCGACTTCTAGACCTATTAAGTATACATCAGCCGTGATTTACCTTACACTGAATTACAAGAGGCAGGTGTAAATGGCACTTTAGTTTAGGGCCTAAGGGATACGTTACACTTACTGTCATCTGTAGAACATGGGGAAGTTAGCTCTCAAGGTATTCTTAAATATAGAGGTAGAGGACTACAGTCAAAGCAGCCAGTTGCTTTTGGTGAACTTTTTTAATCAGATGAAAAAAAACTGGTGTTTTTTTATTTCAAAAAAAAAAACTTCAATCTAAAACCCAACCTTGTATCATAATGGCTATAAAGTAGGTTTGTCTTGGATATTATGTCCATTTTTACATGAATTTAAATAAACCCATTTTTTTTAAAAGATATAAGTTTTTTACTGTTTGAAAGAAATCAACACTTTAGAAATACAATAATCCTAATAATCTTTATATACTGATATCTATCTTAAGGTATTCTTTTCTGGATTGGAGAAACACATTTTCATCTGCTTCTCTCCCACAAAATACAGCGTTGAAAAAAAGGCCCTCAAATAAATCATACAAAATGTACCTTTCCTTCATTGATAATTTGATCATCAGTTAATCTAATCTTTAACATTTTTAATCATCATTCAATTTTTCGCAACAAATTTGATTATCATTGAGAATAATAAAGAATAAATTGTTTTTGACTAAATCTAATTAAAAAAAAAAAAAATTTAAGAGTTCTAACCCAGCATCTCTTTAATTAATTAAAATGAGAGTTTCAGTGTACTAGAAGAAAACAAGACCCGTGCCTGACCCTTGAACGGCCTTGATAACCCCAAACATTACAACAACAAATGGATAATACTACTACTACGACGACACTAACGGAGGAGCTACTACTGTAATTATACAATGACAGACTGACCAGCGGTGTGACATCCACGCATTGTAAATTTGTAAACAGAATTCTCTGTCCTCATCCATCATGCTGAACCCCTCACATCCAGTTTGCTGCATATCGGATGTCAAGCAATTCGCAAACAGAGCCGGAGACCCATGGTTATGGACTCAAGAAAACAACAGTTTACTCTAATAACTAGTTTGTACTCTTAATTTCTTGTTTGTGTCTGATTAAAGGCTGTCAGACTTTTTCTTCCTTATTTATAAAGTCAATTTTTTATTAAGGAATTTGGTTTGGGATGGGTGGGTGGAGGTTAAATGAATGTAACCTTAACTTGTATTTAAAAAAACCTTTTCGACTCAATTCCATTCAGTATCATTCGCTTCTTCAGCGTTGAATGAAATTAGTTTTCAAAATGCTGTAACGTTACACTAATCTAAGACTTCTATGCAATGAAGCAAGTAAAAAGGGAAGAAACTCTTATCAGTTTGTTATAAAAACCAAAATGAATACCAATTACCCTTTTATACTGCGCATGAATGTTCTGTGGGTCATCTTCTTTCTCTGATCTCTGCTTGGTCGTATTCTTCTCCTGCTCAAAAAAAAAAAAAATGTCGAAATTAATTAAGTCTCTTTGATGAATTTCACTTTCACTTCTTTGGCCTCTGATTACCATAAAGCTTCTAGCAATTTCCAACATATCAGTTTCAAAAAATCACATAAAAGTAATATTATTCACTGTATAATATTGAAGGATATTTTAAATTTTTCAATTTTCAAGGATACAAGCAGTGAAAATCTGAGATTATAAGGTCATTATAGGTACCAAGGTAATGATAATGCAAGTGAACATTGTCTACTACATCTAAAAGACCTAGCTTCCGGACCATAAAATTTAGGTGAGCTCACTTTTGGTCTCAATCAGTCTCACTTTTATGAAAGGAATAAATGGTAAAAAACAGAGACTGAGATCAAAAAGGAATTCATCTAAGTGTTTTGGCCCCAACCATGTTTTAAAAAGATTGGGTGGTTTACATTTTAACTTAACTCATCAGATCTACTTAAAATTTAAATGTATGATTTTAAGCTGTAAACTTTAATTCAGAAAAACTGCTTTAAAATTGAATTATTTTCCTATATCTGTATCCAGAGCTCTTCTTCAAAAGAAGATAAATATAGTGGAAAAATGGCTACAACCATTCAGCTGTCTAAACAGCTAGCCTACCTCTAGATGCAGGCAAGAGCCTATCCGTTGACACCAAGCTTTGTACTCGAGACCAAGAACGGAGATCTTTCGAAGGAAATCCCGCATTTCGTGGATGATAAGGCTGCTGCAGTCAAGGTCATTGCTACAGACCTTGATCCAGGTTTCAATGACCTTGAGCACACCTAGATGGGGCTTTGGAATCTCTGGATGTATCACCTTTAATAAATTACAACAATAAAATTCTGTCTCATCTCAATGTAAAAAAAACAACAACAAAAAACAATAAAAAATCTATGAAGTTGAATAACTTATAACCAAATTTAATTTACTATCCAACAAAATAAAGATAAAGCTAGTAGCTAGACAAAATGCTAAAGAGCAAAAGCAAAGATTTTTATTTTAACAATAATGCTGCACCATGTAAGCAACAATTAGTTATGATATTAAGCATCAGGTGCTGTGGAATATTAATTAATACAAATCATAAGAACCAATTTTTCATAGATTTCACAATTTGTTGACAAATATATTCTATGGAATCACTGTAATTTGTGAATCTAATTCATGATTTAAACGCAAACAGTATCAGCCTTTATTACTAAGCTATTTTTGAAAAAAATTGCATTTCAATTTAATAAATAAATCATGAGCATGAATTCTAGCAAGATTATCTTTCTTATTAAAGGGTCTATGCAACTTAAAGTATCAACAGTAAATATTTGGGTGGTATGTAATTGTATGCACTATCAGCATAAACAAATACAAAATTCTCACTTAAAACTATCTAAAATCTGATGGTTCCACATTAGGTGCAGCACGATTCAAGATCATTTTCTGTAATAGGGTTATTTTAACATCTAACATTTCCACAGTTATCACTCTTAGTTTTAACTATACATTTGCCAAAGTGTACTATACCAATAGTTCAAATCCCTTTTATGAACAAAATTTGCAAATTTTTTTGATGCAATAATTAAAGCAATATGCATTGATATGACAATTCAATACTCTACTTCTAATTTCATGTAATTCATTAACATAGCTATCATTTAAGCCAGCAGTAAATAAGCCTCTTGCACAATCATTACAACCAAATTAGTGAAGCGTAGGTACCTGCATATTGACATTGTTGGTGTGATGCGTGCTTGGTGACCATGGAGAGGCAACTGAGGTGTTAGTGGTTGAGGAGGCAATTGAGGTGGTGGGTGAGGGGATGAGGAAGTTTGTGGTGGTAGCCACACTGGTGGTGATACAAAGCAGTGACTGCTTGTCACTCACACTGGTGGCTGGTGGGCCATTGTTGGGCTTGGAGCTATCAAAGGGGCTGGGGAATTCAAAGATCTGAGGACTTTGACTAGCACTAGACATGGGGGAGGCGGGCGCCTCAAAATGCACTTCGATATTGGCCACTTTGGAGTCACTGTTGGAGTCTGTGGAGGACTCGCCAGGCTGAAATCCTATGTCCTGTTGTCGAGGGCAGTTGGTCCAGTCTGTGGTTGTTATGGTGATAACGGATGGTGAATTTGGCACTTTGACTTTGGAAGTATCTGGGAACACTTCTGCACTACGCTTTTGATTGTTCAGATGCTCAGAGCTGCAGGAAGATAACTCTGTTGGGGAGGGGTCATTGCCTCCTGTCCTGGCCAAGTTCTCAGGCACCGAGCTTGAGCGGGAGAAAATGGGCGACACATCAGTGGCAGGAGTGTCCATCACAAAAGTTGGCAAGTTTATGAGCTCTCGTTGAAACGCAACTATATCAACATCGGCAGAAGGAGAATTCAGTGAACCTTCAGAACCAAGGTCCATACTGTCATTGTTATTCTCAGACTGAGGGGCTGACATGCTACTTTGAGACTTGCACAGATGCTTCTTACTCGACCAATGAAAGAGTTTAGATCTGTTGGCATGGTTACCTGAATTTTTCTCATGTTTGTTTTCACTAAAAGACTCTGGACTACTAATTGCATTACCACTACTGGATTCACACACTTGATTTATCTGACCACTAGAATTGGACTGTGTCGGATTGGCTAAGCTCTGACCCATTGCTTTAAGAGCTAACTGGGTGGGCTTATTTTTGGACTGAACACCATTGTATTTGACGTAATCCCCAGGACTAGACACATTCGGAGATTCCATCTCATCAGATGATGAATTCTTATTGTTCGTTATAGAAATTTTTAAATTCCTCTTCTTCTTCATTATATCTTTCTTCAGTTCATATTTAACACTCTCCGAATTACACCTGGGTGGACAGACCTCCTCCATCGGATTTTCCGGTGGCCGCAACTTTGTCTCCAAAGTACTATGGGAAGATTTCCGCCGAATCATATTTCCGAAAAGTTTGTGAGCCAACAGTCTTAAGATGATCACAGGGTGAATTAGCATGGGCAAGGCCATTAACAGCTGCTCCCTGAATGGCTTTTTGTCGATCTCGGTCAAGAACTCCATTGAACATGCTGGGGAAATAAAGGGAGACAACACACCCTTTTGATTTTGCTTGATGAGCGTAGTTAGACTCTGGACAGAGGTAGAGAGGTTCATTGTCGACTCAGAACTTTCCACTTCGTCCCCAACAGCCTCCTGCAAATAATCGCAAAATTATCGTTAACTATTAATTGCCAATTAAGAACAAGATATTTAACATTGCCATATCCTAAAAAGAGATGTGTACATATTAACCTGTTTAAATGCAAGGAGGAAAAGGTATCACAAAAAAATCTACATAATTAACTCCTACGCAACTCGTTATCTCTTCACATACTCCATAAATTTAACAACTTTAATAGCTAATTTAGACATCATTCAAAGCAATATAAACCAAAATCAGTCAAAATGTGTGCTAACCTTTTACACAATGAAAGCTTTAAATCTAAGATAACTGACATAATTTTCTGAAAATAGTTTTTGATCTGAGCATGCAAGTAATTTGCAGTATACTATATATAGTTATAAAAATTCAACATGGTTTAAATGACTTCCCTGTAAATATCTCTTGAATCAGAGTGCTGAAATTAAATTATCTTAGGTCTGCTGCCAGACTGATTTAAATCAATGATGAAAGCCTTCAGGCACTGGAATTTAGCAGCTAGAGTTATGCTTCTTTGCACTTTGTTAACATTAAAACTAGAAAAAAAACCACATGGACATATAAAGCTATGTGCATTAATTGTTAATAACTTTAAGAGTACAAAATTCCATATTTTTGCCTTTTTCAAAACCTCTTTGTAAAACATATTTTTGTGCTCCTAGCTAGCTTGGCAACTTCCAGTACTTTGAGTACTTTGATTTACAGGTACCAGTTCAATAACCTGATTCAATTTGATGTAAGAATTTACAGATAGAATCTCGCGGCTACATGCATTATTTCTTTTTCACTGATTTTTCTTAAAATAGCCGTGAGCTGGCCTCCAGTAAATGTGTCTGTCTGTAGCAATTATAATCTGTCTGGTTACCTGGCAGGCTCCTGGAATAAAATCTACCTTATTCTATCTATAACTTCACCTTGAACATTTTTTTTTTTCATTTTTTTTTCTTTTCGCGCAGCTGTTATGGAGATAAGAAGTATAGATCAAAGTGAAAGTAGATAAACACTGAAGGTTAATTGTCTATGTAACTGGAGTACTGGTATCAGAAACCGAATACGGTACAATTATTTTATGAAATCATTTATAGTGGCTCAATTTTCATGGATTTTTGTGGGTACCCTTAACCGTCGAGTAAAGTATCAAAACAAAATGTTGCATGATATCTCTGAATTATGAAAACAAATGTACATGTACCTCGATACAGAACTGTCACATTTTATAAGCATATAAATTCATATGCACTTACTCCTATGCAAAATCTACTACAGGTATATATTATCGCAATACATCTGCCTACTTCATCATTACCTAACTCCATTTAAATCAATGCACAAACAAATTTTAATGGTTTTTCTTGGAATTTTTCTCAGAGCTTGCTATTTGCAGGAACCAAGACCATAAAATGCCTCTTTGGGTATTAAACAAAAGCATTAAATATGACCTTTTAGAAGCAAATGTAACTCTCATTTGTGGATCTGAAAAATTTCTTGACATACTCTTACTATTTTCGCCAGGTAGTAGTCGATTTTGTAAATTTTTTTAATCCTTGAATCAATTTTGACACACACATTTTTACAACAGCTTGAGTGAAAAGCATGTACTGAAATATATAGTTAAAACAAAGTCACGCTTTCAGCATAGTCAGTTTCGTTCCCCTTATCAAAACGCTGACTAATAAAAATTTTATTGAATATAACAAATTACAGTTTGTATCAAATCAAAATCACCAGTCCTTGGAGTTTTGTTATAACCATGTTTTACAGTTATAGCAAATTATCTATCAAAAGTTGAGGTCCCCGGGGACCTACGACAAACCATAACAGCTAGTTATGTACCTCGATGAGCTCTGCTACCAGTCCCTCTAAGGAGGCGGCCTGTAGATGATGGTTCTCGTTCCACATAACCACTCTCCCTATGGCCATCAGCTCAATGAAGCTGTCCTCCGGGGAATGGACCTGTAGATGGGAGTTGGTATCCGTGTCCATAAATACTAAAGGATAAAAAAAAAACATCTTGTTACCACTTACATTGTACAGTAAAACTCGTTTAGTATGAACACGGATATTGCGAACTCACGGATATAGCGAAGTCAACTTGGATCCCCAGCTATGTAAATTTAATGAATTTCTTATACAGTTATAACGAATTACGGATATAACGAAGTAATTTATTAGGTCCCAGTGACTTCGTTATAACCGAGTTTTGCTGTACACTGTTGGATATATATCATCAATTAGTAAAGAAGCAGAATTATGCAAGGGTGGTAATGTAGTACAAATAGACAAAGAACTACTGACAAAATACAGCTGAACTTTGATATCTCGAGCACTGATATCTCCAATACAATGGATATCTCAAGGTGATTTGTAAGTCCCAACCACTTAAACTTTAAGTAATTTACCCTTCATATCTCGAATACTTGGATATCTCGGAAGTTTACAACCAGTCCTATCTAGTTTGAGATAACAACGTTTGACTGATATTAAGGTAGATTTTGTAATTAATGCAAGTACTTAATTCTACAATCCTAGTGTTTTGTTGAAACTTTCAGGACCACAAAATTGGCAGCGCTGAACTTTTGTCATGGTACAATATAGTAATTATACAACAACAACAACAAAAAAAAGCAAGGTTTTAGAAAATGTGAGGTGAGGTTCTTGGGATTTTAAGCGCATATTAATTCTTAGCATTTAAGTAGGAATCTACGATTTTAATCAACACAATAGCAGTTTTACAATTATACTAAAAACCTCATGATGCTCTTGTATCCCAAAGTGACAAAGTAAAACATATATCTATAAAACTGTAGAACCTAATGGAAAGGGAGGTAACCAATGTAACTGTGGATCAACTTGACCATGACCTTGTACATTTGACATTGACCTTTAAGGTGACCAAATATGAGATTTTTTGTAATCTTGAATTTTTAAAAAATTTTGTGGACAGTTGGACATGTTACTCTAGACATAAAAAACTCGACAATACTGAAAAAAAAAAAAATTTACTAATTGAAAACAACAACAGAAAATCGTGTTAAAAATAGTTGGAAAACTTATTTAGGGATTTTGAAAATCAATCAAGGTTCTTTCTTGAAAATCTTGGTTAGATCTTTTTTTCGATCGTGATTCATACAAATTATTTAAACATCCCTTCAAGCCGTTTCATCAATATCTTATATGGAAAATGAAAATCTAAGTTTCTCTCTGATCCCACAAATTTAATGAAGTGAATGAACTGAACACGACAGTCACTGTAATTAAAAATTTTGTTTCATTTCCAGTCATTTGCTTCAAACAAGTCTTTTACTCTACATTTTTGACGAAGTTCAACTATAGTATTAAATTGAGAAATTTACAATTAACACAATTAATTTTTGCGGGAGAAATGTGAACTGTACCTTCAATTACTGAATGCGTATGCATTAATTAATACGTCACTTCTTTCATATGTCAAGCTTGCAAGTCTGATATAATAGCAGAGTAAAGTGTTTACCCTTCAACAAAAAGGCAAAAGACTGATGATTGTAAAGGTCATACAGGGTCCTCAGTGTTTGTAATAGTGGTATTCATCATTGGCATAACAAAATATTTACACATTAGTTAAGTGTTGATCAATTTACCCATAAATCAATACTCTCACCCTAGATTCCCCCTATCTGCTCTGTTTACAAACATGAACATTTTTCAAGGCCTGTCTTATATTATTAACCCTTTTTTTAGATAATGGCAGACAGATAAACTTCACAATTCTACATAGCCTGCGGGGGTCAGCAAAGCCATGCATTTACTGGGCTTTTTAACACAGAATTCCCTAAATGGTCCTCGAGTTCCATCGAGCACCAATAATGAAATGTACAACAACAACTTCCCCTTACAGGCTATTTTATCTGGAACTGTTTTCTACTGGTGGCTGGGGCCATCAATTGGCTGTTTTATCAGCTCCCGTTGAGGTTAATATGTGTCATTATGTTTTGTTTATCTGGGTCTCGCTCCTGATGGCCCGACAATGACCACTGATAAATCTCAGGCCCCAGAATCCCCAGCTAAAGCCTCCATAGAGCAGGCCCCCAATCAATACACATGCAGACTGCAGCCGCCGTGATTTCGTGATCTCTTAGCAATCCAACTCCACAATTTTCAGTATATATATATCATAGCCTTTTTATTTCTTCTGCAACAGTAAAACTCTTACTTCCATTTTTTTTCCTGTGGAGTCTACTATATTAATTTGCTTCATTTTATTCTTCATTTGGGATGCGGTGTAATTAAGACAAAGCTATAAAAGTTTGTCTAATTAAAACCTAAGCTATCTCCTAATTAATCTATTGAATTAACTCAGTACATCCAATGGACTACTTGATTAGATTTTTTAGTACAATATTGACTGGCCGACAATGCCTTGCATGTGTTCCTTCTAAAATATCTATTCATAGGGGTCGATCTTTCTTTATCCTAGCAATTTGACATTGTAGACCTCCTCTATGTTGTTTTATGCAATACAAGAACCCATAAGTAAATTGCAAATTGAGTAACATATTAATTCAAGCTTCTAATATATACTATACTCTGTCCCAAGATATTCTCGACTCACATTTTGCCTAATCACTCAATATTTGTAAACACCTCAGGGTTCAAATGATGTTCATTCACGAGGATGAAAAATGAAAAAACATTTATCCTTTAAAACAACTCCTCTAGCTTATCAGGTTTCAATAAAGGGCTAAAAAACATTATGTTTACGGAAATTTTTTATTGCAACAGACCCGAATGATTATATGATATTAAAAAATTGTGCAAGGTATTCTGAGTGACTTCCAAATGACAAAAAGATGTCAACATTCCCCATTAAAAATCTCCGTAAGAAATCAGTTTTCCTTCCTATGAATTTTTTCCGAATGAAAAATGATAATACAGTATGTGAATGAAATTACCTTGGATATTTCTAGTCTCATCTATTTCAATTACACTTCTTTCACAGGTATGTTTATTTTTATCAAAAATCATCGAATTGTGCTGCATAAGTATCTTGGGAGAGACTAAAGTAGAAAACTTCAATTGAAGTCCAAAATAAAAACTAAATGATGTGTGTGGCTTTGTATAAAGTCAACGGTTTTCAGGGAGATGGGGGCATTTGATGGAAGGGATGAGGTAGTGGTAGTTAGCAAGGAATGGTAGCAAGGCCGTAATTAAATTTGCTCTATAATTTCATATTTTCATATTAAGATATGATTGTTTGAGCCAACAGATTCTAAAAAGTAGACACACTGGAAATATTAGTCTGAAATACTGTAGATTCTTCATAATATGCAAGTACTTAATTTTGCAACTCCTTTGTTTCGTATCAATTCATTAAATTGTGAGTATATGAAATCTTGAGTGCTGAACTTTTATTGTTACTTCTTATAGTAAACAGATGTTATAAAAATGAAAACAAGATTTAAAATTCTGCAAGAAGTGCTCCTTGTGCTTTTACAACTATATTAATTTCTTGCATTTGATATAAAAAAAAATTCTCCCTCCTGGATAAAATACATACAAGTTGGAAAATAACTGAATGTCCATGTATTCAAAAATCGAGGTATTCTACAACCAGTCTGATTAAAATCACCTCCATCCCCCTCTCCTTAGACTCCAAGAAGGGGGGAGTGGTTTTACTCAGACTTCTCTACAACAATCCAGTCAAAAATTATTGTATGGCCGAGCTCATGTACCGTTACATTTATCTGCATACTTACACTTCCTGTCAAACAGGTCCACACGACCCCCAAGTTTATAAGGCCGAGCTCATGTACCGGTATGTTTATCTGCATACTTACACTTCCTGTCAAACAGGTCCACACGACCCCCGAGTTTGTGCAGGAGCCCCATGTACACCAGGATTCGTGCGGCATGGTACTTGATGTACTTGGCGTACTTGGTGCTATGATTGGTGTAATACCACTCATCTGACGGCAGCAGAAGCTGCATCAGCATGTCCGAGATGTCGGCGTCGTTCAAGGCCTGGTGATAGTGTGGATTCAGGGCTATAGAGGCCAAGGCTTGGAGGAGAAGACACAGCAGGTGCTGCAAAAAATAAGGTTTCATTTATCTTTAGACAAAAATTCATTAAAATCACTGTAAAGAGATTTCTCTTGGAATAGATGTCGTCAGATCACCCATAATCTGCTTTTTATTCCATCTCATGCAATGTGTGTACATGTTTCAGATTTGGTAGCTGAACGTGCTTGAGGCGTCATATACATGTATTGTAGATTCAATTGCTTCACACCCAAAATGATTTTAATCATAAAACCTAGCTATGAACAAAAATTTAGGGAAAATTAGTGAAAAAAATGGCAACAATTGTATATTCTTCTCACCATAGAACACCACTTCTGACAGAAAAAAAACGTCATTCACAGGAAGAGCCAGCTCATTTAATCCCAAACAGCAAATCGCAACTATTTAGTCATTGTACGAAACAAAAGAAAGACATGATCGGCGCATTTTCTAAGAGTGCACCTAACCTTGCCCAGAATTTTTTTTTTTCTCGTCAGGACGCAACCTGACTAAACACAGAGAGGTGATATTTACATTGGGTCCTGGGCCTCTCCACTTCCCCCTCCCCAGTTGACACATAACTGTCATATATTACACAAAACTATCTTTTGTCCTTAATGAAAATCAATATCCCAATTAGAGCCTTGACTAGCTTGATGACAGTTACGTGGTTTGGATCAAGTGTTATGCCGAGTGTCAGACATCACTATGCTATTAATTCATTGTAGCTACTTTCATATGCCATGTGTTATGAGATTAGCTTTGTGCATTTAAAGCATTTCAAGGGACAGATATCACTCTCCTCAACAACTTGTTCTACCCTCTTCATCTTTTTTACTGTGCTTGCAGGATCCTACAAGTAGCATCCATTGCTATTCTCTCCTTCAGCTATATAATTTTATTAGAACACACTTTTACAAAAAAACCAAAACTTTCAAAATCTTCGATCTGGTTAAGGTACCTCACTACACCAAGACACTAATTAAGCCACAAGATGGCGATTTAAATCTTAATTTGTTGAATTGTTTTCATCAATCAATTTGGTCTCATATTATCATACCTCAATGGTTATAGTATTGGGCTTGTTAACCTCAGATCCGCCTTGGGCTTTTGTTCATATTTAACAACAGAATTAAAAATTTTGAAAATCAGGATTTCTTGAAATCCAAAGTTGTACATTTTTTGCTTATTTGATTCCTATGCTTCTTATGCATCATGTTTTTAATCATAATCAAGTAATTTTTTACTGATTTGAGAAACCACTTCAAGATGTAGTAAGCCACCTAAAGTTTCAAAAGAGGCATCTAGTGGATGTTCCATCTTTTACGATATGGATATGAATTTTTTTAATGGGCACTGGAAGTTAATATAAAATATCTAAAATTCTATTCATTGCATGACGTTTACTTCCGTCATAACATATTTTTATGATTTATGCTTGATGACATAAAAGCCAAGCTTTGATTTGATCCAACCTGGATTTGAACATAGAACCTTGCATAAAAAACTTAAAAACAAGTTTCTCCTTTACACCTATCACTTACTGGATCATGATTGGGATCCAAAGCTTCCACAAGGGTTTTAATATGTCCATCTGCAATAATCCTGTGCTGAACATACGAACCATGGCTCATCACAACTAAAATCCGAGCACTCAGAATTTGTAAACAATGATGCGTGCAAGTCCGTAGTCGCGTGCTTGGTGTGCACTTTTGTCGCGTCCCGATAATACGCTTGTGCATCGTGATACTGTTGTGTAAAATGCTCAGTATTTGACTAGGGTTGTAGGAAGTTAATATTTCTAATGGGGAAAAATTAAACTGCGGAAGGAGATGTAGCTTTCCCATCTCCGCACCCTCGTCTGTTTTATCACTATGAGTATCGTGGTTCCCACCTTTTTGAAAGTTCGCAAAAGGCCGCTTAAAAGCAGTGCTAGCACCACATCCCTCTTCATGCTTAGCCGCATTATTTCCAGAGTGTTTGGGACTTTTATGTAAAGTGTCCGAGCTACCTTGATCAAGGTACTCACGTATCGTGCTGTGAGACAAGGCGGAAGGAATTTCGTAGTTTTTGTGGACGATACACATGTCGATAATCCTGTTAACGATACTAAGAGCGGTGAAATGCAGAGTCTGACCGCCCCGCAATAGTTCCAGTGCGGCCGTGAGGAGTTTGGAGAGCTGGATAAAGAGTTCATATTTTTCATCAGGGACCCTTGTCTGTTGTAACTGATCATAACAAGTCTAAAAGAAAAATAATTTATTTTAATATAAAGTATGAAGCATTTTTTTTTTTTTAAAGGTTATAGGAATAAAAGTTTTTCATATGCTGTTACACTAAGAAACCTCTTTCATTCTTATGCATGCATGCCTCAAAAGTTAGATATAGCATGCAAATGAATATTGATGATAATGATAATATAGCTTTGATATTGCATACTTTACATACTAACTGTACCAGTTTATTCGAAATTCTACCTCTTTAAACTATCTTTTCCGCCAACGGCTTCTCTACAAAATGTTTTGTTGTTCTGCAAATTTTGATAGAGAGCCATTTTGGATTATACAACCACACTGGAGTGACTTAAAAGTATTACTTAATATTTCTAAATCACTTTCATGTGGTTATATAATTCCATCATCAGCTTAAATCATAAACTTTCTGTATTTGTAATTTTTCAGTAAATAGGCAAACATAGTTTAAAACAAAGAGCATTGCTTAACCCACTGATGAATTTAAAAAAAAAAGAAAACACATAGTGCTATTGAAAATACAATTGTCTTGCAAAATACAGAAATATTGCTAAACTTGGAACATCGCTGTGATTATAGCAGCCCGCCATTAAGCAAATAAGACCAATCTATTAACAGAATAAAAATGTAAACATCAGACAAATTAAATGATTTATGTACCTCAAGACCAAATTACTTAATAAATCTATCAGATAAAATTGGATTACTGAGACCAATCCCACTACTCTTGCTGATGTTGAGAATGAAGTTAAAAATTGTCATTAGCTGCGCATTACCTGCAAGATTTGATTAAGTAGTTCATTGATGGCTTTCTCCACCGACGGACACTCCGAATTGTCTGTAAGCGTGAGCACAATTCTAATGTAATTTGTCAGTCCATCCAGAAGTGACGTTATGCACTCCTTGTTAGCCCCTAGTTTCTTCAGAGCGTATAGGGTTCGTTCCGCCTCTTCGAGATTGGACTTGTCTGAAGGAAAAAAAGATATACATGTATAATATATACTGAAAAAAAATCAACAAATTCAAAATATTCATATCCTTTCTTTCATATATATATTTAGTATTTTAAGAATCAGTCGTAACATCTAACATACATAAAAAATTTCATTAAAATATGAAAATCAATATAAACTAGTGGGTATTGTTTTTTTATACAAAAAAACACATGTCTCCCCTTCTCCCCAAGGATTGTAATATGGGGCAAATTTAATAAGTGAAAAAGAATGAAGTCAGCTATATGTTAGATATCATCCATATATGATACAGTTTAGAAAATGAATTAACTTGAGACACAAGATTGGTCAAGGTCAAAAATTATGGAGGCGTGCACTCCTTCTCAATACCATCTACCTATGTTCCAAGTTTGAAGCCTTAATGTCAAAAGGTATCCAAGTTACCACCCAGACAAAATTTAATTATTTTTTCTTAATTTGACCTTGAGTAAAACAAGGTCAAGGTCAAATGTTTATCAATAGTACACCTCAGTGTATTATAATTGTTCTTTGTGTAAAGTTTGAAGTCCTTCTGTCAAAGAATATTTAGGAGGTGAACAATGAAGTTTTTTTCTAATTTGACCTTGAAATGAAATTTTTAGGTCAAGGTCAAAAATTTTGGTAAGGTTGAACTGGACTATATACCATCTATGTATGATACAAGTTAAAAGATTGTATGATTAAGGAATCTTGTGTTATGGTCCGGACTATATTTTTTATAAAACGCTTGACCTTGAAGAAGATAATAGGTCAAGGTCAAAAATTTTGATGGCGTGCACTTCTTCTCAATACCATCTAGCTATGTTTCAAGTTTGAAGCCTTAATGTCAAAAGGTATCTAAGTTACCACCCAGACAAAATTTAATTATTTTTTCTCAAGTTGACCTTGAGTAAAACAAGGTCAAGGTCAAATGTTTATCAATAGTACACCTCAGTGTATTATAATTGTTCTTTGTGTAAAGTTTGAAGTCCTTCTGTCAAAGAATATTTAGGAGGTGAACAATGAAGTTTTTTCTAATTTGACCTTGAAATGAAATTTTTAGGTCAAGGTCAAAATTTTTGGTAAGGTTGAACTGGACTATATACCATCTATGTATGATACAAGTTAAAAGATTGTATGATTAAGGAGTCTTGTGTTATGGTCCGGACTATATTTTTTATAAAACTCTTGACCTTGAAGAAGATAATAGGTCAAGGTCAAAAATTTTGATGGCGTGCACTTCTTCTCAATACCATCTAGCTATGTTCCAAGTTTGAAGTCTTAATGTCAAAAGGTATCTAAGTTACCACCCAGACAAAACTTAATTATTTTTTCTCAAGTTGACCTTGAGTAAAACAAGGTCAAGGTCAAATGTTTATCAATAGTACACCTCAGTGTATTATAATTGTTCTTTGTGTAAAGTTTGAAGTCCTTCTGTCAAAGAATATTTAGGAGGTGAACAATGAAGTTTTTTCTGATTTGACCTTGAAATAAAATTTTAAGGTCAAGGTCAAAAATTTTGGTAAGGTTGAACTGGACTATATACCATCTATCTATGATACAAGTTAAAAGTTTGTATGTTTAAGGAGTCTTGTGTTATAGTCCAAACTCTATTTTTTTATAAAACGCTTGACCTTGAAAAAGAAAATAGGTCAAGGTCAAAAATTTTGGTGGCGTGCACTCCTTCTTAATACCATCTACCTATGTTCCAAGTTTGAAGTCTCAATGTCAAAGGGTATTTAAGTTACGGCTTGGACAAATTTGGATGAAGAAGAATAAGAAGAATAAGAAGAAGAAGAATAAGAAAGTCGACAAAAACAATATGTCTCCCCTTTGAAAGGGGAGACATAATAAAATATACACTGCAGTTCAAAAAAAAAATATCTTGGTTTTTTTTCATATTTAATAATAAGTAATTTCTGAAATCAATGCACAATAACAAATAACAATACCCCCCCCCCCCCACCCCTTTCCAGTGAACTTTATATAGATAAAGGATATTCCAAATCACCTCTCATTGTTACCTAAACACCTATATTCCTTGTTAAATAAATACATAAGTGTGTTAACTACAAAACGAAACAAAAAACAAAGTTCACAACTGTATGAATACACATGTAAACCTTGGAAAATGAATTCATCTCTTATACATTCCATCACTGAAATGAATTTGAAGCGGTATGGCCTAATAACAAAAATTTTATCAGCAAAGAAAACATATCGTTTGAAGTTTCCGATTGTGGATACATGTGTTCTTGCAAGCCTTTCACATGTGTACATCTGTTCACAGCACCTTATTTATGTATACGTGGGTTTTTTTTTTTTCAGAAGAACCTAGTAACCTTAATTTGTTGCCATTCATTGTTGTCTGGGGGCCTTAATAAATGACTTTTACATTTAAATGCTGGAAAAATGAGGAACAAACCAGATTACACCAATCAAAAGCAAAGATATCACTCCTGATTACAGAGGTATAGTTTGGGTAACTGATTAGTTCAAGGGCCAAGGGAATGTTTGAATGACAGCAAATGGAATACACTGATTGGTTTTATTTGTTGACGATCTAGTAGCTCATGATGATACCCAAAGGCACGTGCACGTACTATGGAAAATACTGAATCTGCATTTCTTGTTTCTTCTGAGGTGAGTGGGTCAAAGACCTTTTGTTTGGCTTTCTTTAAAACAGAATTTATTAATTGGTCTGCATGGGCAAGAGGGAAGGGGGTGGGGGGTGTAGAAAGAGCTAGATGGTGTCAGGGCTCCTCCCCCTCCAAACCCAAAAAGACAACACATATGTTATGCACTTTCAGTACAAAAATATATGTATTAGCAGAACATCTTTGACTGGTCTGATCTGCTTGTATTTTTTATGTCCATAGTGTGTATTAATTTACAATAAAAAACATAACTTTTTAAAAATTTATTTCATTTAGATTACTCTATTGGACTATCATTGTCTTTAAATTAAACAAAACTGAAAAAAATTATAGATTTATTGGAACCATTAGGTTCTGAACATATCATTAGACATTTCAATAATAACGTTATTAATAACCCTTGAAATCATACCCTTATGTTACAAACATGGCTTTAAACAATTAATTCTTAGTAAGTAACATATGATCAGATAAAAAAACAGCGCTAAGTTTATACATGTATTCAGTCTACCCAAGCCTTGCAGATAGCAGTGATTTCTCTCTACATTCTATCACAAACTTTGTGATTGTTTTAATATGGATAGCCAATGTAATGTCTGATAATGTACATTGTTTAAGCCTAGGCATATTGACACTAATAATTGCTGATGCCCTGACCAGCTGATGTACTGATGTAATTCACAAGTTTTCAATGTGTTGGCCAATAAAGGAGTGTACTATACCTAATAAATAGTTTACGCCTGCAGTAGTCCATAAGTTTTCCAACTACTGGTCAATAAAGGAGTGTTACCAATCAAGTTCTCCTGCATTAACAATTGTCATAATTGGCTCTATTTTTGGTCAGTATTTAACTACAGTGCCCTGCATTCAAAATTCCTTGTTAAATCCTTGTTAATTGCCAGATTACCAAAGAGATCCCACTAGATGGAAAGCAATGCCAGGTTTAGCACTAGGGTAGGGACACTCCAGTAACCTACAGTACTGGTATGACATCAACAATCTTCCTTCTGTGGAAGCAGAACTATTTACAATTTCAAAGTCATGTTAACATAAGGATGTATCCGCAAATATCCTGTAAGCGTAAGTCTATCTACACTGCGGAATACACATTTGGTGTAATTTTAGTCGTAAAACAGATAAATGTAACATTAAAACCAAAAATATAGGCCTATATCGAGTAATATAAAAATCAACTCTCTGAAAATACACACTAGCCCAATGATCACCATTTGCAAAAGATAAGTCGTAAATAATTCATCGCATCATATACATTACAATGACAGTGCAACATCGAATAACAATCGTAATATCTGAGTAGCTTTAAAAACAATTATTACTGACTATTCTCTCATTCTTTTTTAATACAAAAAGAGGTTTCACACCTCAGTCATGTCTCGCGGGAACTGTCACTTCTCTGTATTACGAGCCCGATGCTAAATAATAAATCGGTACGGAAGTCATCGTAACGTCATTTACTATACGTTTATTTCGATGTTGTAAATTTTTTTTACTCAGTGACTCATTGTTTATGTTTAGACTGTCTCTTTATGCATTGGAAATGGTATTTATTTCACTGATCGTTTGATTCCATAGAGCACATAAAAACTTCTATGATATTTAAAATTAATCCATATTTTTACACCCGTTTCTATGATAACTCAGAATTTTATCCAATTTACAGTTGGCCCTTTTAAACTTTCAATTTTTAAAATGCATTTTTGTACATAACCTTAGGTTTAATCCAACAGTTAAACTTTGCAAACCCCTCTAAAATCATGTTTGTTACAACGATTGACAGTCTTACAAATCTCGCAAATCTCTATAGTACTCAAGGGATAGATATATACACGTACATTATATTCATTTAAAAAAATTCTATTAAACTTCGAGTTCAACAGTTGTTTAATCCAACAGTAAAGAAGCCGTTTTATTCTCTCAACATCTCATCACACTCAATCTTTTTCACATCTATTTCAACTTACCAAATGGCAAGTTCAGCCCAGTAGTAACACCCATTTTCAGGCTCCGCTAACCTCCAGATCATACCAACTTTTCAAACATCGGTTTTATAAAACCTCTCTGAGACGTTTTACATTTTTAACCATCTACATGTGTGTCTGCAAATCCCACTATTACCAAAAATTCAATCAACACTTAAACCGTAGTCTACATATATTTACAAACATTGCTTTCTGGAGTAAACTTAAATGCTACAATTCGTTTATATTTCTTTAGAATTAAAAGTGAGGAATTAATATCCGCGTAAAATCGCAAAAAAAACCCACGTCTTGTATATTTTAAAATATCGCTTTTATTTTTCAGACATATAAACTATATGGATTGAAATATGATAAAAACTAAGCGTTACGCGATTTTATATTTTTGCGATTCGGTCAAAAACGTTTGAATCGCGGAATTAAGTACTCGCGTAAAATAAGGAATCTACAGTATTACAGTTATCGCCCAACACTAACGTCAGCTTTGATCTTTACCATTCATTTCACGTATCGTTTACCCCAATCTAGTTTGATCGTTTACACCTCATTGCAAAATTGCAAACCCCACATATGGTATTTTCCAACATGCAAACTTTTGATATCCATTTGTGCAAATGTTGGCTAACCTCAAGTTTAACATTAAGCAAACCCCACTGATTAACCGCGTTTGATTATTTCGACAGCCTTTACATGTTCATTGTATAATCAAGGTAACCCTTTACTTGGGTATAAGATTAGTGTATACAAAACAGAAAAACGTTACGTTAATTTCTTACCGGGCCATTTCACACACTGGCTTCGTTTGCCCCACAACTTGAGGAAATAATCCGAATTCTGTTCGCTATCGAGAGGAGGGGGGTTCCCTTCCCTCCTGCACACCCACGGTTCCGCCAGCCCAAAGGTGGCTCTTTCGTGAAACATGTGTATCTCGTGCAAGAGACAAAGCTGGAATACTTAATGTTTTCATTCAGTTTAATCCTCTCCCACATGAAACCATCGAGTTAGACAATAGACCGATAGAGACTTCCATTTCTATGAATTATTCGTGCAAGCTCTGAAATTTTGGTTGTTGTTTGTTTGGGTTTTTCCTAGCGCCACTACTACTGTCTGTGTCCCATCAAATGAAAATGTAACACAATCCTGGAGGCAATGAAATTTGCACGCTCAAATGACGAGGAATCGAGAAAAACAAACCAAACACACTCTAGATCCGGCGAGGCTTTTTTTAAATTGCAGTTGAAATAACTAATAACGATTCAATATATAATACCAAATGAGAGTCAAAGAGGCAAAATTGCTCAAATAAAATGGATAAAAGTACATAAATCACAATATCTAAATATTTTCCCGGAAATACGGCTTTGTAAACAAGCATCGACAGAGAGGTGGGTCCACTGAGAAATGTTATGAATAAACAGGACATCGTCATCTTGTAGCGTATGATTCTGCAATTGAAGTTAATGAATATTTGTATACGTACACATCTCCCAAAGATTTAAATACGAGCGGCTTACTCCATGGGGACAAGTGTATGATCAACTTGTTTGATATTGATTCTGTCAATTCTAGTAATGCTGTGCTATTTAGCTGATTCTACCATTTTTATTGCCCGCCAAAGGACATAATCACAGATTCCAAAACAAAAGATCACTAAACAATCGCTCGACTTTGCGAACAACCGGTATTTCCCAACTATTTTTTTTTTTTGCAATTTTAATCATGTTCCGTCTAGACTTAACGGCATACTATTCTATTAGGCATGTATTTTTCTTTCTTTTTTTGAAACGGAAAGAAATGAAAGCTAGCACATTATCTACACCTTTGTTGTTTTTTAGCTTGTTTTATTTCCATTCTTGATGAAACATTACATAAATCTGCTTTTGATTACACATCTTCAAGGCCAATATATCAAAAGGATCAAAAGCACCTGAATGCGAAACCAGACACGGTTCGCAAAGTCCGTTGTGTATTTCATCGATAACATACCCTGATCGGTACATGTTTTTAAAAAAAAATATATCTCGAACACTTTCCAAAATGTTTTTAAAATATTAATTTTTTTTTGCAGATGAAAACCTTGAATAAATTTGATATTTCCTCATTCATAGCTCCCATGAAAGCTAATTACGACATACATCTACAATACAACGTCACGCAATGGCATTCCACAGGATTCCCATAGGTCACACTGTTGTTTCGGAGGAAAACAGCGACAGTGCAACAATTGCAATGCGTTTTGCTCCCGGGGGGTTACAGAAATCGTTTGTATCATACACATTACCTCGGTACTTTGTGAAAATCCCGAGTCAAAATGTGAAATTGCACGCAACTATATTGGATTTTCTTCCGTTTTCAAGATTTTTGATAACGTTACACCGACTTGGAAAACAGATCAGCCCAAGTAGCAAACATGTTTTCCCTTCTTCTTGTTCTTTTTGATATCATCGGCTTATCAATTTGTCAGAAAAATCGAACAAACAAATGCTTAAAAAGTAATAATCATTTTCATTTTATTAATGACGCGTTCAATCTAATGATCATTTTTTTTTTGACTCGACGACGTAATGCAGTCGGGTTCTTGTTTTTCAAACGCACTTTACTATCAACAAACCGTACAAAATAGCATTACCAACCAAAAAATAAACAGTCGCACCTAGCTGTTCTTTGAATTCTTTGTATAATTGATTTATAATCTGTTATAAACAACAGCTCTGACAAACAAATACAAAGGCTATGACAAAGTACATCAGATCGTACCATTTTGTTACGAATCCTCTCGATACAGAATTGGAATATGACAGACCATATGAGACAAACAATTCACGGTTTGGGTATCGTCAAAAAAATATCCAATGATTGACACGCCTTATTATTTTTTGTGCTACAAACTATTATTTAGAAAAGAACAGACCATAATGCTATAGCTTTGTGATTTAATTTAATACATTAAAAATAATTTATATATGTATACTTTCTATACTATTCCAATACATATAACAGCGCTCTTCTTTTGCAGGAGGATGAAACAGTCTAAACACGGCCATAATTATCCAGCTCTTTTGATTTACCTCTAATCTTGAACTTAGGTATATAGAAGACAAAATAATCACCTTATGATACCTTGTTAGGATTGCAATCACATCTTTTCTGGTTTTTCCGGCAGAGCTGGGCAAAAACGCGTTTTTTCCGAGCTCTGCCAGAAAGCACAGAGAAGATGCGATTAAAAAGATTGTTGTAAATTTTGAATTCTATCAACAAGCTATTTGTATTCTGGGTGCTAGTAAATACGAAATTGACGGCTGAAAATATTGATTATTTACTAGAAAATATATATTTTGAATTTGTCAAACGGCATCAGCTTATTGTAGCTTTTTTTTCATTGGCTTCGCCGCTATCTTAACAAGATGACAGCAACATCATCAAAACTAGAAATTGCAGAAATATAGTCATGCTAAAAATGTTCTATTAGCTGGCATCTAGTCATTAAGGCCACCACCATTTATACCACTAAACAACTTATTATATTGAACACCACTAAATATTTATCACCTTACAGCACCACTGCGACCACATGCAGCCTTAAGACCATTAACACCACCACCAATAGCTCCACTAACCAACTTATCATAATGAACACCACTAAGGATATATTACTACACTACGAATCCATCAACACTATCACCGCCACTAATACCAACCAACTTATTATAAACACCACTAAGGATAAATCACTATACAACACAGCATCAATCACAACTTAACGGCCATTAACACCACCACAAACCACAAACAACTAAACACAACTAATGACATCAATACATAATACAATAGTTATCATAACTATACCGCCACTAACATTACCACAATGTTAACAACATGCACCACTTAGTGCAAAATGGTAGATTAGGCATAAAAAGAGGACGTGAACCTTAAATCATATATAGAATCCCTACGCTGAATATAATAATGATCGTTCATAGAATTACGGATGCATTAAGATATTCTATACTAATTCATATTGGTGTAATATTTCAAAAATTTCAAACGTATAAAGGTAACAATTAATATCAAATCAATATACCAATAAGTGGTGATAAGACGTCATTGTCAGTGGTGGAGAAATGAATGTTCCTATATAGTAAGTGACAGTTTTAAACAATAGCGAATGATTTTAAGAAATGCCGTTGTTTTTCTTTCTCAAAACCCAAGAGTTAACGTAAATTAAATATATAGTTTACAAAAAATAAAGTTATGGTATAGATGCCAAAGGGTTCTTAGACAGTGAAGCTATGTGAGATTATAACAAGGATTTAGATATCGAAACAAGATATAGAATGTCTTATGTAACAGAACAAATATTTATATTACAATCATTCAAGTGCAAAGAGATGTAGATCTCACTAAATAAACTTAACACATTGTGTACTTAAAAAAAAAGATAACCCATACCCCCGTAGATTCCAACAATGGAATGCTATTTCTTGAATTAAACAATTATTCTTCAATAGTATCGCTTCTACGACTTTGACTTCCTGTTAACTGCGGCCGCATATCGCAGATTTTTCAAGTAACTTTTTTTCTTGAAACAGTTGCGCATTCCATTACAAACCCATTAACATTTGAAGCACTTTTCCTGATGTAAACTATGAGAATGTTACACAAACATTGCGATGTTCGCAAGCATTGAAGGTAAACAATGAAACTGCTTGCTTCTGCCGTGTAGACTTGAAAGAATATTTATTCATCTGGAGAAACAAGACTGAAAAAAATCACTTTAAAAAACCTTTTAAGTGCAGACATACTGAATAATGTGGAACATTTTGAATTCGTACTGGCGCAATTTTCGTGGACTTCTTTAAAACCACTTGACCACGAATATGGACTTTATCAAATTATGGAATAATTATGTTAAAGTATAAAAGAATTTAGAACCAATTGGAAATTATTTAAAAATTGGCAACCCCAAAAATTGGCCTATTTAAAATGAATTCAAATTAAAATTTTACGTAGGATTAAGTTTTTTATATGATTTTTAAATTCTCATTCTTTTGGAACTGCAGTGTTATGGTTGTTAATTAAGTTTCTCCCTTCCCCAACTGTAAGTAGAGATGTAATACACATTAAGAATATACAAATACAAGATTCACCCACATAAAATCGTGACAAAACCAGGACAATAACTGATATTACAAAACGGTTTTCTCAGAAACGACCCGTTTTTTAGATGACTAGAAATCAAGTTTATCAAATTAGACATCCAAGTTTTTCCGTCAAAGGATTCAAATTGCTGTTTATAGATTGAAAAGTGTGACAACATTTCAAAGTCTCATGTGAGCAATATTATCCTCTTCGAGAGCTGAATGTCATATTTGTTGGATTTAAAATTGCAGCATTACTTCTTATAGATTTGATACGACACAGATTTGAAAACCCCTCGGTAAAGTTAAAGAGTTTTCCGTTGTTATCTGTTATTTATAAGTATCGATTTCTGTGGGTTATTTTGAACTTATGAAGAGGGGTAACCAAGAAACTGGGATCCAACTGCTCTTTTATTAAAAGTTTGACCTGACACTGAATTCCCAAGAAAATGACGTCATGTTGGGCACAGATCAAGGTAAACTTCTTGCTCTGTAGGTTACTTTGAACTTATGAAGATAGTGGGTAACCTAAAACCTATATACAAATAACCCTGATTTTTCCAGATGATGATGTCAGGTTGAGGACAGATCAATGTAAACTATATGTACTTTGTAGTGACAGATGTAAAAAAAAAAGCGCTCAGAGCATCTTGCATACCAGTGTCTATAGAAGCAAAGGTCAGAATCACTGGGATATTATTGAAAGTCATTAGTATTAGACGACCGATCTAAAATGGCACTACTTCCAATATTGACAGCATTTCTGATATGATATATATAGGCATATTTGCAAAGATGGAAAACTCAAGACAAGAAATATATGTTGAGAGGGAAAGGAGGGTTGTGTGAAATTTTTTATACAGGTGAGACCTGTTTTCCAGTTCATTACGAAACGGATATTGTAAGCCTGTCTGAGAACCAGCGTTACCGCCTTAAATCTGCCTTATGACTAGTCTTCTTATACTGAACAGTCAGTCCAAAGTTAATGAGACTACACCCCAACAGTCACGAGTAAAACTAATACCTAATATATAGCCTTTCAATGTTCTTTAAATATGGACAAAAAGGTCATGTAATACTCTTTATATATCCTATGATTTTGTTTATTCGTGCAAAAGACACACGATGGTGGGTGACGAAATCTATCTCGGTCGAATTCTCGATAAACCGGTAAAGGTTAATATAATTCATTAACATATTTGTAATTAATTGATTTAAAAAAAAATAATCATGCCACAAGAATTAAACGAGTGTATATTGTAGTGTACAAAACTGTATTCATGTATTGTACTGCATTATACAATACATGAAAATGAAGACACCTAGGTCGCAGTTCTGCACATGTATTAGTGTTTCAAACAAAACGTACATGTATGTAACCCTGGACAACTTTAGTTACAGATTTTTATTTCTTTACTTTACAAAAAAAAAAAAAACGAAGAACACTCTTGGACCCACTTTCACGTACATGTGTATACCCCGGACCATTTTTCAGTTTTGCTCCTATTTTACCTTTGTATCGGTGTTGCTTTCTTTTACCCTGGGTCCTTGAGGTCCTACTACTGTCCAGGGAGGGGAAGGTCTCACACGATACAAACAGTTTGCAATCATCGTGCATCAAATGTACTCGGTCCAAGTTCCCAGCGGAAGCACTCAAGGACATAACACAAATAAACTGAGAATAGAACACTCTCTCCAAGGATCAAGCTATCACACCATTGCACAAAAAAAAAAAACAAAAACCTTGCAATATATGCACCCTCTCTTTTTTGCCGAATTGCACTGTCTACCGAACTCGTGTCGTGTCAAAGAAATGTCATAGACGAGTCATAGACTTGTGAGTATTTCCAGGACTTTTAGCATATCGGTTTTGATAATTCCGAGCTATATTTGCAAAGATGTTGTTGGACGCGTCAATACACGAATCCTGACTTCTGAATTCACAGAACCCTCTGTGACAGCCACATGGAACTACCAAGTCAGCTGCAGCTGAGCAAGGCATTTTGTCGTTGACATTTTCTACGTAATATTCAAGTTTCCACAATATGAACTCTTTCCTATCACCACCACTATTAAAGATTGGTTCGCCTTACTGTTTTTATTGGTCGGTTAATTAAAACTCTCAGCGTTCAAAAAATAAAAAAAAGGCAGAAGCTGAAGTCTCAGCAAGCGAGCATCATCACTACTTTATTATTTTTCCTTGGCGTTTTTCAATTAAGACATTTGCAACACACATATGGGGCACATCGAACTTCTACTTCAAGTAAAGAGAGAGAGAGACTATTTCACCGACTGAAATCGTAATTCAGCAATTGGTCTCATTCTTTATTTATCTCCCGGTATTAGTAACAAATATTGACGGGAATAAGGGGAGAACTGGAGGCATGCATTCCTGCTTCGTTTCCAGCCGAACACTAATTCCTCTAACTTTACATGTATTACTCCGGCCCGATCACTAATGCAGATGATATCAACTCATCATTTCTTGATTGTTCCACCATTCCTTGAAAACCTTTCATCTTCTGAATAATGCATCTCCCAACTAAATTTTTTTCTCTCTCTCCAAAATTACCATAAATATGTTTAACTTCATACTACAACCGCATGCAACACAGTGCAATAGAGAACTGGATACTTCCTCTTTTTTCAAAAAAAAAAAAACAGTCATCGAACCCGATGTAATAGTAAATAGTCCCTTATCATGATTTAACACATAAAAACCCGCTCTGCGACAAGAATTTGCAGCAGTCTCTATATTTAACTTCCAAATAATTAGCCCGCGACAAAGTTAATTTGATTCCACAAAATGGTGGTCGCTATAGCTACCCCAGCGCAACATTTTTGATCTGGTTTCGATAGAATTCCAGAATTGACTGTCATCAGATCGTGTTGACCGAGAGAGGTACGAGTACCTGACGCCTAGTACCTGAAGCTAGGTGGACGGCGACAGATAGCTCTATTGATGCCGATTTATCTTTAGACTACAAGACAACTCGAACGATTTCGAACACGTCATACTATGTCGAAGGTATCAATTAATAGTGAGTGGTTATAATTGGTGTCCTGATTTAATCATGACGGCTTCTCTGTTATGCGCTTTGGATATCATAAAAACCCCTTCTCACGCACACAGCATAATGATGCTGAACTTCTTATCCTTTTTTTTTTTAGGTCGAGCGGGAGAAAGTTGATTCTGATGAATAACGCAGCAACACAGACAGCTTTCTGAATTTTTCACTTAATAAATGTTGGGGAAGTTGGAATTTATTTTTCATTAATTGGCGTGTGGGAGGCAATGCTTCAAGTGAGGAAAATCAAATATTCGTGCATATTAAGGTCGCCTTGTGTATAGCTGCGTTTTTAAAAATGATTTTTTTAGAAGAACATATCCCGATAAGGCTTTTTTAATTCTTTGTTTAACGCCACCAGCGTGCGTAGGTTTAGAAGAAATCGTTGTTTAAAAAAAAAAAACCCAGACAAAACAAATAAGCCTCTATTTTCAATTTTATCTTTTCCAGTGTAATTTTACATATTGTAACTAAAATACTCCAATCTGTAGAAATACTAAATGTCTAGGGCAAAATATTAATGATATATCGGATACTCAACGGTATTGTCTATATTTATAACCGACCATGCAAAATCATTAAAAGCTAGTCTATAAGTAGCTTGAATATTCATTACTCTATATTTGTATTAATGTAAATGAATAAAACTTCCATGTTTGAAAATTTTGTCTGTTTTGATTTTATCGCCCCCCCCCCCCCCCCCCCCCGCCCTGTAGGTTTGGTAGTTTGAAGGGACGTCAAACGTAGAATTAATTTTGGACACCCTAACAGGTGTAATACAATGTGCACGCTATCCTTTTTGGTAAAGATCTTATAAATATATAAAAAAAAAATTATAAAAAATTTTTTTGCATATGACCAACGCATTTCACGAACCTTATGAAATCGGTTTTTATTTTTTTCAAATTATGACGCACATTTGCGTTATTGATATCATACCTTTATAGGGTGTCTTAAAACAATACAAATATCCCGTTTAAGTATTTGTAATATGGGATATGATTTTGACCCACTGGGTTCAGGGATGATTATTATGACGATATTATCTATACCCGAGCTGTCCCCCATAATCACAGAAGATCAGGGATTCTTTATATCATATACAATGTACTTAAGATGCATTTTATCTGATCTGTTCTGTGCACTTCTACATTTATGTCATTTTCATTCTTGTTTTTATATCATTTTCATTATAGTTTTATTTTTATTTGTGTCTAACCCCTTTGGATATATTGGAGTAACATATGTGACGAACAGTTACGAAATCGCCACATAAATGATAAAATTGACATTGAATGCCTACATTCTCGAACATTCAATGTAATTGGACAGTCCGTGTTTGAGAAATTCGAATAAGTTATGAAACTGATCAGTTTCTAGGTCAGACTGCGCATCACCAGTCACGCTTGTGTAATGAAAGACTTTCCACGGGTATCGTCTGCAGCCACGGTTTTGGGTCCTCATTCGTTTATTTTGGAGAGGATATGACAATGGGTTTCGACGAGGGACCTTTATTTCAGAGAGCTGTCTTTGCAAAGTTACAATTCAAAAATACAACATGCAAAGTTGCTGTAGATTACTTTAAAAAGGTGTGCACCCGGCCGTTATGATTGTTCTGAAAAACTATATATAAATTATGTAATTCAACAAATAGTGTATTCACTTTTGACCTGAAATTTAATATTCCGCTGGTTGACTTTCTTAGCTTTTTAAAAGCTAACGTTGTTGTCAAAATATGTTAGGTTTCTGGTTGAGAAAATGTCAGTTACTTGCCTGTTTTGGATAATTGAAAATTTTGTTGACTGAAACATTAAACTTTCGACTCTAGACAATTACCATTTGCTTTATTAAATAAATAAATGTACTCAAAATATGGAGTCATAGAATATCGATGTCTTTATTCCACGTGAAGACATTTTTGTTTTATTATATAGTGTATTCCGTGCTACAGCCAGTCTGCCATTAAAAAACCTCTCTCTCCACACAGAAATCAAAGTACTAAAACAACTAGAATGACAGTAACGACATAGTGACAGAACAATAACGTCGAGTGCAAGGAAAGTGACGCACTCTGGGAGTTCAAATCAATCGACCGTGAAGCGAGGACGCACTTTTATCTCGAGCAAAAAGTTTATCTGTTGTCAATTTTTATAAAAGGTTCTGCACTCAAAACTTCTTTTTATCTTGAGAATAGATCAACCTTTAATTACCAGTACACAAAGCTATCAGGATTGCTTTCCAAACATGATTTATTCATTTTTTTATACATGCATTTGGAATAATTTAATGCTTTCTTCATTCTGTACCCCTTCCCACATTTCTCTTTAATTCATACAATTTGATTTCAATTTCATGAATTTAAAGTTAAAACATTGGGATGCTGACCAACAGAGCTTAAGCTTGCATTCGGCAGGGTGAGAAAAAAATGAGTATTTGAAATCAAGTTTGGTTTTTGTGAGGTGAGCAAAACTTTTAAGCCCTTAGTACAGATTATAAAAGAATTAGAGCATTCATGTAGAAGCGCTAGGATTGTACAATGAATGACGTAAACGTTTGCAGCTATTTAGCTGTTAAAATACGATAAGAAGTATTTAGTACATGAATCAACACCAACAAAATGAAACAGTTAATTTTCAACAACCAACAAAAAATCCAAAAAAGAAAAAGGAAAGGAAAGAAGAGAAAAGGAGGGAAAGGAAAAGGAAATGAAAAGGGAAAGAGAATTTGAGTTTTATTAAAGGATTTCTGACAGAAAATAGAAACCATATACATCAGCAAAAAAAAATTACAACTCCTCCTTTTAAAAAACAACAAAGAAAAAACCTTAAACAGTTGTATATTGTAACCTGGCAATGCTTCAACCCCCGAGTTTTAAGGTAAAAAACAATCTACTTTAATTAATTTGACAATTAAATTGGCAATGGTTGCGTGGAATTCCTTTTTCTAGGTAAATGTAAACATTCTCAATCCTGTATATTTTCTTTTTTTTTTTTAAAGCGAACTCTTTCCAAGAAATCACGATTAATACACTAATGAACACCAAACGTTAATAATCCTATAGAAAACTAGGCCTAGCAAATCCCCGTAGATATCATTCCTGCATTCCTTTTCACAAAAGTCCGTTAAACCAATCAGATTCAACAAACGAACCTGCAGAGGTCTATAGGTTTGATTAAAGAAGAAGGGGGGAAAAATCTCCGCAACAAAACGTCCATGGAGACTGCTGATGTGATTACGCAAAAAGCCGTAATGATTCATTGAATCTGATAAAACTTGATCAATTATTTCTCCCAAGTATCTGAGCCTTCCCTTGCAAAAAGCAACAACAAACACTCCCCTAAAACTTTAAGCATGCCGGAGAATTCATAGACATGTCACAATTCCAACGGAATCGGTTTACATTTTTTCGGATTTTTTTTCTGGAGGGTGGAAGTGGGATTGTGAAGTGATAGTAACTTCGTCATTTGTTATTTGATCAAAACTCATTTGTATACCCAAACACTGCTGTGATGTCATTCCTGTGTTCCATTTTTTCCTGTGACAGTCCGATATTAGTGAGCTTCTTAATATCAGACCGTTACCAGTGGTTACAGTACTGATATCCTTCAAAATCGGACTGTCTCAGGTATTAATCAACAATGAAATTCAATGGCAGTGTTTTTAAGTACGATATTGCAATGAAAAATTTCAGACAGTCCTCGGCCCTAACAGGCCTTGAAACTCTCTGATATTATTTCATACGGAACTGTTTTCGGCATATCTCAATTACGCGTAAAAAGATCGTATAACACGAGAAAACATGTTTCAATCGTCATTTGTGACGCAAAAGGTGGTTTCAAAATACTTAGTATTCTTGAATATTAGATAATATGGATGAAGTGGGTTTTTTTTAGCTCAGAAGTTCAAGGTATGTTATTGAAAGATATATATTCTGTCACCAATGATGACCACCTGATGAGATTTCTCGTGCAAAAATACGGAAAGGCGTTATGCGAAAAAAAAACAAACAAACAAACCAAAACCAAAAAAAAACCCCCCAAAAAAACCAAAAAACAAAAACAAACATACATACAAAAATACAAAAACGTAAAGCAACCACCCCTCCCCCCCCCAAAAAAAATCAAGAGCCCACCCCCCCCCCCCCGAAAAAAAGCGATTTCTCGAGGAAATACACGGATAATTGTTATGCAAAAAAACACAACCAAAAAAAAATAACAAAAACAAAAACACAAAAAACACAGACACAAGAAACACACACACAAAAAGAACAAAGCAGACCAAAACCAGAACAAAATACCGTATAAAGTATCGGTGAAGATTGTAATAGTGTTGATATTAACGGTTTCATTAAAACTGTGCAATAAGGATTTCTCCATGCACGAGAGTGTAGATTTACAACGTTTAAGTTCTTTGCAAAACGCATTCTTGGCATATGAATTACCAAATATACCTACAACGAGTCGTATTAAATCAAGGCAAAACTCAACTATTAAAAGTTCTTTGGCTGTAAATGGATATTCAGCTTTAAAAAATAAAACCAACAGCCTTGATTTAATTGGAAAACTCATTAACCAAGTACTTGTATCATGTTTGAATTAGTATCGACCCAAACAAGCCGATCGTAAAGAATACCTATTGATGTATTATAGATCAATCAATACAATGATGGGGAAAAAAAACCCAGAAAAAAAATCCGCGAGCTCATTTACCAATCGGTCCCCTCTAAAATTCGTTTGAAATCTCTACAACTAGCCCCTGGGGGGAGAGAGAATAGGAAATAGTACAACGTCAAAGATCTCATGCCCTAAGTAATGTGCTTGAAAACTGAAAACTTTTCCCTGTAATCTGTAACAACTAAGATTTGGGTCCAAACATCAAATGTAAAAGTCGAACAAAACCCGATTATGGAATGCAGTTCAGACACAACCAAATGCTTGGAGATTCTTGTAATCTCCGGATATATGGGTAAGGATTAGAATTTGGTCCTCACAAAGCAGACAGGCTAAATGCAAATTGACCCATAATCAGATAGAAAACAGAGATATTGAGAATGTTCCGACCTTGGTCGTCAAACTCATATTTCCTAATCAAATTGAATTACTGTCTATATTAGTTGGAAAGAGAGAGCATATTTCTGACACAAAGAGAAAAAAACAAAAGAATGATCCATGCTTGTTACTTGTTAACGTAACGTTTACAACATTCGTGGTCTGGAATGTCATTCAGGAGGGGACATACATATTACTTAATAAACAAACACATAAACAAACAAAACGTCGTGTATATAGATCTGACAAAGCTTCAAACAAAATGTCAATATTATCCAATCAAGATTCGCAAGAATGGCTAATATCCAAACTTTCAAAAATTGCTTGGTGTCTACCTGTTCTATACAGCAGCCCTGATTCAAAATCTTTACATATAAACTTGGAGAGGATACTTTCAAGTTAATACCTAGTTAAGTGATAAAATCCTAAAAAGAAAAATTTCTTAATGATAAAAATGCACAAACTCTTGTTTTCTTTTTTTCCTTGAGGGTGGGAGTAGGGATTGAGAAGTGATAAAAACTTCATATCCTATGTTTCTTGAAAAAGAAGTATATTTTTGGGGTTAAAAGGATATTTGTAAGTAATACAGTTTTTACGTCATTAGTTAAGTCCTTTGTCTTTCTCTATGCGCGGTATTGATGTAACAAATTAACGGTAACTACTACTCCTACTCTACCCTCGATGTTGGTCAATATGTGAACCAGTACTCTCATCAAATTATATCGCGGGATAATCCGGAATTATGGATTCTGACCTTTGTCCAATTCCATTACAATCATTACAAGTATTCCGCCTACTGAAGCAAGGTATATATATATATTATATATATATATATATATATATATATATATATATATATATATATATATATATATATATATATATATATATATTAAGTGAGCTGATTAAAATTATGCAAGCAAGCAATCGTGCTTCGATAAACGCAAAGCAAACATTTTTTTGAAGTGAAATTAATGTGTAGAAATTGAACAGATTACTTATGAGTGTAACGAACATAATTTAATGAGACAAAGCACAACACCCCGAAATGTTGAAAGATTTGCATGAGTTTAAAAATCATCAGAAAAATTCGGTTAAGTCAAAATCTGTCTTTAGATTTTTTCACTTCAAACACGTGTACACGTGAGGCGAATTGGTTGCCAAAGCCTACATTGCAAAAAGGGATATGTATTATCAAGTACTTACATACAGTCGTATTTATTATACGATTCATTTCAACTTTCATTTGTTTAATATCAGGGTCATAATGCGCTTTTTAATTCATGACTGAAACTCTAAAAGCAATATCTTAAGCAAATATCGACCTTAAGAGCAATTTGGTAGGGATTATCAGGGATAACAGTTCCAGTTGTATTCAATGGCACATAGCGTACATGTAATGTAAAAATATGGTAGAATCAAACTCAATTATTACGTACTTTCTCGTGATTTCATTTCATGCATAATCATTTAAATAAAAGCTTTTACTGCTTTACTAACCCTTCGCCACGTTTAACGTTTAAGAATTAGGTTACGACCACATTTCTGTGAAGAGCTTACAAAGTACACCACATTGCACATTAAATCCAGCCTCCCCCCCCCCCCCGAAAAAAAGATAAAAGAAATAGAATATTAAAAGAGAAAAGGCAATTAATCATTTTTAATATGCGTGTAGATTATTATATTAAAATCTTGGAGTCAAAAATCGTTACGAGAGAGTCTGGGAAATTTTCAAAGATCGCTGCATTGCACTATTTTACAAAAGACCTCAGGTTAAGGTTAAAGTATTTTAATTTTCCTGTTGTGTTTGCGATGTTTATCTTTAGAATGTCCCTTTTAAGTTTTTCTTTTTCTCTATTAAACAATCAGTTCGCAGACTAAAAAATCACACAAAACTTAAAAAAAAAGACCGATTAAGATCCGACATTTTTGACCTTGATTCACCCCTGGTTTTCCGTTTATGCACATAACCACCTGGTCCATGGCAATCAATGCACGGGGTTTGCAGTGCTGGTTTACGTAACCATTGTTAGTCATCCAATTTTTTTTTTCAAGTTAATATAGCAACGATCAGTACGTTTCTTATCAAAAGCACTAATTGCATTTGCAATCAATGCATCAAATCAAGAGAATAGAATTAGTAAGCTTGTCTGCCCATTGCCATCATTTGGCAATTTGTTGACTATTTTTTTTCTGATATCGGTCATGTGAGAAGAAGACGTCGATAGGATTTTTTTTCCTTCGCTGACCAATTTTCCTACAATGGTGTTTGATTACTATAGCAAACAACAACATTCGATCCGAAGTAATATTAGGGGCACATACATAACCAATATTTATGCTGAATTCTATATTTTTTTCACTAAGTGTGAAGAAAACAATGTTCTCGGTTTTGCCGCGGTATTTTCCCGCAAGCTCTCTTTTCTACTTATCTCTTAAAAAAAATAATCAAATGGTAAATTGACAAATAATAGTTATCAAATATGTCATTTATTAGAGAGAGAGAGAGAGAGAGAGAGAGAGAGAGAGAGAGAGAGAGAGAGAGAGAGAGAGAGAGAGAGAGAGAGAGAGAGAGAAACTCTTCAATAAATTGCGCTTCTTTATGAAAGTGAAAACAGCTGACTAGAGTGACGTAATTTTGAAAAAAAAAGTGCAATTTCTGATGATATGAGAGAAATATTTTACAGACAGAGAGAACCGCGCGCACTTTTAGCTTCCTCTTCAAACAATGTGATGGGTCGACAGCCAAGTACATAGTAATTTAAACGATTTCAACGATCGGCAACAAGGGCAGCGGATGAAATACTTTGTCCATACATTAAGGAGCAGGTTGGGAAAAAAAAAAAACTTCGTAACTTTCTTCTAAATTGCCGGAAAAAATTCTGCAATTATTGAACTTAAAAAAAACCAAAACAATAGTTCGCAAAAGACTTGTTTTCGGAAAAGATTCACGCCACTGTTTGTGCTCTTTCATCAATCTTTAAGTTAATACTTGCAATGTATAATCAAAATAAAAATAGTAATTAAGGGACCGAAAAAGTTTCGTCTGGCAATAAACCACAAGCTCTGAAGTTCATTTGTGAAATCGAAAGTACATTTAAAGCGCTACGACGCAACTAAACGCCAATAACTTTGAGGCTTCTTTTGCGACACAAGGGTATAGAAATTGTTCTCTCCTCTCGAAAGGTCAGTGACCTTTTGCTGATGCTTTGATAACTGTTGATGATAAAAGTTCGCATACGACCGTTTATTTCCGGTAGTGTAGATTGATTTCCGCCGAACACAGTTATACCCGGTCCAGAAAGCGATGTTATTTGATGGATTGTGACAAACTTTGTTGTAATTTGCGCAGTGACTTTCTTTATAATGAAAAGAAGCATCCCTTTGTTTACTACACTCTTTTTTTTTTACAGAGACCCCTCAATCATCTGGTCGTATTCGATAAGGCCGCTGTCATGACCAATGTTCATCTCCCCCTTGGCTCTCCCCGACCGATTCATTTTATTTTCTCTGCTTCTATTATAATGGTCAGCAACAGAAGCCCCAATATGCTGTGTTGCACGCAGTAAACACTCTAATTGACTCTACTATGACAAATCTCGTCAAAGTCATTAGCTCGACAGAAAACGCGATTCCACTTTTATCATCAACATCACGATTTTTTTTTATATATATTAATTATTAATATACAGTTTATATCCAATAAAGTCTACAATTTTCACCAGAACTCAATATGATAAAAAAATCTATTTGTTGCAGAGAAACAGAGCGTTGCTTCGAAGCCTTTGTAAACAGTAACGTAACCAGGAAGTCTTCACTGCCACCTGTTACGTCAATTTACTTCCGGGTTTTTTTTTTTATATCAAACGTGCATTCTGATTGCGGTGATGCACATATATAATTTGACCCAATAGATAATAGCAAAGATTATTATAGCCAATTAATGGGTAAAAACCTAGAAAATTGATCGAATTTAAGCTTGAACCATCTGTATCATATCTATTCCAAAAAAAAGTACATGTATATGCAAATCGTTAAATGGCAAACATCTCTTCAAATACTTATATCAAACCTTACTACCTTATTACCTTAGGACACCAACACCAACTCAATGTTAGTGTTCAACGCAAGATACATGTACATGTACATGTAATTCATATGATATAGATACATGTACATGTACATGTAATTCATATGATATAGATACATGTACATGTACATGTAATTCATATGATATAGATACATGTACATGTACATGTAATTCATATGATATAGATACATGTACATGTACATGTAATTCATATGATATAGATACATGTACATGCAATCAAACGGTTAATTGATAGATTCAAAATATCACGCATATGTATAAAAAAGAGCTACGAAGATTTTCATTCATCATTATCTCTCCTTCGTTCTTTCTATCCCTCAATGCAATTTATAGACAGAAACAAAAGAAAGGAAACAAAGACTACTTTCTAACTTTCTTAAAAGGACTCGATGGTCGTGGCCATTTTTTAGACTGTATAAATCTTCTTTAGAAGAAGATCTCGATATCAAAATACAGGAAAATACCCAAATTTAAAAGGTAAAATTTATGGATTTTGTTCTTTACTAAATCATAGTTTACAGCTAAACAGCCCATTTCTTAAAATTTTAGATAGATGTGATGGTTAATTTGTTGATTAACCTGCCTTCTTTAACAAACAATTTCCAATTTGTTTTTGTTTACAGGTTCTCGAGGTTTTTATTGAAATGTTATTGCCCACATAGACAGTGCCATAACGTAACATAAACACTCTTGCATTCAAACCACCACCCCCCCCCCCCCCAAAAAAAAAAGTACAAAAGACCCTGATTTGAATGTTAATTTGAGAAACAAAAAGCCTGCGGTAATCTACCAGTGCACGTCAACATTAAGACTCGATCGAAAAGAGAGGGGGCAGATTTAAGAACGAAAAGGGCTCCTGTCTGCAATCCGCAGTCAGAACAACTTGCAGAAACCTTTTGGGAACGTTGATATTTTAATTAAATTATGCCGGAAATTTACCGTTCGATAATCTTCCCACTTAACACGTTTATGACTTCGTTGCCCTCAAAATATTTTTTTTTGTTCTGTACAACAATTTTACCTGACTGGATGAAATTGATTGCTTTTTTAAAAATATCTGTCTATTACATGTATCATCGAATGATTAAACTTATATAACATAACACTTATAGTTGTCTACACGACGCGCAAAATATTTAATTATATACCAGTTATTGGATGCTTTTTGTTCCAGCATACTCAAATATTTTTCATAAAAAATAAATCTTTTAACGCTTTGTAGCTGCATATGTAAATAAATCAAAGCCAACGCCTGTCTGGTGCCATCCATTTTAAGCAGCACACTACATCATGACGAAATGTCTGTGTATGTATATAAAACTGGAAGAAAGATTTCTACATCGGTATTTTAAGAGCTACACCAAGTAAAACGATATTCAATTTTTGTTATATCCCAAGTTTTAGATCTAAATCTATAAGTAGTGTCAGTATATGAATACAGAAAAAAAAAGAAAATACATATATTAATGTACACCGTCCGAAAGTCTAGATCCACACACAAAAATGAGATAAATCTGTATTTCGTATAATTATCCCCACTTTTAGCTTTTTATACACAAATCTGTACACCCCACCTGTTCTTCTTTTATAGCTCTAGATCCGCGCCACTCTCTTACCTTGTTCCTGGACGCAGCTGTTCCGGTGTTTGGACCGGTCTCGTCGTAGACTCATCCTGGTTTTGTGCCGATCATGACTGGAGAGCGATTCCGCCGGCACCGTCTGCTGAGGGGAAAAAAAGACAGATTACAATGAATGCAGAATCAACAAACGTCAAAAATAATTAAAACCAAGGTAATTTCTTCGGAAGCTGTGTAGAATAAGGTGCTTAGGTGATTCACAATGATCAGGCGCACTTCAAGACTAGCGGAGAAAATACTTAACTAAAAAAAAAAGGTTACAAAAAAAGGATCCAGTTGTTAATTTCTTACTCTCTATTTTTTTTCGTTTGCTTTGGATGCGTACGCAATTTTACAAAGCGGAAACCCCTTATGACGCAATAATGGGTGGCACGGGTATTGAGTAACGATGAAAATAAATAAATGAATAAGAAATCATTTATTGGCATCACCCATCCATCGACCTTCATTCATGCAAAGTTTTTTTTTCCCCTTTTTTTCTCTGCTAGATCTCATTAAGAAGTCGCTGTAAAACAATTTAGAACCAAAAATAGAACCCGTGTTACATAAAACTGCTGAATCATGACCTGGATTCATTGAGTACGGGTTAAAATAAAATTTTCATTAAGCGGGGGCGTTTCTTTACTTTTCCACTTTAACACCCCCAAAATAGCACTGTATTTAAATTAATGAAATTAATCTTTTAACCAATTTTTTTTCTTTCTATCAAATTATTATTGACCGGGTACCCGCGTTTCGTATTTAACAAATTGTACAGTTGTACAAATGAAGCAGCCAAAGGGAAATAAATACAGATAGTTCAACCATTACATAATTCACCTCTAGCTCTTATTGCTATCCATGAAATAAAGTTAAGTAACGCTGTATCAAATCCAGGCACAGACACCAGAGTATTTGCATTTTAGGTCAAGTTCCAGAGACAAATGTGTTCAAGAAAGAAAAAAAAACCCACCAAACACATCGATTATATGAGTGACTTTGTTTTTTATATGCATAGTCATTATATCATCGTATTGCAATAATGAGTTTTAAGGTATAGTGCTTTTCATGTTCATACAAACTAGAGCTCAGTTACAATTTAGAACAAAAGCGTGTCTCATGATAGGGCAAGGTTGCAACCGAAAGTTGTTGAGTAAATCTGACTTCCAAATTATGCAAATTGGAGATTGCATCCCCTTTCTCCGTTTCAACATCGACAATAAAACGTAAAAAATGTAGAACACAGATTTTGTTGTTATAAAACCACACATGTATTAAAGATGGTCGATATTAGGAGGAAGCCATGATACAAGGTCTCCATCTTTCGCTCTATTCTCCCAAGGTCAAAAAACAATAAAGACAAGAATATTATAGAAATCAAGTGTAGTGGAAGGTCGCAAAGACAGTTTTTTGTTTTACTTCTTCTTGAAAGTAAAATTTATATCAAGGATGAAAATTAGAATCAGGTGCAAATCAAAGAGCAAGAATCTACAGACAATTCCACAAAAGCCGATACAAAATAGACCTACACGCAGGCTAGCTATTTTTAAATCTCATATTGCTTTGTCTAGAGATTGCAAAAATACGTTATTTCTAAATTCATGAAAGTGCAAATAAATTAAACAAATGGGTGAAAAATATATTTGCTGTAATAAAACAAAATATGAAATACTTTGAAATGTTGATCAATGGGGGCTGAAATTGACTATATAGATTTTTAAAACAGCATTTATATATATATATATATATATATATATATATATATATATATATATATATATATATATATATATATATATATATATATATATAGTTGAATGTACGATAAAATATATATTTTACACGGGCTATGCTTAATTAACTTAGTTTGCCTTTAGAATATTTAGAGGTTATGCCACTGCGGTACATACAAAAACTTTCCCAGGTGCATGTTAATGTATCATTCTGTATTGCCTCAAAGAGGTTATTATATTAACCTGCAATTTTCATTTACTTTGTATGTACAAATACAATGTGCTTTATTCGTGTATTTATTATGCAATTCAATCCACTCAAACTAATTTTGAATTGAATTCAGTTCTTTACAATTGTTCGTTTTCTTTTAACGAAGACAGGTCGAATACTATTCGAACATCTCGATGATGAATTATAAATCAAAAGCTGCACATGTAAGTGGCAATATATTGCGTGAGTTTCATTACCAAAGCGAAAATTTAATTTCACGATTGTTTGAAAAGCCGTTTTACTTGTTTTTCATCCAGAAAATCATGAAATATTATAATTTCAGAACGGGATTAATTATCTATGCCGCTTAATTAGGCGATTAAAGTACAGGGTAACTTAGTACTTTAGTTCGAGAGTACTACTGACCAAACTCAAGATAAAGTTGCATCAACTATCTTTTAAAGTACGATTACACAATACGAGCCCTAGTATGAAACGTAAATGTGATAGTCATCGATTATTAGGACGAATAGGTCATACATAATTCAGGCCTTCTGTTCGTTAAGCTATCGCCATTGAAAAGTTGCATGTAATTCTTTTTTCTTCTCTTTTTTTTTGGGGGGGGGGGGGGTCGTCTCCTCGATTAAAGTCGGCAAAAGATATGGTTTTCACATATTCACAAGTACAAAACATTTTGGATCTAGTTGAAAGTATTGATTGTCAAACAAATATTCCAGTTTTGGTACATACCTTTTTGTGAAACTTTGAAAAAAAACCCACTTTTTAAACAGTTTACGAAATACTATGTGTTAAATGTTTACAATCAAATAAATAAACTTGTTACATGTATTTGAAAACTACTGGATACATATACATGTATGTAGAATAACGAAACCAAGCGGTGCCTCAATTCCTTAGGCCAATAAACAAAGGCTTGAACGAGACATTTGAATGATGGTCACATTGTGTAATTGACAAGGGACGCGAGCAAAGAGGATCACCTACTAACCTACAAAAAACACATTTCATACTAATTGTGCAATTTACATGCATAAAATCAGAGAATCGGATTGATTGACCTAAATAGGATTTCGGATTCAAAGACCAATTCTATCTTTTTTCTATAGCAGTCTCACTTTTCCAGACGATGAAATCTCCCTCGAATGAGAAACTGAATAAGATGGAAAATTGAATTAGGTCATTACTTACTGAGGCAATTGAAGGGGTTACCGACATCAATTATATCGGAGTCCAACAGGAGACTAATCGGATACTGGAATTATTCGGCGAAATCGAAATTCAATACACGAAGACAAATTTATAAGATGAAAAGTCCCACCGAAATTAAATTACCAGAGTTAATAAGACGTAAGACCAACGAAATTCTTATCATGTGTCAAAAAACAAAAGGCAGTTTATGAAAACTATCGGAGTTTGTATACTTGTACATAGACAACAACAACAACAAAAACACCCCAAAAAACAAAAAAACAAAACAAAACAAAAAAAAAAGAAAAAAAAAGAGACAAAAAGATGTTCTTACAAAATATTCTGATTTAAACATTCTTTTACGGTTAGCAAATCAAATTACCTGTCCAAATAAAAGTACACGTGTGTAGGTATTAGAGTCGACTTATATCACTGATTAGAAATTTAATTAACTTTGTTGTCATAGTAACTGCATTCATAAGAAAGAAAAAATCAATAAGTTCAAATTCTGTTTTTAATTTTTTTCATCTTATAGATAAAAAGATGATTTATATTGTACACTAATTGAAAACAAAGTTAATCAAATAAATGATCATTTAGTATAGGTAAGTGCATTTATTTGATAGGAAATAAATCAATACATTCATTTTAAAGAAAGTGAGTTTTGTTTACCTTAAACCGGTTGATAAAAAAAATGGCGTCATAACACCTAAATACTTATATTCCTACCTCACGAAATCGTGGTGTTGCTGTTGTTGTCTTATTTAGAGAAAAAAAAAGTGTTATAGACGATGCTTAAAAGGTTCATTTCAAAAGCAGATCTGGATAAAAAGGTATAAGTTTTACTAAAGGAACATATGAGAGTATAATGATATTTGTCGTAGCACGATTATCGATAATAACACAATTATAGGTATTTTTAATGATTTTCGTGACGATTAATTGTTTAGGAATTCGACACAGAAAAAGGTTCATATCACAATCATATTTAAATACATTTCGTGAGTTTAGGACTTCATATTAACTCCTAGGGGATGTTCATTGCAAAAATTATATGAGTTTTATAGTTTTGAAAGCGCCGTGGATTTTTTTTTCTTGTTTTACGGAAACATTTTAACAAATAAAATGAGCATAAACTCGGATTGTATACAATGGGAGAATTAATACGATCGACATCCTTTTTTTTTTAAAGTTAATGATGAATTGGACAAAATGGGTCGAATAGATTTTAATTTCATAATTTATATTACAGACGTTAAGAGAACATTTGACGAAGCATGGAAATAGTACTACTAATCTTATTTTGGCTTCATTAAAAAAAACAATGATGCGCGACTGTATAACAAACGTGCAAGCAATGGGGCTAAATTATCATAAACAAATATCTGAATTGATCAAAGACACAAACACGATGTTTAATTTTCTACTTTTTTCTTGACCTAAGAGAAGTAATCTCAGTAGAATCGTGGGTTAGAGGATGTAACGTTGATACATGTGTATATCTATTGTATTTCTCGTACAGCTGCACTACAGTCCACACTCAATCCATTGGCTAAAAATCATTGACAAAAATCTGAATTGATCAAAGACACATACATGGTGTTTAGTTTCTACCTTTTTCTTGACCTAAGAGAAGTAATCTCGCTAACTAGAATTATAGGTTAGACGATGTACCGTTGATTTATCTATTGTATATCCCGTACAGCCGCACCAGCAAGAGACAGAAGAAATCGCTTACACTGACAATTAACGAGAAAACTGGTAATAGGAGAAAAACCCACATCGACCCAGTTTACGGTCAATCGAAAGCTTCCAAAAGTTGTGCATCGAAGTCTATAATTTTGTAATCTATCGTTACAAAATCAAACAAAACGCCGGGCGTAAGTGCTAGAAGGAAGATACCAAAGGTTGCCATTAAAAGTTGACAAACACATATTTAGCTAAAGGGTTTAAGTAGGATTTTTTTTTTGGGGGGGGGGTGTCAATTTATTATTAATAGGTTTGTTGGGGGGGGGGGGTAATTATATCATAGAAAGAACTCAAAGTTTAAGCGAGACTTGCCTAGACATGTTAGTGAATCAATATCAATATGTACCTTAATCTAAGAAGAAAGGTTTAAGATTACATGTATCTAACAATAATCGATATGGTATAATTACATTTAAAACTCTCTCTCTCTCTCTCTCTCTCTCTCTCTCTCTCTCTCTCTCTCTCTCTCTCTCTCTCTCTCTCTCTCTGAAAGCTAGGTGATCAAAACAACAATTTGGTCGTCAGATCCATCTTAAAATTTCAAAAATCATTTTTTAGTTTGACTACATTGTATTTTCTTATGCGTTTTCCAAACAGAGCTCTTCCTTCATAAAAAAATCAAATGGTCTAATATTACAAAAATATTTATCGAGAAATAAGTAAACCATTATTTCAATATAAAACTTCCAAGTGAGTGAAAGTGTCTGAAAGTGTCTTCCACCTAAAGAACTTGATTTAAGCGTTAGTTGAAATAAAGACTCAGTAAGTAAGCCATATACTTTTCCGTATTCCATTCCTACTGTGGAATAAACTCAATCAACTCTTCCTAATTAGAGGTACTTTAACTATAGTGACATTGTCAGACCAACAAAGGCTATGCCAGCATAGACAAGGTTTGCTCAATGGAGGTGCAAAATAGTTGTGTACACTTATATACATGTAAATGAGGGAAAAGGGAAAGTGAATAAGAGAGAATAAATATTGGCGAAACTGACAAGACTTGACAATGATGTGTTGAGACAGAGTCCAGATGATGCTTTAAATTTCTTGATTAGTTATTTCTGTAGTCTGACTGAAGAGCAGCCGACGCGGGTCTTAATGATCGCAATAAATATATTGCTAATGAGACAAACAGAAATTATATTCAGAGTTTCTTCTCTTTTTTAACTTTTTAAATATCGGCAACAATTTTCATCAAGATTTAACATTGATATGTTTAATTGTAAACTTCAGACTGAAAACGCACGAAGTAATTGCTTCATCATAATTTAAATACAGTTATTTTCCCCCTGATTAACAGTGTTCTGTGTTGTTTTAGTACGTTAAGAGACAGACGAGAAGCGTACTTCGTGAATGCTTCATTACAGAGATTTAAAAAAAAACGCGTCTGTATTTTCAGTTTGTGTGGTTTACTTTAAAATATTAGTGTATATGAAACTATACACCAGATAAGATTAAAAGTATAAACAATAATAACTATTCAAAAATGTACAATATTTGACCATAAACTATTATTGAATATTAAATTATACCTCAAAAGGTATTGAGAATTGAACCCGACACAGGTTACAGTACATGAATCAAGTTGAAAATCAATCCGGTATCTTGTGCTACAAGTACATAGAGTACTTTGATTGAGGTTACTGTATATATGTTAGATATCTGAACTTTCTCAGATAAGATCTATGAATTAAATCCGATTTCAAATTAACGTATAATCATCTTTTCGAAGAAATCTTAAACCGTCTATATGGAAGTCTACAGCAATCATTTTCGTACGTCACTTTCACATAAAGCACTAAAACAAATAAAAAATCCTCTAAATTAAGTCGTCTGTCAAAGTCAGATTCGATGTGTTTTTCTTGAAGAGAACAAAAGTTCTCTCGCAGTTATGTTTGCAGACAAATAGATCGATCTCTGGGGCTGCGTTGCAAACTTGCACTCTCTAGCTATATATATACAGTTTCACTGTATTAATACAACATCGTTAGGCTAGGGCCCATGAGACACGTTTGTAAAGAAACGAGTTCTAGTGTAATAAACTGTTTTTAGTCGAAACAAGATGGGTTAGCGGGAATGAGAAACTGATATTAATCAAAAAAGAATATGAACCAACACAGGGATATAGTTTCTAGTAAAATGATATTGCTGTTTTCTCTTTTTGTTCTCCATTTCTCTTTTTGTTACCGTTTTTTTTTATCATGATAACCTATATCAACGAACTGTGTTTTAGATGTGTCGATAAATCATAAATAAATCTATAGTAATGGCATGCATGTTTGAATCAAAGGAACCCGGGTGTTATCAATTGCATCTAATTTCGTAATCTATGGATGATTAAACAACCATTTATATCAATCAAGGAACCTAATAAACCACCCAAATGATATATTATATAATCAAATCGACATAAGACTATACGAAATATTGAAATGTGTTGTCTTGTCTTTTGAATTACCGCACCATGAAATATAACAACCTACAAAGCATATTACTATTTTTGGTCTTTGAAAAATAAATATTTTTCCAATAATGATTCGTACTTTTTCACGTTTTTTTTTTTTTTTGCATCATTTGCTTTTGTTCTTTTTTTTTGGGGGGGGGGGGTTATAAATAACAAATATTATAATTGATATTATAAATGCCCGTGGAGATTGTTCAGTCACCTGATGCCGAGTATGTGCCTTATATAAATTAGGTATCACTATTTTATGGTCCCGCCACTCTCACGTCTACTATTAGGTCACATACCACTAGTTTACCCAAAAAGTATTTACGCAAGTAGTTAAACCATTCTAAAAGTGTATCTGCATTTAAAAAAATTCCCAGGTGTTCAATGGGCGAATTTGGTTCCTTTTAGGGCATGGAAAGTAGAAGGTTAGAAATAACACAGACAGGAAAGAATTCAGAAAAAAAAATATCTTGAAAGGCGCAATAGAAAGGGTGTAAAGAGGCTAATGTTAACACATATTCCAAAGTGGTTGGAATTTTTATGGTAGTGGTTATTTTAGGGGCCATACATGTATCTCAGTCCCCTCCTGATCTTCTTGATTGATTTTCCTGTAGTTTGGATATGTTGTTGGACTAAAGTCATTCTATAGATGTATTGTATTTGAATTTATTTGAGCCTGTGGAATTTTTTATATGAATTTTTGTTATATAAAGGAATAAGAGAAAAAAATAATCGTCAGCGGTGGTTTGTGTCCCCACAGTATACAGAGTTCCTGTCCGTTTATGACTAACGTAAGAGCAGCGATGGATATCTCTTGAAAAGAGGGAAGATTAAATTTCAATTTAACATTTTGTAAAAATGACAAATAACTGTTTTTAACCTCAGAAATACGGAGATTTCATCTTTTTTTTTTTTAACAAAGTATCTTACCTTTGACATTTAAAATAGTTTTAGAGATCAATTGCAAATTGAGTATTTTCAACACAAGTGTACACATGTATTAGAAAATGAAACCTGTAGAAAAAAACACTAATGCGCCGTATAATTTTGATAGAAAAATAATAACATCATGCAGAGTATTATAAACGTAATCATAATTAGCTGTAATTGCGATTTAGCGTCTTTCGTGCAGTTTTCATTCGCGAAGTATGATTAATTTAAAAGCAAATGCGATAGAAGTTTGCTACATGTACCAAATACTCTAATACAAGCGTTCTTGCCACTTGGGAAAAACCCGTGACACAATGTTAATTAAATAATTACAAACAATGTTACATGCTTGAACAACAACTACCCCTTTCTTAATAAAAACAGGATCACGGACAATTTGCCTTAACCAACAAATCTGCCACTGATCCAGAATCTATCCATATAAATATTTGCCCAAAGTGTTCATAATAAAATAATACCGTTCCCATATGAACACAAAACGTATTAATCGGTTGCTGGAATATTGGACTTTTATTCTAAAGACATAACAATTACGTAACTATAAGATGCATCCTTAATTACATAACCTTTAAATTCTGTTTTTTCCTTCCGAAAAGTGCCTTCGCACTTGATCTGGTACTGGTCAATAATCAAATAATCAATGTTTTGGCCAATTATGTTTTCAAACTCTTGCTTTGATTTGGCATACCGAAGTCAAATATTGATTACATAATTTCATGTTTCAAACACTTGTTTTTTGTTCTTTTAATAAGGCAACAGCACTGGATAGCGCCCTCGGGAACTGTCTCCATTGGACGAAATATGAAAACAATGCAGGTAGCTATTGCATGCTCGTTAGATCCACAAAGATCAAAAGCACGTGCTGATCTCGCTTTTTCTCTGTGATCCGAGAATTAATTCCGCTGTCGTCTGCTTAGCTTGAAATTCAGGATATAACAGAAAGAAAACGGTTAATGTAGAGAACGATGCGTATGACTACGGTGCGATGATTCTAATTGATTTAGATCCAATAACCTTAATGATTCATGAACTCGCTTTGTTTTAAACATATTCAATGTAACAAAAACCTTCGCCGAACATTATTATTGTAGACCGATGTTCGTTCCTACACTGTGCTTGTACGCATACATGTATGTAACAAAAATGCGGTAATTTAGTTTAAACACGTACATCATGTATACTGTGGAATCATTAGAATTCGTGGTGGCTCAATTTTCGTGGTATTCGTAGGTAGTCCTCCCCCACAAATTTACATCCTCAACGAAAAAAATAATTGAAAGGTAAGTTTTTTTTATTGAAACTGAAAATCGACGCATCCACGAATTAGCATCCCCACGAATAAGCAAAAACCCTCACAATCAACGAAAATTGCCCCCCACGAATTTAAATGACTCCACAATAACATTCAGTCGTGGTATTTAGTTTCAAAACATATCAAGCATATCTGTATCTTTTGACGACTACATATATAAACACAATGTACATAGATAAAGCAAATATAATAAAGATTATAAGAGACTCGGAACATAATTTACAATTTGACAAATGGATTTTTCCTGGAAAAAACATGTATTACTAGTAAATTGACTCTCAGATTGTTCCGAATTTCCCGAATCTCTTGTTTATACGTTGTCAGTTGGAGTTAGATTCTCAGACTGGACATCGGCACATGCATCGGTCTGCCACACATACAGGAAGGTTTTTCTATCAAACTACATAAGTACTAGTTTTAACTTAATTCATTTAAAATATGATACTGCTTGATCTTAATTTTGTATTGCAAAGCGACAATCTCCATCTACAATCCAACCATTTGACTTAAAAGGCGTATTTGAGCGGCTTTTTCTATGAAATTAGAAAGTTCGACCTTGACCTTTGCACTTTCTAGGGTCAAGATCACATGGATTTGAGATTTGATTTGCTTGATTGATTTCATCTGCTTGAATGAATTGATGTGTTGCACTTTAACACTGAGTTCAGCACCTCTCAGGATCAAGGTCACTAATGAATATGATGAACTTTGACCTTGAGTCCTGTAGCTCTTACGACCAAGGTCAATTATTTGATAAGCTGGATGTTTGATGATACAGTTGTATCTTTTAGGATTTGCTGTTTGAATGCAGCCCACATTTATGATTTGCTTTGTTAACGATTTGATCAATGTATATATCAGCCGTACCCTTTGACGCCAAATGAATATTAACAAATACATTCTGTGTTTACTTGCAAGATAATAGAGTAATATGTATCGATGGAGATTGATAAATAAATGCAAGATCAATCAATCAATCAACCAGTTCTAGAACGATGTTGATTATCACACATGCATGTATCTGTGGCCAGGTCACATGGGGAAAGTAGAAACCCTCGGGCATCAACATTATTCTTATCCAATTAACCCTTCAATCCTTGACAATATTGCGGTAGTCAATAAGCTGTTTGACTAAACGGAAAGTTACAAGCGCCCAAATGCATGTGATTAAGCTAAAATGACCTCTCTATTTCCGCTTGATTTCACCTTCAGGAATCAGAAAAATCGTTACACAACACACAAGTCACTTATTATCAAACCTTTACAGCTTATGATATCAAATAAAAATAATGCACTTATTCATCCAAAAAATATGAGTTCATACTTTAACAAACCATTTATGATTTTTTTCCGATCTAAACTTTGCTTGAACCTTTTAAACACGATTAAAAATTACCCTGCCCAGTTCAAAATTGACTAGTGATGTCTTGCGAGCGACATATTTCACAGGTTTGAATCGTTTCTTCTCCTCATCGACTAGAAGCAATTAGTCCATAATTGTATCTTGAACTCCCCTCTTTTATCGATTTAAAAGACAATGTCAAATATATCTGGGTAACGCCCTGTTTACGATATTTTTCCGCAATTAGAACAAAACCGCTTGACACAGGGATAAAGGAAAAATTACGAAAACATAGCTTCCGGATCGATCAAATATCATTCGTAAAACCTTTTGTTCTTACCCTGGTGTAATTACGTTAGAGATTTATTTAAGCGTGAACTTCAAAGGATGCTGACGTTTGAAAAATAATGTTCAAATAAAGCGACAATATCAGTCTACATCGGCAGTACTTGCATTCGTTTTCAAGACATTTTACTAGAACTATTGGGCAAAAACGTTGATCATGTCACTTTTTTGAGAGTTTGTTTAAGTGGGGTAGGTGATGTTGCATTATCTTTCGGTACTTTGTTCAGTTATGTGGAGTTCCAAATCTTAGGAATTGTCTTTTTTCTAGATTAATTACCATACACCTAACAGTCCATTTCATTGAACAATGTCCTCCAGGGTTCCACACTTTGCTTTGTTTTCGCTTGATGCCGCAGATGCTAATCAGCTTGTCCTTGCCTAGAACTCGGTTATGTTGTCAATGCGGTTTTGATCCTTTCATTTCACATCTCATTCCCATGTTAGTCGGTTATAAAGAGGGGAAAAAACTCAAATTCGGCAAGAATAAAAAAAATATAACGTTCAGTATGCTAAGTTAGTGTTCATTAACTGATTTACAAGTCTAATAATTCCATCTATATTCATATTGATGAACAGACGACATGAAAAGTTGATAACATTCGTAGGCCAAATGTTAGATTTACAGAAGAAAAACCAACGGTTTCAGAAAAAGTACTGGTGAGTTAATAAAAAAAGAATTTTGAATGGTCTCTAAAATATCTAAATATCTTTTTCATCAAACTGCCCCCGTAAAATGGTGGTTAAAGATGGCTATGGAACTGAGTTTTTGATTCTTAATACTTTGATTATAGAACAAAAAAGAAGACGTTTATTTTCATGCGCTATACGATAAACTAAACCATGACTAAATTAAGAGACTAATAATTACATTGGTTTCTTTTAAAGAATTATTTTCATAAATTTTGACTACCAGAAATAATAGCAATAAAAGGAGCAATGCATCTATATTGTATTTTTAACATAAAAATATTTGTCTTTAATATGTAATAGGCTATACCACAATAATTTTTTCATCAAATGACCATTTTTAAACTATATTAGATCATTTCTAATTGAAATGAAGTTTAGGTTGCATTAAATATTAACGCATGCGCAGTCAAACACAAATCAAACTAAGATGTTTTAACGATTTCCCCTGCTAACTTAATTTCTAGGACGATTTGTACAAATCTGTAAAACAACCAAAAAAAATCTGATCATGCGCAAGAATAAAAATCAGAGAATTCCTTGAAATGAATGGCGAAATTCAATAAAACTGCAAACGATGGAATTGGATAGTACCACTGCATTAAAAAGCACAAAGGGCGAACTGATTAATAATTAAATGCACCTACACTGACACAATCTGCTGAAGGCAGGCAACCCGTGAAGCTTCTCTTGGCAGCTTAATGCAGACGACAAAGAAACGACCAAAACATTTCAATTTTACAGATCATTCCGTGCTCTGAAGTTCGACTGTGTGTCACTCACCAGACGAGGGGAATATAATAACTTATACATGCAAAATGAGAGTACACCACCTCACTTACGTCAAAAATACATGATATATACAACATACCGGTATGTATATTTTTGCCTGACCACAGATTTATTTTTTGAGAAAAAGAGAAAGAAAGAGTGATATTGAATTTGTTTAAGTAAAAAAAAAAAGTCGCATTTCCTCTTTTGTCTCAAGTCATTAAAGATTTAAAGAGGAAACAAAAAACAAAATCCTTTCTTCGAGAAACCGGCAAGAACTCTTGGAAAGACCGAACTTTATGAAAGCTGGATCTCTCTCTCTCTCTCTCTCTCTCTCTCTCTCTCTCTCTCTCTCTCTCTCTCTGTGCTGTTTTGTCATCGACCGAGCTATAACGATTCAGAGTGAAATGAATAGCTTATGATTCTAGATAACATACGTATGTAATACATACAATGCCTACAATAGGCTGTTTGAATTTTGATCCGTCATGCCAATTAAGCATTAGGGTTAAGTAAGGTGATTCATGTAATATTCTGCGACAGGTATATGCTGTAGCATTGAGCTTTTTTTTTAGGTCATGCAGAGCAAGTACTTTTTTCTCCAGGTCATATTTGATGGCAAAAAAAAATCAATACACCGTTATCTATTTTGATGATGGCTATGGAAACTCCGAATTAAAAAGGAAAATTGAGCAAAAATTCGTTAGCTTTATTTCAGGTATGTTAAAGAACTTTAGAAAAAGCAATGGGATATATCTGCCATAAATAATAAAATTGTAATTATCGGCCATTCGTCTCCAAATCCTTTGAGCCTATGTCTAGTCGTGAATGAAAGGTTTTAAAAAAGGGAAACCCAAACAAAAGCATTTCTTTTTTTTGCTTTATTACAATTGCCTTAAAATCTTCTTAAATCTTTTTACATGGATACAGCAATGATTTCATTTGATTGATTTCACTCAAAATTAAGAGTTATTTCTATCCATGCATAAGCTACAATTCGAAATCGAGATTATTTTTACATTTCAAATTTCAGCTGAAGTATCTGTTCCACGATAAATATCTTGTAAATGCAATATGGTACATGTAGACTTCTATTGTTTTTTTATTTACATTAAGAGCTGAATAAGACATATCATCTTAAGACATATGACTTAAAACCAGAAACATTTAGAAAGGTAGCTAAAAATTTATGAAAATTTTTATACTTAGAAGGAACATTTGATTAAGATTGTTACTCACCAGAGAGACATCACTGTCCAGGTCTTCCGCAATCACAGACTGGTGCTTACTGCGCGCACTTCTACCCGAACTCGCAGACGACAGCCTCTCCCTCATTTCATGAAATATCTCCTTCGTCGATGATCCAACATTGGGACGAAATTTGGCGGATTTGGAGAACCTTCTTAATAGTCGCCCGGAGAAAGTATCGGAATTCGCGTCACATTTGCTGCTTTTACAGCTGTCCTCCAGCACCAGATTAACGTTTGGATCGGCGATTCTACTCACTGAAAATCCAGCAAGCAACGCGCGAATCACTGTCTGCTGCTCGACACTTACGTTGTGATGGAGATCGCAAGGTGTTTTGCCATCGAGGTTTTTTTCATACGTTTTCGCGCCGTATTGCAACAGTTCTCTGACACTGCTCAGGTTAAAAAACGAGGTCGAGACGGCGAAATGTAAAGGTGTGTTCCCCCGTGAGTCTTGCACGGTGGGGTCCGCCCCGTGCAAGAGCAACAAGTGTGTTATTACAGGCTTTTGCTCCACAATGGACAAAAACAGCGGCGGGAGGTGATAAAGATCGTCGACTGAATAGTCCCCCAAATCATCACTGATGACGGGTGCGGGCGGAGCTAAACAACTGCTGGTCTCCTCAATATTGATGCTGTTGTGATCAGCTCTTGTGTTATGATAATCGATCTGTGGACTCAAGCTTCCTTTCTGTGCAGAAGGCTTTAGTATATTAATTTTCAGTGCGTCGGTAGCATGGCATCCTGCTTTTATGTGACTGATCAAATTAGCGTTAGGGAAATTGGGATCAATATTGCATCTTAACAAAAGTTTGACAGCTTCAGTTGAGTTGTTATGTATGGCAACATGCAGAGCTGTTTTAAATATCAGCGGGATGTCACACTCAGGGGTCACGCTTTCGCGACGATCAAAAAATTCGATCGGGGTCGGACATCGTCTGTTGACTTCCGTGTCGGTGCTGTAACGACTGCTCGGTCTCCGGCTTCGCGACCCGACACTCAATCTGTCCTCCTTAACACTTCGAGGAAACTTGGCGAAATGGATCTCGAAAATCTTCTGCAGAGTGTAAGTATCATTCTCCACCAAAGCCTTTTCCAGTTGGGCGCTTTCGAAAGACAGGTCAAAAATGGATGAGGTGATGCTACTTGCTCGCGCAGCAGACGAGCCGGAACTTCGTGGTGACAGAAATGTTTGGGTACACAGTAGTCCCGGGCTTACTTCCTGGCAGAATGTTTGCTCTTGGAGTTCCGGTACCACCACAAGGTCCGGTATTGGACTGCGCATGCCTGTGCACTCTTTTCCAGGCACGAGGCTCCGTGATTCGTTGTGCTCATGTCCAAGACCGTTTGTCCGAACCCATTCCCATTGTTTACTCATTTTAAATTCATGTTGTTACTGAAATAAATAAAAAAAAATAAAGGTTATACAAATAGGGACATTTCTTATTTCGTTTATTTCATGAAACGAAACATTTACATGCTCATTATGTTACAAAGAAAACGACTACGAATAAGATGGGGCAGATGCATTTTTGGGCTTTTTTAAAAGATAATTCTTAGTTTTACAAAAAGTAGTTTAATAATTGCATTATAACTCAAATTAAAACATACAAAAACAAAACCGAGGTTTTTATTTGTTACTTTACTCTTTGGGTGTTTTTAGTTTCAACATATTAGAAAAACTAAAATAATGGTAAGTTTGTACTGGGATCGAGTCTAGTTAGAAAACTCGAATCTTTAAGCCAAACTTGTATCTAATGCTCTTACAACTAGGTCATTTTTGTCAAAACAATCATGCCATACAAAAAACTGTCCACATCTGTACTAACTGCAAATTTTTTCAAAAAACGTCCGAATGTTGCATTACATACAATAAAGTAATTCTAATGTACACGTAGAGTGGGTCATCGCTCTAAACGTTTGTTTTTGTTGAATGAACTTGGTTGCATTTTAAATATACTAAAAATAAAAGCCTGCACAACAATAAGGAATGCAGACTCACTCTATAGAATAAAGGAAATTGTAGTTCTTAAAAAAAATTGACGCCTATTGAAATATTTGTTAGCAAGATAACAGTTTGCATCGATAGACTTCAAATATTAATCTTACATAAGCGCTACAGATCGATGTCTTATGAAATATACAGGTCAAAGATGGACGAAGTGATAACAAATATACATAAATGATGTATCGATAACGGATATTTGAAAGAGATGTCAGATACGATTGTATTTTTTGATCATCATAAGCACTGAACCCGCCTCTTTCATAAGCTTCCATTCAACTTCATCACAGGACGTGATTGAAGGAAATTTGCACATGTGATTAAAAAGAAATTAAAAATTGGATATATTCTTTAACAACATTCAAAATTCTTTTCCAATAGTTTTCAAAAAGCTAGTGCTGGGCACCAAAAAGATATACATTATCCTAAGAACCATTTTATGTAACATAAGAAAAAATCAGAGTTGGTCCACAAAGAAACTTTTTGTGATGGAAAGTAGCGTCTGAAACATTTTTCGAATAATCGCAGAATTATACGTAGGAGGAGAATCTAGCAACGAAAGTTTAAAAGTGCGGTAACTATAGCACGTGACCAGCGTTGACCACATCTTATCCAGGCCCAATTGTAATTGATGTTCTAAATCTGGCAAAATCCTATTTCGTAATCAACATTAAAGAAGGTCTATTTCCAGCTCCAACTCGAAAATAACGTCTCCGTCCGAAGTCTTGCTCGGAAAAAATCATTCATTAATTCTCATTGTTGGAATGTTCAGTGAATGGAAATACGAATATATACGAGTCGTGCATTCGCGTTTCCCTTTACCGGCAGCCTTTCTAATCATCTTTTATTTACACTTGCCCTCTTTTAATCTCAAATTGTGGTTCTTTTAAGTTCGTTTCATGAGGTTATTTTCGCTATGTCATGCTCCAATTTTCTTGCAGTAAAAACCCAGTTTACTTTTTTAAAAAATTCAATATCAGTACAGAGGCTCTTATTCTGTTAAGAGAAAGGGAGAGAAAATAATACACAGTTACCGATTTTGTCATACTTTGCATATCTATATTCAAGAAATGAAATCGACAGTTTTCGATTAACAAATGCTTCATTGAAAAAAAAACAAGTCTACCATATTTGAACATAAAATGTAGATTCAAATTACATCTAATAAGCGTCATTCAAGTCCGAGCTTAAACAAAAGTAAAGTTAATTTTTACTTTGTCGCTTAAACTAAGCAAACTAGGTATACATGTACTAGTATTTACAAATAAACAGGACACATCGCGTACTGACAAAACCCTATATATATATATATATATATTAATAAATCAATCAGATACTATATAAAGACAAAAAAATCGGTCTAGAATATAGATGGAATCTGGAAAAGGCTACAGAACAATAAAAATATCGAAAGTTTGGACGGACGGTGTCGCTGGCATCAGATATCAGTTTGCCATCAGAATGAGAAATAAGCTGCCAAGATGAACAAATTACAAAAAACCTCTACATTCGATTGCATGCAAGAACTCTTTGCCATTATACATGTACTAATAACTCTGAAAACATGTACTCCTCGTAGTTATCTAAACTACAGCTAGCCAGAATATCAATTTCAATGAAGCCGTTATATCCACACCAGATACAAATAATACAATGTCCATTATAGGTGAATCACGATTTATTGATATCAGCCAAGTCATTAATCTCTACACAGAAAGTGGAATAAGGTATATATTCCTAATCTATCATCCATTCTCTGTTGTATTGTAATACTGTACATTGGCAACTAATCACGAGGGTTTAAATTTCGCTGTGTTTTTTCGCGAATTTATCATTTTATCGTGAACTTCAAGTTAGAACCATCGTGAATACAAAATTTCAAATGAATTTATTATATTTTAGATAAACAGATTTATTTTTGTTTTTTTGTAGCGTGAAATGAAAACCATGGCAATTTTTTAGACATCGTGAAATTTAAACACCGTGAAATTTAAACGAATTACAGTATCATAATTGCATTACACCCAAGTAACATTGCAAAAACACCTATATAGTAAGTTTAAACTTGTACATTGAGTAGTTTTGAGTTAAATAAAAAAAAATATACATGTATAAATTATATAAATAGCTTTATTCAAAGGATATCTGCATTTCAAACGAGTGTCTTCTTAAATCTTGATAAATGCTTAATGGTAATTTCTTTTGTCTGACTTTTGCAAACTTTTCTCGAACAAGTCTGTGTTTGCTATACAGTTTATATCGCAGCGATTTAACTAAATCTGGGCTCTGTCACACGAACGACATTAAACTATTAACTTATCAATGATCACACTAATTCACGACAATTTAATCGTTTTTATGGCTACAAACGACGTTGTCGTTTCTTCCCGTGGCAAAATGACCTTTTTAAAGTGGCAAATATTTTTGCCGTAATTGTTTCGCAGTTCCCGACAAGCCGTTCTTCAGAACAAGTTACAGACAAGGTCCGGGACCATCAGATAGACGATTTATGTAACCAGGGCGAAAAAATAGAATTCCCTGTTTTTATCATCCATGCACTTTAAGAAAATTAATTCTAATGTGAAGAAGACAGCACGAAATTGAAAATTGTATTGATTCTTGTCGGCCGTTTTCTTGACTAGAATTTTGTAGTCATGAAATGTTAGGGAAAATCGAGACCTGCAACTGCAAAAATAAAAATTCATTAGGCTGTACTTGCACAAGCGTTAAATTTTCTTCCAGTTGCCGTTCCCGGCTTCTGTTTTCTTGGTATGCTAATTCAAAGCAGTTGTTATAAAACGGATCAAATTTGCAAGAAACCTTCTGGTTAGTTAACCAAACGACCGCAAACTGGAATATGCTAAAAGAGAGACACACACACACAGATTAAAGGATATACGTGTATATATTTGTCCTAATAACCAAACATTTGCTCAGAATATGACGACAATTCGATCATTTGCTTTTAAAACAGTAAAACGAAGTTATACTTTGTTGTCTCCTAATTGCTCCTTCGCGGAGGGTGAATGGAACAAGATTCAGGGCTTCTCCATTATAGCAGTGGTTAGACCGTGCATGAAGAGGCAATCTCCATCTGTTTATCGCTTAAAACGGAACTAGAATGACAATTATGCAAAAATGTGCAGATTTCATATTTCTTGGAGAGCTTTGCATAAGAATATTATCTATTTGTATTTTAGGGATGAGGGTGGGGTGGGGTTTGGCGGTTGGGGATGTTCTTTTTTTTAATCAAACCATATTAAATAGAAAAAAAAACCAGCAAGTAAAGATTACATAAAGAACCATAGAACTTGATTAAAATAAAGATCAAAATCTTCTCAAACACTAAAAATGATCTGTAATAGGCCAATTGAATGAAATTATAACCCCCCCCCCCCCACCAGAAAAAAACAGTAGCCTCACGTGTCGCAGAAATTGCTGGCATGATAATGACCCGGCCGAAATTGAGGTTTTTGCATTAATACATGCTGGCATCATAAAACATTAATTTTCTTCAGGTGTGAGTAGAACAAATTAAGGTCATATATGACAATTGTGACATCATAAAATCGTTGAAATATTCTCGAAGGGATAATCAACGACTATTATATCTTATGGTGATTGTGTCTATTTCTCACAAAACATTCAAAAGAGTGTTTTGACGTCAAACCAAGTTTTATACTCTGTCCCGAGTTTTTGCTTCCACCACTTGTTGATTGATATTTCGATAATCATAAATACCTTTGTGCTCACACTACGTTTATCCACTAATATGAAAAATGTCCAGATCATCTGTTTTTGAAACGCCCCCTCTACCGCTTCCAGTTTCAAAACACATCCAAAAATAGAAAGTCTACGGGAGTTTGCATTGTATCAGACATCAATAAGCCCGGATGACAACGTTGAAAAATTGCGCGAGGTATTCCGAGTATTTCCGAATGGAGAAAAGATGTAAACATTTCCCATTATAAATCTCCGTTAGAAATTTCCAAAAATAGAAAGTCTACGGGAGTTTGCATTGTATCAGGCATCAATAAGCCCGGATGACAACGTTGAAAAATTGCGCGAGGTATTCCGAGTATTTCCGAATGGAGAAAAGATGTAAACATTTCCCATTATAAATCTCCGTTAGAAATTTGATATATGATAATTGTTCACTGAAGATATCTTGGATATATTCCTTTTTATCTATTTCAACTGTATTTCTTTCACAGGTATGTGTATTTTTATTAAAAACATCAAAAAGTGATGGAAGCAATAACTTGGGACAGACTATAGCAATTATTATAGCAAATAAATGGATATCCGATGCATTTTGAGTTTATATACATAACATAATTATAAATTTTTCTTCATACTTGGATAAACATGTAATTTGATTAATACAGAGTAATAACATAAAGCTCATCTACACTACATGTATATGCACACTTATTTAACATGCATGTTGTCCAATTCAAGAAATAATGACTGATAGACATGGTTTTTCCTTGTACAATTGACTGTTATTCTAAACATCAAGCATTTCAAACATCAAAATGCAAAGGAGCAATACATGATCTACAGAACTAGCTTAATACCGTCTGCAATTTCAATTAGCAGGTAGTTAAAAAGCAGAGACTTGATTGCGTTGCTTGTTATAAACGATTTTCCCCTACATCTCTAGGGGGTGAACGTCCTCTCTTTGCGATCGGCAGCAGTTCTAGTTGCTTTATGCACTCATAATACTGATCAATTCGGACGAGATGTGTGTTAGCGTGTATAAAAGGCTGTTCGAAATGGAATTATTTAGTGTTAAGACTGATTCGCTTGCATTTTCTGTAGAATGCGTTTCTCCTCATTTTCAAATTACTACGCGAGATCAAATTAGTTATCGACAAAAGTTTAATTTTCTGCATTGTTTGAAAGGGTTTCTCCTTTAGTCATGCCAATTTATGGATATACATCCATTTCAGGAAACCACCATTTCATCTCTGCTGAATCGTCTGCGTGATATTTTTGTGGCAATCAAGATTTTTCTCGAGTACACTCTTGTGATTAGCATTATTGTTTCTGCTTTTTAAGATATAGTCATTTTCTGCAAGTGCATGGGTATGTGTTTTTATCTTAGATCTTATATGTTGATTTGTTGTTGTTGCAAAAATTATATATTTATCCAAATCCTTTTAAACATTTTAACATTAAGAACGACATTTTTTGCAAAGATCTGGAGAAATCTCCTGAATGAAGCGCTTATTGGTACATCACGTCATGACTCCATTTTTAAAATAAGATATCCATAAGGTGCGTATGAGAAATACAGTTCATAACATTTATTCGGTAACTGTAGTTTTGGTCATCGGGTTTTTTTTTTTTTGGCAAAGTTTTACACATTTTTATTTAGAGCCAATGTATTCTCAAAATTCTTTTGCTTATGGCGTCCATTAAAAAGAGACAACAAAAATGTTGTACTAACGAAAAATATTTCCGGGCAAACTTCGATGAAATAATCAGATTTGCCTTAGAGTCGAACCTGAAACCTACCTGCACACAAAGCTATCTTAGACCCACATGTACTTTGATGAAGCAATGTTCGTAAGTCTCTTATTATGCAGACATAAAATTATAATTCAACATTTATGTACTTTTGCTAGAAAAACATCTCAAAAAATTATCATCGAATTCTATCAATATTCAATTTTTAGTCTCCCGCATTTTTATAACTTGTAGATAAAAAAACCGAAATCGATATCATTATGTCAAAGCATGCCTATTCAGACTTAAGGAGGAGACGTTTTTGGGGCCAACATTAGTCCATTTAATACATTAAAAAATAATATAATTCCAAATAGTTACCAGGCTCCGAGGAGGAAAAAAATGAGGTCATTTTATTTTCTGACGATGTCATCAAAAAGCACGGTATAATTCAATCATTACTAGAAAATGCCTTGGAAGATTTATATTGTTACAGGTTTTCCAATAGACAAATACCCCAGAGACTAAAATAATGTTCTTTTCTGCTTACAAGACTTCACAATGCTTGATTTTTAAACAAATTTTTAAGTAGGTTCTACACAAAAATATTTGAATATCACCCTTCTATTAAAACAACTTTAAATAAAATGATACTAAAAAAACAAAACAAAAAATTCAGGAAACGCAAAATGAATTAGCAATATCAATACAAAGTCGCAGAAGAAAAAAAAACCACTTGTTTGTTTCAGACGCAAAATCATTTGACTTCTTCAGGAGTGATTTACATTAGAATCCCATTTTATGTCAAGAGTTAAATGTTATCGCACCTTCTGTTTTCCCGGATGAACAATTCGTCCTTGTTTGCAAAAGAGGAAGGCATTACTAAGTCTTTAGAAGTCAAAATGCCTTAAAAATGACAATCAAGCTTTCCAAACGTAATCGGTAAAAAAAATTTCAGTGCAGAAGGAACTCTGGGTTTGAACTTCCGTTCTGTGTTTTAGGTTTTATCAACGACATGAACGAGATCGTTATAAAAGTTGAAATGAAAAAAAAATCGTTTGTTCTTTTACGAGGCAGGGGGTCATTGCAATGGCGGTTCGCGGGTCTGATCCGCCGCTTCTGCATGCGGATGTTCATGTACAAGCTTTAGTTTTCTGCGAATTTCTCTCTTTTATGACAAGCAATATCCTTTAAAGAGATCATATTATCTTTTAAGAGGGAAAATTAGGAGGCAAGCGCACTCTTATCATATTAATGATAGCATTGTTGTTTTTTCCAAATGTTTTCGAGTATTGACTGCTTATGTTTTCATGTAGTTTTTAAACTAAATGACAAATAATGGCAATGTATCTATTAAGAAATACGTTCCGCTACAGATATTTGATTCAAAAGGGGGCCGAGTTTTTAAATATCTCGGACAATTTTGCAATGTATAATGTCGCAAAAACAGTTAATTTTCAAGTCATAGAGGATATATAACATCTTTGGAATTAGCATTAAAGCATCGAGGACAACTGAAAAAAACTATAAAAATTATTTTATATACATATATTGTGAAGATATTTACACGTAGCTTTAAAAGTGATGCCAACTTTCTCAATATCATTGGAATATATATTAATGAAAAGTGTAACACATAATAACATATTAATATTAGTCTGGATATATAAAGTCAAATTTGGCCCCCATAATTCGCTTATTTTAAAGTGATTCAGGTACATTAATTTGTTGTGTTATTTTATAAAAGAGTTGACATAAAATATTTTTTCCGCCTATTTATTCTATTTATATGCACTCACTGGCAGTAAATGACGTCAGAAGTGACGCTATTTTTATAATTCAATCAAAATCAGTCAAAAATTGACATTTTTTCTTATCTTTTTTCGAATGGGAAAAGCGACTCTTTGAACAAAAACGAACTTTCTGTCACTTATAAGTACTGGAGAGATACATTTTTGGTGAAAATATTTTGTTTGCTCAAGCAGTCGCTCAATGTTTCCTTAAAGAAAAACTGCTTCAAAACAAGCCGTTTTATGCTAAAAATGCGAAAATGGCGGGAAAAGGTAAATTTTATGATGTCATATTTTTAAATTGTGGGCACTAAAATCAAAATGAAAATTATGAAAAAACTTCAAATGTATATTTGTGCAAATAAAACAAAGAATTACAGTAAAATGATAATGTTCATTTATATAAGGGGGCCATTTTAGGCTCAAACCATATATAGTCCTTTAAGCAATTGTCATCAAATTGAATTTTTGTCGCAAAAAAGCTAGCTTATGAACCTCTCAGAAAATATGAAACCATCATAAATTATAAGAACGATTTTGAGCATGCACAAATACTATTAATACAAAAAACACGTAAAGTTGATGTTGCGGGCCGGGGGCAATGCTTATTTTACTGTCATAGACTATATGAAAGGAAAAGAATTGTTTTTTTTTAAGGAAACGGTTCCTGCCTTGGAGCTGACTTTTCTGTAAACGAAAACATATTAATCTGTTTTTCATAATGAAACCTGTACATGTATTTGGTGTAATAAGTTCTAGACGACTTACTACATGTATGTACATGTAGACCATCATATGGCATATGGTCTATGTGTTTCATTTTTTTCTTTTAATATAGGTAGTCTGTATTAAGTTTACCAAAGTCATAGCATGCTTAAAGCCACAGAAGTGAACAACGTCCCACCTGTCTGCAACATGTTCAACTGCTAAAGTCACGTGATAAAAACCTACTTGTCTTTGTTTCTAAGGGGCCGTAGGGGAGCGTTTCGACACTACAAAATACTGTCAAGATGACTCAATAAAACTGCTCAGGTCCTGCATCTTCCTTTACCCTTATCATGGCAAAAGTCGAACGCTTGTCAAAATCTTTACAAAACAGTAATTGCACAAATGCTTTACAAACTTCTCATTTCCTGTAAACTGGATTAAAAGCGGCATTTTGCATAACGGCCTGCGATGATAAAATTAGATCACCCTCAGTACAAGGGAATAAATCTATCCATGGGATCCGTTTGGGATAGGAGAATCATGATTAGGACTGTAATTCATTGCCAGAGGAAGACGTTTTGATCAGTAAATACGGACCCCAAGGCCAGCTAATCAGCCACATTGATAGAAGATCATGTTAGAACTCTGGCGGTGGGAATATTTCCAATATAATTTATCAAAATGATATCATACAACGCACTTGTTAAAATACGCGATGATCTTCAAATATTGGTTAAACAACAATGCAAATGGCGATGATTAGAATGAGGTGACCATGTTCGTCTCCCTTGGAACATTGTGGTTTGATACGCATGCACGGATCTAGAGAGGGGTGGGGGGGGGGGCAGGAGTCAGGACCACCACCTCCATTGAAACACTGACACTTATTACTTTCACATAGTAAAGGTATCAAAATAGGCATCAGAACCATCTCCCCCGAAAACACAATTATCTTTCGGATCCCCTCCCCCAGGAAACATTTCTTGATCAGCACACGAGACGTGACCAAAAGTTTGAGAAATGTACGAAAGTATAAGGTCAACGATCAACGATCCGGGAGAGATCTTATACGGTTCCAGTTTTTAAATCGATCTGGGGCATGAAAATGTTTCATCCGAAAAACAAGTATTCAAAACCTCGGCGGGGTTTATTATCTTTCTACTTGTAAATGGAACAGCGAGCAATACAGATAAAATATATAACTCGCATTAGCTATTATGTCATTTTTTTCTGCAATGATTACATAAAACACCAAAGAAAGTATTTTATTGTTTACATTTATATCTACATATGAATCTTTCTACAGTTATCAATAACAAGTGAGTGAAAATACGTAAATCATCGTTATTGCATAATATGTTACTAAGAGGGAAAAGCTAAATCTCCCATAAAAGGGAAATTCTACTAAAACGGCTTCGAAGTCTGACGTCAGTCCGAGCAGTCTGTAGAATTCGTGTTCTCAGTGTAGCTAAAGTTTTGATCGACCAAGGAATTATCCACGAAAAGTCAAATGAATATTAAAAATATAGAAAGACGCCAACGAAAGATGTTAACATTATTTACATGTATCATACTACAATGTATTAAATTGGAAGCATATTTAATGCTATATTTATTCTCGGACAGGTCAGTTTTAAATGGTTGGAACTGGAACCGGGATCGTGTAGATTTCAGTCATGTCAGTTTCTATATGAATTACAATCGTTTTTCTAAAGAATCTGAGGAGAGCAGACGACATAATCAGTGGATATTGATATTGAAAAATATTCCGAATATTTGTTAGTCAAATGCGAATATGACAAAAAGTCTTATGGTTATATACGAATTCCATACATGTCAATTATATATATCAACAATAAAAATATTCAGGCATGACAACGATGGTTACGTACAACTAGTGCACGTTTTGAAAATACTGTTACATTGTACATAATAGATGTCTTTATACAAATATTAGAGGAAAAATATATTCTAAATTTTACAATGTTTTTAGTTTCGGATATAGCAGCATTTGGTTTTTGAAGGGCCACAGCGTTTTATGGTTATTTTTAGAACATCCGTCATTCCAGTGGACAAATGAGGCCTTCCATACGTTTGTATGATATGTATATAACGTGGCTCTAAATATATGACACTTTTTAAAAAGACCTCTAACGGTAGCACATTTATTTTTTGATCATTCCTTGCTTTGAAAGTCATTAAAAAAAACTGGTATGAGGTTATGAGGTTAAAAAAAAAATAAGGCAAATCCCATGACACATTTTGATGACAGTAAGACATATTACATTGCTAAATGACTAATGTTGGCTCCGCTTCTTAGCACAGTGGATAATGGTATAGAACCGCAGATACCGAGTTCCTCCGCGCCAGGGAATTTATGTTCTGTACAAATTTCAATTTAAAAAAAAAACGATTCTCAGAAAAATCGTTGTGTTTTCTGACTTATTAATCTTCTTATACACATGCCAAAAAAAAAAAAAAAAAAAAAAGAAGAAGAAAAAGGAAAATACCATTAATGGGACATGGTCACGATTTTGGTCAAATTTTAATTTTCTATAATTATATATATTGTTTACTAATATTGTATATTGTATATAATGCTAAAGTAAAAAATTAAACATAGGTAATCACAGATTACAAAGCCCACCGAGATCATCTTTATGAGGCCTCACCTTTATAAGACCACCTTTATCATATTTTTTTTTGAAAATCATACTTAATGATCTGGGATATTCATGGATACTGTTTTGACACAAAAACGTATTTCATATGTTAAAAAATAGTTTGATAATCATATGTCTTTTTCATATAGTATTGTAAGATACAATGTCTATCAATACAACAATATAAAATACGATATTGCATCATATGATATAATACAAGGTATATAACATATGATACAATATAATACTGTAATATATAATGATACAATATGACATTGTAACATTTGAAATGACATTGTATCAAGATATGATATTGTAGTTTATTATACTTTTATGTTAAATACTGAAATCTAATTGGTTTAGACGCAGTTAGCAATCTGTTCTATTACCCTCAGCGTTAGCAACACACTTGGCAACGGGTAACACAACGAATTGTAACATGCGCGTAAATTATGCGCGTACGGTTGGTCGTAGAATTCACTTCCTTTCTCTATAAAAGCAGTAAAATATTCTTTGAAAATAAGACATTCAGTATAATAAAATAAATAGTGCCTGTTTGGGAGGGTAACTGTTGAAATTGACACCCCTCGAAAACCACTGTCAACCTCCGCTTCGCGTCGGTTGACAATGGTTTTCTCGGGGTGTCAATTTCAAATGTTACCCTCCCAAACAGGCACTAATATACGATAGAATAAAGTATCATATGATACAAAATAAAATCATATACTAAATCACAATAATGTAACATTATATAAATAGTGCCTGTTTGGGAGGGTAACATTTGAAATTGACACCCCGAGAAAACCATTGTCAACCGACGCGAAGCGGAGGTTGACAATGGTTTTCGAGGGGTGTCAATTTCAACAGTTACCCTCCCAAACAGGCACTATTTATTTTGTTATACTGAATGTCTTAATTTTTAAGAAAATTTTACTGCTTTTATATAGGAATAACGTGAATTCTACAGCAAACCGTACGCGCATAATTTTCGCGCATGTAACATTTTTTAATGTTACCCGTTGCTAAGTGCGTTACTAACGCTGAGGGTAATAGAAAATATTATTAACTGCGTTTTAACCAATCAGATTTCAGTATTTAACATGAAAGTATAACAAAATACAATATCATATTAAACAATATCATATCATATGATACAATATTAAACATAATACAACATCGAATCATAAGATGCAATAACATATATTATTATAATAGTTTTATGTGATACAATGATTTATGCATGTATATTACAATATCATATTACTATAGTATACAATATTATATCATAGAACCATTTTAACAAGACCTTGGACTTTCAGTAGAACATAACTACCTATTTCTTCCGTCAAAACATGTTAAAATGACGCTGGTTTCAAGCGAAATATACACCGATTGCGTAGTCTTAGCTCAAAAGACAGACAAATCTTGTTGATTTCAAAGGGCAATGGCTGAGTGGTCATCAATATAATAGACAGGCCTACTTCACATTGGTGTTTGACACCAACTCCCCAAAGTCCAAGCTCCTTTAAAAATGGTTCTAATATACAAAACTATGCATAACAATATAATAATACAAAATCATATCATTATATACAAAAAATGATACAATATAATATCATATCATATATTTTTTACAATATAATATGATATAATATTGCATCATATAAAACAATAGTGTAAAAGTTCAGGCTCTGCATCTGAAGCTACCTCTGCGATTCATCTATATCATAGTTAAATCAAATATGCAAGTTTGAAAATCACTAGAACCGTTACAGCAAGAGCTGAGACTTTCGGTGGGATGTTACTATTTAGTTTGCTCATCAAAACAAGCTGTCAAACACCGACCTTCTTTCTTCTAATTCGCTAAGAGAACCTCATTAATATTCATAGACTGTCAAAACCGTTGCTCTGCTGAATGAAACTTACGCTGTTTCAGCGAAATATACATCCCTGGATGAAGTCGGACGAGTGCCATTGCGTTCAATGTATGCATATATATTAGACAATGGCTGGACAGTTAACCATGTGTAGACCCCGCCTTCTTCAAATCGGAGTTAATCACGTACAATGTACTGTCCAAAGTCCAAGCTCTTGTTGAAACGGTTCTATTATCTATTAAACATGCGACCTGTTCCAAAAACCTAAACCTCATCCAGCATCCGAAACCTATGGCTCAGATTCAGCATTCAAGCCTGTCAGGTGCATTAGTATTATAAGACACACCATCTATGCAAGTTTGGTGAAGTTAGGACCAGTAGTAACGAAGAAGTAATCGTCAAAGACCACTTGCTCTAAAAATTTTAGCCAGCTTTAAAAACCTTAACCTCCTCCATCATCTGAAATTTATGGCCCAGATTCAGCATCCAAGTCCATAAGTAGGTCCAAATGCATCATCCATGCATGTTTGGTGAAGATAGGACAAGTAATGATCTGTAGCTTTAACGAGGTCCGGACAGCGACCTCGAGGGTATAGCATAAGCCCCCCCCCCCCCCGTCTCGGTGAGCTAAAAACGGAAATTAAAATAAATTCTGAACAAAATCGTGACCATGCCTCTTTATTTCAAAGGTTTATTATTTCATAAGTATCTCTCTGATCAACTTTGAAAATCAACTCGATATATACCATTTATATACAAGTGGTTGCGATTTCTAAGTGTATAGTTAGTGTAAAAAGAGCTAGCAGCTAAAACGGTCGAGTATGTTCGTCACCAATAAAGTTGTAATTGGATCCTTTATCCGATTTGAATTTTTTGTGTTTTCACAGAAAGTGCTTTATATTTCTGTATCGGATCATATACATTTTTTTAATATCATAAATATCATACCTCTGCAAATTAATAGTACTGAAGATATATCACGACTTGATTTTGTATTTTATCTGTTGCTCAATCCTACTGGGCTATCGATACAATATGTTTAAATTAAAAAAAAAGTATCGGCTTGTGGCAACACCAGTTTTTATTAGAAGAAAAAGATCGATTAACTCCGAATATAATCAGGAATAGTTCCAGTTATGACTTATCTGAACTGTAGACTGGTGTAGATATCATGTACTTAAATGTTACTTATATTTTGATTTAAGTGGTGTGCGTGATTTTATTTGAACACATTTTATTATGTAATTAAATTTAAATTCATGCAAACTTCTCCATAATGATAATTTTAATAATTTGTGCATGTTGAAGAGGGGGGGGGGGGGGTGTCCAAAATAAAATCAGTACTTAAAAGAAAGATTATTTTAGGTTGCAAAGTAAATATTATTAGGCGGAATCATTCCAAATTCACGTCCCTATAAGTACATGTAGATACATGTATAATGATTAGTCAAGTAATAGATAAATCACAGTACATATTATTATCATGACTGTAAGTGAGAACGTGTTTGTCAAATAGTTTCGAATACTTTACTTTATCAACATGTTGTTTAAGAATTGTACTTGAGTTGCTAGAAACATTATACATTGAGACTGCCAAATATTACCAAAAAAGGAATTAAAATAGAGAGGCCAACCCATCAAAGAAAAAAAAAAGACATAAAAAAATTATTGAAAAGTATATAAACTAGTATACATGCATAACATCGCTCTATATTCTTAATTCCCTGTTGACTAGTTCATTTATCAAATATTCATCATATTCACTGGTTTGAAATCCTAAATTCATTAATATTGAAAGAAGAATACGTTAGTCATACACAGTGTGAAGGCTGTAAGGTCACGTCTTAGATTTACATCACTGTATTCACCAAATGAATAACATCACTATGACACGTAATCACGAGGTTTTCTTAAATTACTCAATATATTAATGTGAAAGTTCAACAAACATTTACAAATCTATGGTCTCCTTGTTTTCAGCATTGTAAGAAACGCAACTCCAATGAAGAAACATCGACCTATATGAAGTCGTTGTCTTCTGCTATAATATCCTTTTTCCAATGTGAGTATATACATTTATCTATTTTACGAGCTTACTTGCCTATTTTATGGGGCAGCATAAAGTCCAATAAATTTCAAGAAATGAAATTTATAGTACAGTGTGACATTTCGTTGGAAATCACCGAGAATGATACTAATTAAGGTTAAATTAAAAGTTTGAGATCAAATATTTTCTATTTCAAACTTTAAAAAGTTACATTAACTGCCAAACTTTATTTTTTTTTTCACACATCAACAAAAAGAGCACGTTGCAATACAGTATTGTATGGAAACTAGACGACAACGGACTATGATATATTGCATTGTAACAGTTTTCATTGTTATACAAGTATTTACCAAGTTCAAGCATCTATAAATAAACACCTATCATTTTGGTTTTTTTGATATGGTTACATAGTACCAGAAACTTAGTCAATGATATTAGGTTTCATTCTCTCACCAGAGGTCGTGCTACACAAGCTTCGCTTACACCTCTGTCAACGCCGGAAAAATAGTCTGTCACATGACCTAACAAGCATGGCGAGCACATGGCATTGTTGATTCGCTTCTTCTGTACAATCAGCGTGAAGGGAAGTCATCGACGGGTGATGACTTTGAGGACACGTTTAAAAACATCACAGGAGATGACATTGCTTGTGATTTATGTAAAATCATCGATGAATCGGTAGCGCACAGAAACTGATTTTTCAAACATCTGTCAAACTATAGATTATACATGTGATCATATTTTTATGTTTACCTCCGCAAAATAGTTCTACCAGTAACGTTGAAATAAAAATAAATAACGGCGTTAAAAATTCAAATTTAATTATTCAGAATCATATTCATAGACAAAAGGAATAATTACATAGATTTTTACATTTTGCCCATCATATAAGTTTGTACAATTATCTTGTACATCGGGCGTTGACATGCTTGTGTAGCGCGACCTCTGGTGAGAGAATGATTTGAATCCTTCTCCCGGCGGAGTAGTGCAATGATATGGTTATCGGATCGGATTGATTACCTTATATAGATAATTCGAATAATATACATATGGCGTTTTTCATATTTTGTTGATCTGATAGCAATACATTAACAAATCTGATAGCGGTATTTTTATTGTTGATACACAATAATGTACATCAAGATTTGACAACGCCTTTTGATTTTTTGCGATTGTTCACCCGTCAAAAGGCCAGCCATCTTATGAAAAGGACAGTTATCTATGGAGTTGTCGTTCTTTCAGCACCACCATGCAAACAAGTTTTCAGTTCTCAGTTTAAGAAATGTATCTTTTTCTTTTATCAACCGCGGATTTGATTAAGGCATAAAATACCCAAAATCGATAAAAAGTATAGTTATATGTACCATATTGACAACAAAGATTTAGATGGATAGAAAATGATAACATTTCTATTTAAGTCTTTATTGTTGATACAAATACATGATAATGGAAATTTGACAACGTGTTGTACTTAATGCGTTGTTCACCCTAGATACATTTAGTCAATCACACAGTTAATGTTGCCGTTTTAGGGACCTTTTAACTCCATTATTCCGTATGCCTTATTTTGAGTAGTGATATTAAGGGGCTTTTACAACGTTAACCAACTCACTCCAATGCAATTACAAATACTAATAGAATCAAAGACCTGAAGGTCTGACAGGCACATGTCTTTGTTGTTTAAAAGTAAAAATATCCAACAAGGGATTAATATTATTATCATCAACCAGCGGCCTCCTTATTTTATATTTAACCACAAGGTTTTACTTGTTGCACGACTAAATTCGGTTGATATTTAACTGTTTCTTCGATTGATAAAAACGTTGATAATGCTCTCATTGGGGAAAACACTACCACCAGTTTTCTATAAAATGTGATGGTTTATAGAAAAAAAATATTGCAATGTTTTTGTTGGTATATTAATAGATATTGGTGATGCAAGTAATGATATTGTGTTACCAATTGAAGTGCATGCTGTTGTTAAGCAAATAATATCATCCTCCGCATATCGTACTACATTTGGTTTTTTGTTGTTGTTGTTTTTAAAACAAAAACAAGACGTGCCCGTTTTAGTTGTTATTCATACATGAGAAGATTTGCGGGTCGTCATCAATGTTGCAATGTCGCAGATAGCGATGCACCTCAATGAAATAAAACGGTAGACTGAAAAAAGAAATAAACTGGACGAAAGTAATTGGTTTCAAATTTTTTGGAAAACGAGGTCATAAATAAGCCGGGGTCGTTTTTACTGGTGATGGATCCTCAAGGACGTTTTCCAACACAGACCAAACGAAATTTTCCACTTAAGGGCGCCATCGTAAAACTTATTTTAGTCTTTCGTAGAAGGTTTAGTGCTAGAGGAAACGAAATATAATTAAGTAAGAACTGCAACACCGAAAGAATTAGCACAGAATGTCAATAACAGATATAAAAAGTAATTGTCTTCAGAATTTGATACTCCCTTGGCGGAAGAGTATTCTTTTAAAAAAATACTACGCGGAGTCAGAAGTTTAAGAAATAAAACCTGGAATAAAGACAATTGTGCCCCCTCCCTAGACGCTGAAGAATACTAAAATAGGTTTAAGAAATGATAATGTTAAATACATGAATAATTAACTAAATTGAATGTCTTAAGAAATGTCAGGTCAATGACCTATATTCAGGATCAAGTTTTTCTCTCTCAATCCTCTTGATATTAATCTGGTAATCTTCATCTTAATCAAGAATAATGTTCAAGTATGGCCAGATTTTTTTTATATAAATAAAGTTCATTGACATGTTAAATGGGTTTATATTGGCCGTGCTTTTGAAGTGCATATAAATATGTTACAGATAATATATCATGCATTCTTTTAACCTACAAGTATTTCACTCTGATCGTTGTAAGCTGTATTTTATGCGTATTGTATCTGTATTGATCTATACAATTACATATATTCAATGGCGTTAACCTGTATCTACTGAGTATTAGACCTCATAGCTTTCCTGACAGACCTGAGTCAATAGATGAGTGTTTTCAAACTTTTTTTTTTCAAATACAAAACTGGCGTAGAATGGTCAAAAAACGATATAGTGACCTTGAAAAAGAAGTCAGAGTTATAATTATATAATTGAGTTATAGTCATAATCATACAACAAAGTTATAATATTATACAACACAGTTATAATTATACAACAAAGTTAAAATATTATACAACAAAGTTATAATTATACAATAAAGTTATAATATTATACAACAAAGTTATAATATTATACCACAAAGTTATAATTATACAACAAAGTTATAATTATACAACAGAGTTATAATTATACAACAACCTAGTACAAAGATTAGTGGATTTAAAAGGGCTGATAAGATAAACACGATTTCAACACCTAATAGTGACCTTGACCTCCCATTATAGAGGATGTGTCAAGGACAAGCTCCGTCAAGGGCATTGAAAGGAAGGGTCAAATACATAACACGATGCCCATTTATCTTAAAGAGAAGAAAGATGTGGGTTTTTTTTTATAATTTTTTTATTTTTTTATAAACTTTACATGACCACGATACTACAAAACATAAGTCTCACCATGCAACATCTCAAAAAGCACATTTCGATGGCGTTTTTCTCAACTACAGTTGCTGAGGGAAATCTTATAAATGATCAAATGTTAAATGGTAGTCTAGTGTTGCATTCTCCTTTACCAACATATATACGGTACGGTGTGGTGTGCAGTACGTGATCATAACTAATTAATTATTCAAAGTGCAGTTTTTGCCCGGGACAAATTAATGCTTTTTATAAAATTTGCGTGTTGCAATTAATGACTAATCCTTTAATCTTTGCAACATTGACTACGTAATTCTTGCATCCTCGTTTAATCTATATCATGTAAAGATTATTTTGTGATTATTTGTTAATTTTCAAATAATATCCATTTGCTTAAATCAACAAATCGATGGATATTTAAGATAGGAAAACCATGACCCTCAGGTCACCTGTCTGCAGAATAGCTTCATGTATATACTTAATATGCATATATTTTTGCAATGCTTGAAACCAGATCCATCAGGTATAAACTTACCTTGCTGGTGCGACGAAATTTCAGTTGGTATTTATTTACTAAGTGTTACTAGGCAATACAGTAAAAAGGAAAAATAGCAATTTCTAATGCATACCTATTAACGAGTCTTCTTATTTATTTTGATGTTGGATTTTCAAATTTGATAAAATAGGTCACAGTGCAAGCGATACATGGTTCTGTGTCTTGAGAAATTTCAAATTTTATTTCATTCGTTTTAGAATAAAGCAGTGTAAAAATGACATGATTACACTAAAGCAAACCTTTGGGAGGAGGGGTCCAGCAAAGTTCCTTATTTTTTTTTAATCATACCTAACATATATATTACTAATATTGTGTTTAAAAAATTAACTTCTTCGTCAGATTTAATGACACAAGTCAAATTTATTCAACTTTTTGATGTAGTTTAAAATAATAAGCTAAAAAGAATATTTTAAAAATGTATATTTTCAAATGCGAAATATAAACCAAAAAAAGTTACAAAAGATCTGAGATATCAAGTTTAGGCCTGGAAAATTAGCAGAGGATGACAGAAGCCATCGGTATCCGTACATCTCGATGGGTCGCTTCATCGCTTTACTAGCGAGAAAAGGGACCCCTCATCTACAGACACCGCAACAATTTGTGAACCAAAAATTTCAATCTGATGAAAATCAGATTTCATTTTTTAGATAATGAACAAACATTAATGGAATGTTCAGTGTAAAAATGCATCGAAGTAACTAAAGGCTAGAAGCGGAAGAAATTATGTAAAATTTTTGCGTAAACTCGTGCACTAAAACATCGCAGTTTACTTATTTTGCACTGCACAATGAACTGTAAATTATGACTGCAATAGAGTGTGTTTTATTTGAAACAACAACTCTACTATACGAACATAATTGACATTAAACTTGTAAATAATTTATTGCAATGGGATATATGTTCATAAATTACTAGAGTTCAGTCTCAAAGGAGGTCATATTCATAGACGTAGGTGTATAGTATACGATATGCGATGTAAATTATAAGACTAAGTATATACAAACGTAAATTTCACAGATTATGAAACAAAAACGTAAAAGTGTCAACTGATACAGACGATTCACTCAAGTATTTAAGGCGATGTTTAATCGATTGAAGCTTTTTAAACATGTAACTGGATGCATAAATAAAATATCAATAATTCAGCATTACGAACTTTACTTTTTTCCAACAATTATGACAACTAATGAGCAATCAGTCAATAGCAAGATCCGCGTTGTAAGGGCGCTTTGTATTTGTATTGCGTTTACTAGTCGGTCTCATCTTTACACAGAATGCATCAATATGATGAATATCAATGCATATTAGCTAGCAATACTGCAGGCCTTTTTATATACGCTAAAGCTTGCAGTATTTTCGAAAACGATTTCCCAAATTGCTTCTACAACTCGGAGGGATTCTTTTATTAACTTTTCTGGGAGAGAAAAATTACTGTTTGTGTGATGCCCTTACTCATTAAGGATACATTTTTATCTTTAAATAAGTACTCACCAAGTAAGCCATAAAACATCCATGCACGAAAAAAATTTCACAGTTGCATTTTTAGATTTGCAGCATCAATTATCACTCACATCCGTGTACAAGTTAATATCCGCCATTACCTGGAAAAAAAGGGGGGAAATTAACACCAGTAGATTTACAACAAAAAAACAAACAAACTCCGGTACAAATATTCAGTACCAGATGTTTTAATGAGAAGTGCGCTGAATTATTGACATGGAGTTTAGAATGACGTTACTCCCGAACAGCTGAGTAACTTGAACTTTTGGGGTGCCGTCTGCTCATATTTACACGCGACTGGGATTCTACGATGCTTCTTCCTTATTTAACAGGATTTTCTCTCTTTAATAATATAAAAAAATATCACTACTATCAAATAAAAAGAAATCGATCAAAGATCACAAGCTTTCCTCTTATCAAACATTGTCATCGATTTCTGAGATTTCACATCACTGTTCGGAGGACGTACCTAGCGGTACCTCATACTAGAGCGAGAGTCTAGTTAGTAGAAAAATACCTCTTGGTGATCATTCAGAATGAAACTGATGCAGTAGCAAGACCCCGGGGGGCGTGGGTGGGGGACGGAATGAAGCTCATATATATAATATACTACATGTACTAGTATTAACTTTCAATAAGCTAGGGGAGGGTCACTATTTTATTTCCTTTATAGGAGACTAATTGCAATAAAAAAAAACGCGAGGAGGAATGGAGGAGGGGTTTTTGATATGTGCCTGAGGAATTGTGAAGTGTTTATAAAAACTGTTTCCTTGTCTAGTCTTACTGCTGTCATTCAGAAGCTGTTGTCTAATGAACGATGGAGTTCTGTATAGCAGTATAAATAGGGTAACATCACTTAAACGTGGTGGCCAAACAAAGCAGAAATAAAGCATTACCGTATATTTTGTAAAAAGAAAAAAGTCATTCTTTAGAACTCAATTTGAAGTACAATATTAAACCGTAATTTAGGTGATGTGTAGTTATGATAAAAGTAATAGTTGTAGTACTTGTACTAGTAGTAGTAGTAGATCTAGAAGTAGTAGTAGTAGTAGTTATAGTAGTAGTAGTAATAGTAGTAGTAGTAGTAGTTATACAGTAGGAAACAGTTTTTGTGGTAGTAAAAGAATCATAATCTAACTGTAGTTCGTTTAAAGCAATCAGATGTTGATCGCGCTACCGGAAATCAATATTTTGTGTTACTGATGATTAAAAGCCATCGATCTTTATCCAGCATGCTAATTTAAATTTATGGAACTGACTTCATTTATTTGCTTTTGCAAATTCGACATCGTAATGAACAGAGAGTTTGTTCTGAAGTCGTTGCTACGAAGCTTGTATTTACAACATACTTTTTTATTTTCAACATTAACACTAGAAAAAAAAAACTAGTTTAAATTGATTTTTTTAAAAAGATTAACTTAAAGGCCACTAAAAGTCAATTTCATTTTGTTATTTGTAATGTCATCATTATCATCATCATCACCACCACCACCACCATCATCATCGACGTCGTCGTCGTCGTCATCATCATCATCATCATCATCATCATCATCATCATCATCATCATCATCATCACCACCACCATCATCATCATCATCATCATCATCATCATCATCATCAACATCTCTTACAAAATACAGTTTAGTTTACAAATAAGAAAGAAACTTTTTTGGTAGTGAGAAAATGGTCGTTTTGTAAATTGAAGGATATTGTGGGGGAAGGAATTGGGATACCATTGTTAATATATTTTTTCATTCATTTTGTTTATAATTGGAAGAAATATCAACATGGTTGCTTCAAAATTCAGCAATATCAAAAAAGACAACTTGTACCACTGGTAAATAAGGACTTAAATAAATCGGTTGATGAGAAGAAAGAGACTTCCTTTAAGTCATCAAAAAAGCTTCAATGAGTTTGGTTACTGGCTTTGATTAGGGAAAAGGTGTATTGGGTGGAGATAAAGAAATCTATAGATATTACATTTATAAACATCCATGTCGATGGCATGTTTTTAACACAAGAATGGAAAACCCGATTTCAGAAGGAAATTGGGATTTTATTAGATTGATTAGGCAATTTGTGCGGTAAAATGAAACATTAGGTTCATATTTCGGGGATCCTCGTTTAATGGAAGCTGTGTTTTGAAAACGAAGTAACGTCACTGGTATTGTTTCATACCAGGAAATCGGGCACCCCCAAAAATAGTGAGATGACTTCACTTTTAATTTCAATCTTGTATCTAGCTAGATCTTACATATACATTTTGTACATGTATAACCTATCGTAGAGGAGCGGCTTTACCAGTCCAATCTTTATTTCCCGTTGTATTTTCCTTTGCTACAGAGAAACTGAGATAAAAAAAAATTGAGCTGGTCCGCGAAAACTAACCTAGTTGACGGACACCAAGTTTGATCTTACTCACTCAACATCAGCATGATAACGCCAGTGGCTGAAGTGACAAAGAAAATTGGGTCCCCGACTGAGCTTTCGCTGTAACCCCTGAACGATTGATGGTCAAACAGTAGGGGAGGGGACTAAGTTATCGAATAGGTCTGTTTGTCGCGATCGACATTCGAACTCTTAACCCTCCACACATGGTTTCTGCACTCAAACCGACTATAAGCTGTTGCAACAATCTTCTCAATTTCGACATAAATTGATGTAAATATTTTGTAAAGCAATCGGACTCTTCGACTACAGACGATGAATTTAAATCATTAGATTTACATTCCAATAATAGATGAAATCTTGCGTTAGAACGATGTAATATGCTTTAATAGCTGTACAATATATATTGCAAAACGATTTCACACGCTAGGACTAGAATAAGTGAGATCAATATCACCTTTGATACAGACAAGGACATTGTATACATATATATTAGCAGTAGTTCAAGAAATCTAAATTACCGTATATCCGGGATTTGTTTCTCCCGTTACAAAATTTGTAAAAAAAAAAAAAAAAGAAGGGTGAATGTGTAACTTTTTTTTTTAATTTCCGGTTGTCATCCTTTGCGATTTAAAAAAAATTCTTATTACAAAAAAATTCCGGATATAATTTATGCGTGTTGAATTTTTTACCAATGTAAAAGTGATCGCAACCCCCCCCCCCCCCCCGAAAATTAGATCATCGCCAAAATAACCGAATATACGGTACATAACGTGGCATTGTGATCTACAAATTGGTCACTTAAATGTGTCATAGTAAATACATAGGAACACAGCTGGTACTTGTAAGGGACATTGTATACTAGTATATTTACCAATGACGTGAATGACGTAGTGAAGGGGTGCAAACGGGGTTTGCATAAAATGAAATAGAATTAACTTAAAAATCATACCAAAAATGTCAACAATTTAATAATCAGTCGTCCAATTCCTTAAATAAAATTACTTAAATATAAGAAATAATGAGTCATTCTTTGAATATTTGAATATCATGAGTTGACCATTAAGGTCATAGTGAGATATCAAATCTGATAGATCACACCCTTAACATAATACCGGTAAAACACAAATATAGCAATATGGGGCAAGTATACAAATAACTGGCTCACTATATATACAGGTACAAGACGATTTAAAGTAAAATGCAGCGCACGACACATCATCTCAGACTTGATCACTGCTTTAAAAGGTATCCGAACAATGGACTTGTTAATAAGTATCTTACTGGACAAAATTACCGAAGCGTATCAGACAGTCCAACTCGCGCCACTGACGCATATTGAGGTTTCGCAAATGAAATGGAGTTAGGCTCTAGACCATACGCCATACATTACGATTAACAATACAAAAACACAAAGCTAAAAAACAAAGTCAGTAGATTCTGATGTATCGCAAAATGGAAACCGTCCTCATTTATTTTTCAATTTTTCAATTTAAATCAGCTTTTCCTGAGCCTTTACTGAGATTTGTTGCTGCCACTGTTAAATACTCATGGGATCAGGAAGAGGAAATCGTTGTGGAACATTAAGCAATATGTAGGTTCCACAGTCTGGGTTCCGTTTTTTAATATCTTTTAAATGTTTCCTTTCCGGATAGAAGTAGATGTAAACAGCAAACACAGTATAGAGAATCTACCGTGTGATTGCGTGGTTTCCAGGGGCTTGGCTATAATTATAGTTGCAGTATGTTTTAAAGGGGCATGGGCACGATTTTGGTCAAATTTTATTTTACTGTCTTTATTATTTACAATGCTTTAGGAATGCATTTCTAATGATCAAATTGAATTTGAGAGTCAGTCATAGAGTTATAAGCAAGATACAGGACTCACAAGTCTTTGTCATGTAAACAAAGCCCGTGGCCTGTTTTTGTTTACATAGGTTTAATATACCGGTAAAACCTTTTCAAAAATGATTTCTCTTGATCTTATTCATTTTAAGCATAAATAAACAGTTTCAAAGTTTAACACATTAATTTTAGGTCTAAAACTAAAATTTTCACTTCAATATTCAAAATGTAACCAAACGCTTTGTTTACATAGCAAAGAATTGCAAGCTCTGTAACTCGCTTATAACTCAACGAATCACACTATAATTTTGGTTGCCTATTAAAAATGCCTTACGAAAGCATTGTAAACATTAAAATTGTAAAAAAAAAATTTGACCAAAATCGTGGCTATTCCCCTTTAAAACCCCGGAATAGAAGAATTTGGAGAACTAATATTTTAACTTTTTTGATATGAAATTCAGTCCGTTATTTCATAGAATACATGTGAATTTTACAAGGCAAGTACTAATGAATAAATATAGCAAATTTAAAAGTGATTAAATAAAGGATATGGTTAATTTTATTGACCCATCATTCATCGTATTGCCCGAAACACGACCGTGTATTGGTCACTTCAAATACAATACGTACATCATATTTATTATAAGAGTCAAATTGTCAAAAGTGGGATAAAATTTCATGTGGTGAGTTATTTCTGGCGTAAAAATGGCTACTCAGCGTTAAAGGACATTGGAAGTTACAGGGTTTGATTTTTTTGAATGATTTTATCGGTCTAGCTAACTATGACAGGCTTGTTGGTTACGATTAGATAGCAGATGGCGCATTAAGGAAAACTAAAAAGTTCCTTGTCATAAATGACACTGCATCCGTAGAACGAATCATAAAGAAGAGACTACTTCCGGAATGTGACGTCATTAAGGGAAAACCTCGAAGATCGAAAATATTAGCGCCGATGTAAATAACATTATAAATTATATTATACTTGTAAATCTGCGATAATTTAAATTAAGTTATAAATAAAATCGTTGATCTCAATTAATCAAACGCCAGCATTGCAATCAAGGATTGAAAAATATGTCATTAGCCAAAAAGCGGTACTCATTTTCACAATTTGACAATACAGAATTTCGAAAGTAAACAAAATTCCAGCCTATATTTAATCAGAGCAATTTGACAGCTCATGGAATGCTTCATTTATCTTGTTAATCCCTTCATGCCTTTTTTCAACTGTAGTTTAAAATCAATTCAAGAACACAGCAACTGCTGACAATTTGTGACCTGTCTTATCTGCCTGTAATTTTTTCAATATTTTCTCAATTTTTTATTCATATTCTCGGAAGAAGAAGAAGAAGAAGAAGAAGAGAGATACATCATTTACATTAAATAGAAATAACTAAGCTTGCTTTCAGCCTAAACAATAATAATGACAGTATCTAAGGAATTCGAACCCATGAAAACCTCTCCAACTGCTTTCAAATTTAGTTTGATATCTCGAGGCGCGATATCGTCAACTTAATAGAATAAAATGCTTGTGGCCTTGACGCTTTTTAGAACGTCACGCAATTTTGCGTGGGATTTCTTCTTATTTGCAGACCAAATCAGGAAATCTTACTGGATGTTAAATGTTTATTTAGATGAGGATCCTCTTGCAATCGATTTTTTATAAAAAAAATAATTCTTCTTCTTCTCCTTTTTATATAAAAATTATTAAAACAAACTATTAATTCTTGGCTTTAGAGGACGTATGTCATTCAAATTATAAAAAAAAACCCCATACATTGGCTTACGGGAGGATTATGTCAAATGTACTTCCCAAGGTAAAATTTGCATCGCTCGATATCTAGCATAACGCAAAGTCCATTTGTAGGAAAACTTTAGTTTGATCGCAAACACCCCGTTCTGCAAAAAGACTGCTAAACCATGACTCCTGTTGCTGTAAGAGATTAAAGAATTGCGCAGAATCTCAATGATCACTTTCTGTTGCATTGTACGTTCTTCAGTTCTTCAGCCTAGCTTCTTTCTCCTTAAAAGTCGTTCTTGAGTTGATGAAGCACCTTGCGGAAAGGATACTAATAACAAAACATCGTGTCTTTATCTTGATTAATTGGTGGCTTGTAATCGCCTTTGCCTTATATGGGAGGCACGATTCGGCCGTATAAATGATATATTTATTTTTCTGTCTATGGTAAAGAAAGATCAAAATATGGGATCGGGCCACATCAGGGTCGAAAATATCAAACTATTATTCTTTAAAAGAAAATAACGATATGTCAACAATATTGACAGAATTTCATTACAAACTGATATAAATATGGACAAATGTAGTTGCTCTGTATCGATTTTAATGAGATAGTTATGAGATAATAACACCAATAAATTATAATACTTTTTTGGGGGGGTGGGGTTATTATTCAAAAAATAAAAATTAAATACGGGTAATAAATCAACTGATTTTTCTAGGAAATGGAGAAATGGATCCACGTATTCCATATGCATGTCCAAGTTTTCTCCATTTAAACCAGAGAAGGGGACATGCAGAGAGCGCCATCAGATTTGGAAGGAAAAAATCTAATTCCGAGATTAATAGTAATTGCACTGGTTGGGAATACGTCGAGAGTATCAACATCAAATTGATTTCCGACCGGGTTTCATCGACGAAATGCTGGAGTTGTTTTGTCCCCATGATAAGGAATCTATCGGAATTCCGGATGACATAACAATACTATTATTTGGATTTTTGTCTCGTAAAATGACACATTTTGGATTTACACCATCCACTGAATACAATTGACATTTTGAATATTGTGGTGAGGATGAAAAGACGTAATAAACATCTTCGCTCCTCGGTGAACATAAACTTTATGCTCCGTATCTGTACATTTAAAATAAATGTCCGCAAACTGTCAACCTACTGAGTTCTATATACAATGCAAAGATAGATTGTTGAAATAAGATTTGAAAAGAATGAATTGTTTGAGAGAAAAAAAGATTATTAATAATAAATCATATTTTGACCGTAAGAGAAATGTCAAGGTCAAACTTGTATATAGATATACAAATTTGACCTTGACATTTCTCTTACATAAAAATTGAAGGTTTGTCACGACGATTGTCATTTCAGACTGCTTATACAAAACCAAAAACTGGGAGCTTTTCTAGAAAATTCGGGTTTATACAAAACGCGTTGACCGTAAAACTAAGGAGGATTCTTTAAAGAGGACTTTGAGCCCTCGACATGAATATTCAATACTACAGAGGAATGGATGGCCGTGACAATTTGTAGACTATATGAATCTCCCCAAGAAGGAAAATTATGTATGAAGCGATAGGAAAACACTAAGATTCTCAAGTTGAAATATGTGTACATTATCTGTAATAAATAAATGTTTATATCTAAACAAGACATTTTAAAAAAAAACCCCAAACAAACAAAAATAAAGTAGACCTGATGGGACACTTGCTGACAAGTCAGCTTCCTTTGAAGTCGTATACTTTGGACCTTAGACTTTCAGTAGGATGTAACTATCTATTTCTTGCATCAAAACAAGTTAAAAATGACGCTGGTTTCAAGTGAAATATACACAGATTACGTAGTCTCAAGCTCAAAAGCCGGACATATCTTGTTGATTTCAAAGAGCCGTGGCTGAGTGGTTTAGCAATGAAATAGACAGGCCTACGTCACATTGCTTTTTGACACCAACTAAACCCAAAGTCCAAGCTCTTGTTAAAATGATTCTAGATGTCATCAAAGGAAGAAAAGGACCAGTTACGGTGGTTCAGCTGCATGGCATACATGTTGCCGGGGAGCTATAATAATCCGCTGAAGGTGTCTAGACTAGAAGCTTTTAAAGCAGACGACTTTTACAGTGATCTATCCAGAGTGTAAATTATTTTTAGAGATTATAAAACTCCGGATTGATTACAGATTTCACGAACACTGCTTACATTGTTTATCAGTATGGTAGAGAGATGAAGTGACAAATGAATGCAATTTGGAAAGCAGACCCATGAAACTGGATTTTAATTGGAATACAATATGGATCAAATTGAATGAACAATACGAAACAGTTGTGTTGTGTGTTGTATTGAATACAACTATGAATACTGTACATGTTCATAAGATTACATTCGCCCACATTAATCGCCAGTTCTTAAATTCAAATTGTACATAAAGCGAAATAACACGAGGCAAGAAAAAAAAACCCAAATGTATTCAGCATTGTCTTTTCTTCTTATGACAATTATGTGTATGTTTTTATGTGGTCGACCATTGCCCATAAAAGGTTATAAGGTTATAATTGCATTATTCATAACTAGTGTGCCTTTAAAACGAAAGTTTCCTAGCTTGATTTTTAAAAAGAAAAGGTCCTCAAAAAATACTCAGTCTGTTTAAATGTATAACGGATGGTTAATTAACCTTACAACAATTAAGGTAAAATCTTCCTCCGATTTAACTCCAACTAATATGAAATGTGAAAAAGTTCCATTGCAACATTATGGCAATGAGCAATTTACGTCAACCCCTTAAGAGAGTGAGTGCCAAAATTTGGCGAGATTGTGTGTATTTTAGATGAATTATCTATAATAAATGTGGAATGTTGCGCGACCTTATTGTTGAATACAAAATCCGTCGAAAGATGATCCGGCCACGGGGCCATAAATCTTTTGATTTAAGTCTCACTTTTAATAAAGGAACACACAGAGCATAGATGAGACTGAGACAAAAGTTAGCTCGTCTAAGTTTTATGGCTTGGGGCCTGATGATGTTTGCCTAACGAAAATAAGCAAAACAAAGTAAGTATAAACTGGTCCAATTTGTGATTGTTTTAAATAATTAGATGGCTTTTACCTCTTAAAAAAACTACTGGTAAATCTGTTGGTTTATTCTTTTACTCAAATCGATAGTTCATCGAACGCTGGCAATACTCAAGGTTTCTGCCTACGTTAATTTGTTAACGAAGGTAATCGGTTTGCATTATAGACCGATAGTGCTGAGGGGTCATTAGAAACGAATCAAATCAGAATCACCAGGGAGCAACCAAGTTCTCTACGTCACAAAAGGTGAATAAAAATGTTCAAGTCCCAAGCTACAATTAAGTTTTTTAGCTGTCGTGTTTTTAGTCACTGATTTAAATTGCAGACATTGACAAAATACATCGTTCTATCTTTTTTTTAAAAATCAATTTTCTGTATCTTATCAAAAAATGGCACAGTATGACTGTCCAATTATTTTTTTGTTACTTCAAACTCAGTTCAAAGACATGATTTTACCGCCTATTTTTTTTTTTACGTTACTTGAAGTTTTGGAGCCATTGTTATGTAGATGGTTATAGTATTTCATTACGGCCAAGACCTAATTTGTCACTGACGAGTTTCTCTATTCTAGGCAGAATCCTTACAAATCGCTCGTGACGTTAAGCTTGTCCTAGAAAAGACCACTACAGCATCCTTTGTATACTGACGGTCGCTTTGAGTACTTTTGAATTAACATTTGTCTTCTGAAAATAAGAATCTTAATAGGGTGATGCAGATCCATGCAGAGCCTGTTAATAACCGAGAAGGGGGGGGGGGGGGGGGGGGGGGGGGCTAAGGTATTGAATGGATTGTCAGTTTTTACACCTGCATCTACATATTAGAAGTAAAGAAATCCATCAATCCTAATGACTATGTGCTGGTGCTGCGTGAGCGGACCCCCCACCCCCGAAAAAAATATAAATATCCAAAATTCCGGTCCACTCACGCATGCGCAAAAAACAGGTTCATTGTATCGTATCACATTTAATTTTATGAACTATGAATAATTTTTTAAAATATATTGAGGACTAAAATCGAGGATAAGGGGTACTTTTTGTTGAGGCGATTATTAAAAATTTCACAGTAAATAACAAAATATTCATTGCCACCATATGTATTCAGTTATTTGGAAGTAATAATCATTCTTTAAAACGAAATCACATCAAATTCACATCGAACATCACACATCGCTCCATAAACACACTAAGTCTTATAGTTGAAATTAACTATATTTATATGTACATACAGTTGCAGCATGAATTGCATGTCTTAGGTAAAATCGTGTGCAGCATTTCCGAGTCAATGTTTATTGTTTATATAAAATAAAGCTTTAATTGCGTATAGTGTATAATTATATATGATAAAGGTCATAATCAAATAAATGTAGTGATTTAAATATATGAATAGGAATTAAAAAAAGAATAAAAGATACCGCGATAAAAAAAATGGAAAGCTTACTTTTTAGTTTTAATTCAATATCAAGAATTGTGAATTGGATAACAGCTGTAGAACTTTAGTCATCTGGAGCTATAATACGTGAAACATTCTAATACACGTTAAATATAACATGCTATTAAAGTCAATAGCATATTAGTTTATGGCTGGAAGTCTCAAATGCTATATTTCAGGTAAATGGTCAGATTGACAATTTTAGAAGTGCTTAGAAGAGAATTATCTCTTTAAGACACCGGAACGAGTACTACGATAGCTTTAAATTAATTGATTGTACATCATTACAAGAGGCCCATGGGCCACATCGCTCACATGAACATCAGTCGTTTGTATAATTTTATTTCAGTGTTTAAATATTTTACCAACATATTTCTGTGTTAAACTTTGAACCCCACTTGGGGCCCCAGTATTAGTCTGGAGGGTGGGTGTGGCACAATTTGAACAATTTAGAATCTACACTATCTTAGGATGCTTGCATAGTATTTCACAAATTAAAGCATAGTGATTGTATTTCTTGAGAAGATTTTTAAACATTTTCCCTTATATGAGTCTATGTTAAACTTTGAACCCCTCCTTGGATCCCAGTGCTAGTTCAGGGGTCACGATTTTAACTATTTAGAATCTTCACTGTATATACAAGCTTTGATGTAAATATTGGCATTTCTGGCGCAATGGTTATTGAAAAGGTCTTTAAGACACACACCCTATTTTCACTGTTTTGCAATTACAATGTATCTCCCTTTAAAACAGGGGTTGTCCTTAATTTTAACAATTTAGAATCCCCTTTCTATAAAGATGCTTTGTACCAAGTTGGTTAAATTTTCTTGGTGGTTCTAGAAAAGAAGTAAAATATGCGAAAATGTTTTTTTTTTTTCAATGTTTAAATACACCTTCATGAACTATTTAATCACTTTGATGAATTTACAATGCGTAGTTCTTTTCCTGATCCAATAAATGACATTTCTTACAATGAGATCCCTTGACACAACATTTTTAACATCGCGGCCATTACCGTATCACCAAGTTCTGTAAAGTGTTCGAAATGAAAGCAATATGAAGTACATTAAGAAACAAGAGATGGGAACCAAAGTTCTTAATGTGAATAATATGTTATTGACTCGGCTAGAATAACATAATCAGTCCACAAAATAATCTAATATAAGCTGCAGATTTTATCCTCTAAAGGAAATTGAAAGATTTTTACAGTTTTTTCACTCTGGCATTTTGTAGAGTTTCAACAACAACTGCGTCTAGTTTTTTTGGCAATGCATAGCTTTAAGGTACACTGTATATGTGTCTATATGTAGTTGCCAACACTGCTAGGATGTATAAAGCCTTATTAATTGGTTTAGATGTTTGTCTCATTCTTAATTTTCCTCTCAGTAAGACCAAATAAATGTTCATTTTAATGCTTACTTTTTGTTATTTGATTACATAAGTAATAAAATGTAAAGTGTTTAAAAGTATAAGCATTAAAAGAAACCCTTAAATGTATTGAATATTCTTGGATCCACGGAGCTTTAAAATTCAAAATTTACAATTTGGCATGCATGTGCAAATACACATGATGCAAGGGCACGAGTCACTGCCTAGAGACCGAATCAAATACCGGTAGCACCCGCCTTATCGAACACAACCGATCGTTTAATGTGAATCTGTCAATGATATAAATTCTAACCAGTGAGAGATTCGACAAAGAACGTGTACGGAGTACTCTTATTTCCTCTGAGTCTTCTGATGTTAATGTCATCCTTGTGTGACTAAAATATCTGTTCTGACACAGATTCTCATTGGATCGATGCTTATTAGAGGGGTTTATTGCTCTCGTTCATTGAAGGGAAAAAAAGAGAGTAACCCACTTGTATGACTCTCTCTCTCTCTCTCTGTCCCCCCCCCCTCCCCCAATGACCAAGGACAACAAACGCGGGTGAAGTCAATTTTGTTAAACCGCTGCATTCCTGATGTAATGTATGTAATGTTCCGCACGAATATTGACGGATATTTTTCATAAATCAAATAAAGGCATTTTAGCATTAATTGATACCTCATTACTCTTCCTGATGCCAGGTCTTATTCTCAATAACTCATGTTCTCGACTTTGAAATTAGTCAATTGATGATGACTTACAGCGAAGCATCAAATACAAAGATAAGCTCGTGTAATACATCCAAATCTGACCAATAATCAACTAGCATTGGTATTTTCACTTCTTTCGATTCGATTGTCACTTTTGCATGCAGATACACCCTTGTGTGATTTATTTTAAAAAAAGGGAAGCGTTCGCTGATCATCAGTTGGCAGGAATTAGCGTGTATCATTTCAATTAGCATTCATCAATGTTAATTTGTCATTTCGGGGTACTCGTAATCTTTAGCATTACCGCGGTCGCGTCTTGTTCAGACCTGAAGACAAAGGACGTAAAGTTTGTAGGTATCCGTCATCTCGCACGCAAAAAATTCCTCATTTCCTGCCGATGAAGTCTAACGAACGAGGACAACTGGCGGTAGCTAGTGATTTCAACTCCTACTTATTCCCTGATGCTCACCATCAGTTCATCTCATCTTAATTATTTATCGATATTGTTAAACTAATCCGCGGGGTCCCTTTAAGTGTTGCCAAGCGTGGCACATAGGTCTCATAGGTCATCCCAATGTTCATGACCCCTCATCGTAATCTATTGAGTTCTTACAGAATTAGGACTGGTGCCGTGAAAAGTGTAATTAAAGCCAGCGTTTTGTAAGCAAGACGTAACGAGACCGGAGATCACAATACGATCCGCAGATGATTGAACGGAGCCTCTTTCTGAACTCTACACCGCACCTCCGTGACCTACTTTTATAAATTATTGTGTCCTGGCAGTTTCGGAAAAAAATTAGGTCTCTGATTGCTCTGATCATAAGTTACTAGCTCATACATTTTTGATATGGTTTACTAGCTCATACATTTTTGAAATGGTGTCAAGAATGAAAATCAAATGTACATTTATCGTTACCGACATTTTATTTTATCATTTCACTCCCTCCAGATGGAAAAGATTGTCACATACGATTGAATGAAGATTTTAATTTTCCTTCTTCAGAGAGTAAAGAAATTTCCCCATTTCAGGTCAAAAACCAGGTTTCCGCTACAATTTAGTAAAATTATTATTTATTACTAACATGTAGGCAGTGTGAGCAAATCTGTTTGGTGGTGACCTTTTAAGACTAAGTTATGTAATCTTTAATCCTTCTGAAAAAATCTACTGATAAAAAAAATATCAGCCCATGAGCAGGAATTTTGTTGTTACTAAAATCATCTAAGACAATAAAAATATCGTATGGACTATAATCTTAAGGGGGATTTTATAGGGAAATTGAGCTAACACGTACTTTATTTAGCATTTGACTACATGTAATTCTTTTTTTGAAAAAAAAAAAATCAAATTGGATTTGGAAATTAACTATACAGGTGTTCACCATCGAATGAGAAGACTAGACTGTCAAAATTTACAGAAATACAAACTTTTTAGCAGAAGACGAAAACTACCACATTGTACATCATTGTACACCCGACATTTGTACATTTGCAAATATTTTTGTTTTTTGTACCTCATGTACCATTGATATGGTTTGAGAGAACATTCAAAAATCCAAAGCTGTGAAGTCACATTGTCGCTGATTGGATGTCCATCCAAACAGCGCCATTTTTTTAATTATGATCTTCGTAAGATAGCGATAATTCTAGATCTCTTGGTACAAAATATCGATGTGGATATTTTAATCTAATTACACGGTGAGTACTTTTGTGTGTGCATGGCTTATTGGTGACCAGTTCTCTCTCCGATCGGTCAACGATTGACTGTGTGTTCAGGACTTTGCCACTGATGTAATTAACAAGTCATCATTACCAATACCAATACTCCTGCAGCTTATACTGCTGACAACTATGCTAGGGGGAATAGATTAAAAAATGACGAAGAATGCCATATTTTCTTTACAGTGTATTGATATAATTTTAGATTATACTTCATAATTTACACCTTCGTTAATTACACTGTAAACAGCCCATGTGGGATCAACATGTACATGACGTTGCTATAGTTACTTTTTTACCGCTCGTTTTTAATTTTGTTTGGCTAAAACCCACTATATCTATAAGTAATAATCACCAGAGGAGTGGACAACTATTGTATGTACTTCTTATCTACTATTTCTTGTACTTTACAAATATTCAAACGTTTTTGTAACACATTGCTGCGATTGAAAGCGAAAAAAAATCATATCAGGCTAGACCGATTTATTGGTATACTTTTTCTTAGATTTAGATGATTTAAAGAAGAAATATCAAAGAACACTTACGAAAACGATACGGTTATACAGGGAAATCCTGATACTGAGGCGAACCGGGTTATGACGCAATGTCTGATTAACCCGATAACCAGTCGCAGATTGGATGTGTTAATTACATGCAGTTGACCAAGATATTTAGAGACTCTGTGGGATTAATTAGGTCGATGTTGGGATTCTTGGGGAACTTTATATGCTGAGCCGCGGAAACGTACCACAGGCATAACTCGTGCGATCACCTAAATGATAATCGTAGATATATGTAAAATATTTCGTATGAACAGAGAGAAAAATAAAATAAAAACAGGACCTAGAAAGATGCAAAAGAGGAAAAACTGAGTTTGTTTTATGGCAATGTGACTCGTATATTTTCATCTCATGGTGGTCACTATATATATGTTACGGAGAGAGAGAGAGAGAGAGAGAGAGAGAGAGAGAGAGAGAGAGAGAGAGAGAGAGAGATTTTCAAGGTAACGATCTCATCGCAATATCTTCCTCACATTTACAGTAACTCATCTTATTATTGCCGATGGCTCCGACCACCCCTTGAACTTAAGATTTGTGAGTATACATCATGGAGAAAAATTCATTCTCTCGGTGGCTTGAAGTAAATCTTCAAAGTAAACAGATTCCACACCAGATATTCTCGCATACATATGGTCCTCTTTGTTTAAATTTCAAAATTCTTCAGTCTTGGCATATGACGTATGTTTAATTATTAATAAATTGTGATATATTACACAAGTTCCGAACGATGCATTTTTAATCAGTTGATTCGGTTTTAACAAATAAACCATTACCTTCACCTGCGCTACCCAACCCTACCCCCCCCCCCCCCCAAAAAAAAACAACAAAAAACCACACACAAAAAAAGGAAGTAAAAAATTACTTACCAGGTCTAATGTGGACAAAATTTAAATCCTTTTTGAAAGTCTTTGAAAAAAAAATGGGAAAAAACGATCAGGTAAATTTGCACTTCATCTGTATCGTTTCACGCCATTGGAATACATTTTCCCCCTCCTTTTATCACAACAATGTGCAATATGCACGATATCCGATAAGAAAATTATTGTAAATAATCACATCACAATGGAAAGAAAAAACACTATAGGGTCCTCTGTTAAGAAATAGCATCCATCGATAATTTGGAGCACCGAGAAGGTGGAAAAAATCTCCCTCTACGTTCAGAAGCTGATCTTCTTCAACCCTACAACAGAGTAAACGCGATAAATTATTCATATCAATAATGGCTCATTTACAAACATGTTGCATTTTGTATTGATATTGGCGTGAACGGATACTAACGGCAGAACAAAGCAGCGTCCAAAGTAAATTTAAAACTTCGTCTCCTAGAAAAAAATAAAATTTCAAAGACAAAATTTACCAAAAGTTTTTTTTTTTTTTTTTTAAAAACACCGTTTTTGAGGTGGTGTTGGTAAACCTTTAAAAGTAACCTGTATCCGCACATTCAAAGACGCGCGTGATTCCCGGTATGCTGACAAACGATTACAAGAACCTCTCGGTAAACGGATTCTCCATTAGATCAGGCTACTATCATTGGATAGATCGAAAGGCGAGACTGAAGTTTATCTCTCTCTCCCCACTCTGTCTTTTTCTTTCTATCCTCTCTTTCAGCTGAGGTTGAGACAACAGTGGCTTAGCGCTCCCCTGGGGGTGATCTTCATTGCTCAGTGGGCGAACAAGAGTCCCTGACGCGTTGCTAAGGTCATGGAGGATATATCGACTTTAGGCAGTGGTAATGACTATATATGAAAATTATCAACAGCTTTTTCTCTGAAGACCTGTTCAATTTATTATTGATAGGTGCGGCAATAAAAAAAACTGTTAATATTGCAGCAAACGATTCATTATATGTCATCATGTTAAGAGGTGGCCTGTAATTATGAAAGAACTAAGTAATAAATATAGTTTTTTGCTTTCCAAAAAAAAATAAGAGACTAGGACTTCAGATAAATAACTATAATTAATATACATGATAGCTTATATATAAATGTTTATCAAAAGTTCACTAGTATTATTGCTGATTGAGAAATGTTTTAGTTGTGCCTTTTCAAAGCTAAGCTTTATTAATTAAATCAGTCGTCGGAAAATCAAATCCACGTGATTTTCCCATGGTGCCCACCTGAAATTGAGTTACGTTTCATGTAACCCCCCCCCCCCACCCCCACGTCATTTTAAGTCCACAACTGTCGTAAATTGTGGGTTTTCTTTTATTTGTCCCTCGTTACATGTGCTGAAAATGTTAAAAAGTGAAACATTTCAAGGGATTTTAAAAACAGGTACTGCACTGGTATATGTATGTGTCAATTAAGTTTCTCTCGAAATAAAATTTAAAAAGATGGGGGAGAGGGATAGGCAAGGAAAAAAATCAATACCAAAAAAAAATTAATAGTTTTTTAATGATAAGTCGAAAGATAAATAATGAATAATTGACAATTGATATTATCAAGAGCAAAATAATGAATGTGTGGTTTATATGACGCATTCCACTGCAAAATCATTGCATCAATTATTAATTGAAACGTGTTGTAGAAGTTCATTGCACTTTGATCTTGGTTAAATACCTGTGTAACTGTTCTGAAGCGAATAGCTATATAAGAACTCTTTCAATTAGCAAAAATCCGTACCAAAAATAGAAATAAAAAATCTTAAGTTATGACGTTCATGGTGGACATGATACCTTATTAAGCGGTCGATATTCTCTCTAGCGACTTTGTCTGATTAAGAGCTCGAACTCTCCGAAGACTTAAGGTACATCGTAACTTTTGCGTTGGTAATGTGTTTCAAACGATGATATGTATGAAATATCTCAGATTATATATATATTTTTTAAAAAGCCATATTTGCAATACCATTTTAATTAGTTTTATATTATAAGAGCGATGACACGGACTAGAACTAGATTAGATTATTCTGGTCGTTTCTCGCGGATTAACGATACTAAGAGTGTTAAAAAAGGTCGACCCCTTCTTCAGGCAATTTTATAACAGATATTGGGAGTAGGCGAAAGAAAAAAACGATTGATAGAAAATTCTGATAAAGCGATTTCTAAAGATAAAGTAAGCTTCAACCATCAACCTAACCGCACTTAGTAACAAAATCGAAAAGAAAAAAAGGTCAAAGTTTTTTTTTTAAGATTTAAATCACCGGCAGAGTACTTCTTTACATTAATATTGGAAGGAAAGAAAATGCATTGGTTTTTTGACGGCGAAATTTCTGGGCATACAATGTACATTGGGCATACATTGGGCAAAACATCTATAGAACCAGCGAGGGTCGTTGAAATTACTTCTAAACTAACTTAAAACCTGTGGATTGAGGAAAGTTTTCCCCTATTCTATCGACTCAGAAACACGACAAATGCATTTGTAGACTTGGAAATCGTCCATTCAAGATCCGCGTGTACAAACGGCATCATCAATTTATGGATCTTACTGGCCTCGTCCGATTTGACCGGTTCAGATGTTAATTTGTATAGAAGATTTAGCGATATTGACTTTAATTTCATTGGTCAATATGTGTTATAAATTGATATTGTCCTCTGGTGTTTACTCAAAGTCCCATTTCCTATGGGAAACAAAGAAGCATATGCTATATATCAGGTTTGGTCAGGAACAAGAGTAGAAAATTTTAAGTTCATTTTGAGAAGCTATCGATCAATTTAAGAGTGTGATTAGTTTGACCAAGTCTGCAAATACTGTTCTTTACCCAACCCGAGATATGATATCAATATCTGATACCAATGGCATCATGTTTATTAACGACGTTAAAGGCAGTTACATTTGTATCTTTCTCTTCGTTCAGCCTTACAAGAATTATCTATACAAAACAGAAAAGCTAATCGTTTCTCTGACTTGTTTCCACATGTAAAATAACAAACCGTTCATTAGCCAAGGTTTAATTAAAAAGCCAAATATGGACTTAGTTTTTAAATAAGTTTATATTGTTGACTCACACATTCTAGTATTTTACTGCTTTCATTCATGATTAAGTGGACTCGATGATTGTGGTCATTTTCGACTATTCGACTATATTAATCTCCTTAACAAAAAGAGCTCCATGCAAAGATATTGGAAAGCATTCAAATTCTAGAGCTAATATATTTTGAATTTTTTCTTTACTCATTACTCTATGAAAGTATATGGTTTAGAATATCATTTAAAATGTTAAGGCATATCTGATGGATACTAGCATGCGCGGATCCAGAAAATGTTTCGGGGGGGTGGGGGGGGGGCTCAACGGTTATTTGAGTTTGCCCGGGAGGGGGGGGGGGGGTGTCCGAAGCATATTTCTGGTAATTTTAAAGTATAATTTAAATAAATTTGAATTTTGCAGAAGGGGCGGTCTGGACCCCCTGACCCCCTCCCTCCTAGATCTGTGCATGACATATCTATATATACACACGAGTTTCTACTGAGAGAGAAAACGACACCAGACTGAAGCTAGTTAATTTGATAGAAAATTGGGCCATGGTTATGTGTCCGAGCTGCAATCAAGAAAGAACGAATAGCGAGGCGGATATCTTTGGTTTGAAGCTAATTTGAGGTCCTTGTGGAGTTCAATGGAACTTCAAAGAACAATTAAACAGATCTAGATAAATGAATCAATAGCATGGGATCTAACAGAGACCAAAGGAATTATATTGTGATATGCAAGGGACAAATTCATCACTGCCTGCTCATTTTTTCTTATTCAAAGTAACTAAAAACTTCTTTTTTTCTTTTTAGAAAAATGCATTAAGTTTTATCATTGTTGCAAATTTTTATTTTATATATTATAATAACAATATAATACAATATAATATTACATTGCAGGACATTTAGTGATTTGATTGGTTTATCAACGGTTTTGGGAGAAATGAAAAGAGTCAATTTGATTCCGTCAAGTAGATGAAGTATGGCAACGTTTAGTAAACACTTGCACTGCAATGCTTTTAAGTCCAAATCGCAAAGAGATGAATTGGTTTAATTTCTTCTAGATCCAGTTACTAGAATACCCAAGTGACAATAGTACTGCAAATTAAAGGTTATTATGGCCATTGGCGCAGGAAACTTTGAGTGAATCATCTTTTATGGTTTTGATTTGAAAGATTTTTTCTGACGTGTGCTCTGAGTCGAGTTATAATATTTTATTATCATACTACACATATCCTTGCAATTATTAAAAAGCTCCTGATGCACTCTTGTCTGTCCGCCCCTTTTCTCTCTCTCTCTCTCTCTCTCTCTCTCTCTCTCTCTCTCTCTCTCTCTCTCTCTCTCTCTCTCTCTCTCTCCGAGAAATATCCCGTTTTAATATCATTTCCAGATCCAGAAAAGGCCATTAAATATGACTCCATATTATAAATTCACTTGATTAAAAAATTACATTATGACGTACACTCAAAGTTTGTTTTACCGGATAAAAAAAACTAGGTTCTTACAAAAATTCTAATTAAGCTGCATTTTTCTGAAGGTTGGAACAGTTTTCCACAAAACTACAAACCATTAATATTCGTTGGACGGAGAAAATGTATAAATCATTCCTATTCAAATAAGACCATCGTTCAAACCCATCAACTCATTATCCCTTGAACGATCAATACAATAAAAAATGACATATAAAATATAATCCCTTGGCTATTGTTGATTAGCTTTCAGCGGAATTGTTTAAAAACACGCTTAATTTTTTTTATAGATTTATTTCAATATTAGACCCAGTTAATCAATGTCTTTATTTTTCTGTCCCTTTGTTATTTTCTAAATTTTATATGCTAAATTACTTTTTTTTTTGAAAACTTTTTTCCACAATTTTTGATTATTAAATGATTACACGTCATCCTGAATCGTTCAATCTTTAATGCTCTTAATTTTCAGGTGAAGGTCAGTAGAATTATTTTAAAACAAGAGGCCCATGGGCCACATCGCGCACCCGAGGAATAATAAGTATGATAAAATTAGCTTTATTGAGTCGTAATATATACAAACTAATGGGACAATGTAGTATAATACATGTAGATCCTGTGTATTAAATTAAAATCTATTTCTCCCCGGAATAATGTTTATTGTCATTAGTCACTTTTCTAACAGGATGATTTTAAAGAAATGTCACATGTTGCAGTAGGAGATAAACCTACATCAAACTCTGAACCCATTGTGAGGCCAAAGAATAGCCAGGAAACAAAGTCTAAACAATTTTAAAAAATCATTTGGCTGATTAGTTTCTGAGAAGAAGATTTTTAAAGATTGACTCTATATATTCCTATGTAAAAATTCGCCCCCATTGTGTCAGGGGTCACGATTTTCACAACTTTGATTCCTAACTACTTAAGAATGCCTCCACACAAGTTTCAACTTTCCTGTCTAAAAGGTTCTTGAGAAGTCTTGAGAAGAACATTTTTGAAAAGTTCTCAAAAATTTTCAATAATTCCTTTTTATCTCCCCTTCGAAAAGAATGTGATCCTTATGTTTCATAAATTTGAACCCCTTTTGCCTAAGGGTGCTTTGTACCAAGTTCGGTTGAAATTGGTCCCGTAGTTTTTTTTAGAAGATGTTGAAAGTGTGAAAAGTTTACGGACAAACATACGGACGTCAGACAAAATGTGATCAGACAAGCTCACTTGCGCTTTCAGCTCAGGTGAGCTATGAAATGAAAAAAAAAAAATCTTGTATAACACACTTTATCACAGACACCGCTAATTAATTAAATGTATCAACCATTTGTATTGTACATTATTAAAACAACGTGTTTCGATCTTCATGAAAGTTTTTTTTTTTGTGTATTCGATTGGTGTAGCATTTAGCTTTTTTTTTGGGAGGGGGTTGGGTTTAAAAATTAATTTTAGACATTTGAAAGCTTTTTAATAAGCCCTTGAAAATAAAAAAAAATATTCATTTGGGATTCTGATAGATCATTTATACATGTACTTTGATATTCTCGAAATAAACTCCCCTCCTAAGTTATCTGCTCGTTCAACTGTTTATTCTAATAAACAGAAAACTATGTTTAGGGATGAGTACGGGCGATAAAAGTTAAAAAAAAAAAACAATTTCCTTTCCGAGTTTCCTCGACACTGACAAATTACATCGAAACAATTGATTTACGCAAGAAGCGTCAAAAGCTATCATATATGGCGCTGAGCGATCAATAGACAGAGTTTTCGAAATGGATCAAGAATTAAAGGATGAGAGGCTCAAAGAAAGAAACAAAACGAAGCCAATAATTATATTCACAGTAATTACACCTAAGAGATCATTGCATATGAAGTTGATCATTTTGTAGCCCTTTTTTTCTATCTCCCTCTTTGAAAATGGCCAATAGAGAGATCTCCAATATTGACATAATGGTATTGACATAATATTCCTCCACATGATAAAATACTGTATTGTTACGGAGCTCACTAGAGTTGTGGTGTTTAGCTTACTAATTGGCAAAAAAAAAAAAAGCGCCAATACAGTACCATCAAGTTCCATGGAGCAAACGACAGTTCGGTAATCTTAAATCTCACTGAACACCATTTGAAGTCAAAACTTGGGGATTTTTTTAGCTTGCGTTTTCTGTTCCAAGAAATGTGTAGACTATATGCATATTGATAACCAGTGACAAATGCAAATACATGTATAGAAAAAAAATATGTCACACCAGTAAGTATTACAGGATAAAAAACATATACTGAGAGGTAATTATGCAACAATCAGATAAAGATGACTACTAAGAAAGTTGTTTTGCGATGACATCGTTAATATTTTAAATTAAGTTCAAAAATACAATAATTCATATGAAAAATACATAATTTCCGATATGGAAAGAATCAAGATTAAGAAATAAAAAACCAATATTGCTATATACGTAAGGTTTTCTTACCTAGTTGACTAAATTTCCTCCAATATTGCAATTCAGCAGATTGAACTATACTAATCAGTGTCTATGAGAGCTTTTTATCGAGAAAAAAAAAACCAAACAACAAAACTGCGGGCTTGGTGTTTAAACAATACATTGCTCCACAACACAATTTATTCCGAGTGAATATGACGTCAACTTGGACAAGTCAAATGTTTAAAACGTTCGTCAGCACTTCAAATCGTCCATTGGGTTTTAGGATTTTAAATATTGAAATAGTTGCGTAGACGGACTTTTTTCGCGTTTCAAAAACAACCGATACACGATCTAGTTTTAGAAGCATCACATTTTTTTGTTTACTCATCTGGGTAAAAGGACGTTATCATCTGATTACCATTGAATGAACAACATTTATAATTCATAATTCAGAAACGAGGCATCATTATATTCCACACTATTTCCACTAAGTGATCACTGAATGGGTATTTTTGGATTTATAAAGTAACGATTCCGCATCAAAATAGAACAGAAATAGCTCAAAATATATACATTCTTTTATTAAAAGTGCGTGGGAAAGAACAAAAATATAACATATAATATTCCAAATCACTTTGTTTATTCAGTAGAACGTCAAACCAGAGACCTTATTGGCAGAACGGGGGCTCACGAGCATCCTCAAAGGTACACAACCGATACATGCAGATAACTAGGTGCATTTTAAACATTATACACATGTATTAGTAATACTGTACAGCAGTAAATGGAATTCTGCTTAACATTACAATTTTTATTAATCAAATCAAAATGATCAATTGAAAAACAAATACTTTCTAGTATAAATACGATTTCTTATTAAACAAAACGAAGAGCCATGCAAGCTTGTAAGACCTTTATAGGTAGTTTTTTATTCTGACAAACAGAAAGACTAGTCCGTTGTCGCCCGTTAGTATCAGGTATATGTATGAAAAGGTCAATGATAAAGGATTATTTATATGCATTATCTTCTACAAAAATATTTCCAAAAACAACTTAATGGTTTTCATGTTCTGACATTCCACATGATTACACTGGATTTGCTACTTCAATTTGGTTATTCGATAAAATTGGTTTCACTAATATGAAACAATTGTGTACCAAATCAAAAAAGAAATACTTCAAAAGCTAAATAATGTTACTTTACAAATCTTTACTTTAAAAGAAAAACTATCTATCTATTTCAGGTATTTAAAAAAATTATAAATCTGCAAAAAATACAGTTTGATAAATTTCTGATATTGTAATGTGAAATAATATACGTATTTCTGATGCAAGGATATGTATTTTTGATAAAGAAGGGACGGAACAAAATTGTTGCAAAATTTGATCATCGTTGAAAGCTTAAGTCGTTTTTTCTTGTTAGTCAATCGCTTCTTGTCAGTCACTCTGTCCCACTTCAGAGTCCTTTTCCATACTTTTTTTCGTTATGGTTTGGCGAATTGATTTCAAAGTTCCGCTGTAGCTTCAGAATGATGCCTACAGATAATATGAGTTGGCTTTCGTTATTTTTAATCAAAATGTATTTAATGTTACGTAATTAATGTTTAAATGTGACTCTTATTTACGATCGGGCTTGTGCAGGACTCGATCAGTGCTCATTGCAATAAAAGCGAAATAGGAGATGAATTCCATTACATACTTAGCTGTAACTTGTTGCAGCAAGAATGCATTCTATGTTTATCAAATACTTGTATATCAAAATAAATAATGCTATTACAGTCAAACTAGATCAGACTGTTTCAAAATTCGAGATATCAGAGTATTCGAGATATCAAGGGTAAATACTTAAAAAAAGATAAGTGGTTAGGACTTACCAATCACTTTGACGTATCTATTGATTCGAGATATCAATGTTCGAGATATCAAAGATCAACTGTAGTTTTGAATTTATAATGTCTAGAACATAACATTGTTCTTTAATGAAATTACGTGCTTTTATTAGAAAAATAAATAAAAAATGCTCCCCTGGTTAGAACCCCCCATACTTCATATTTGTATTAACGAGTATCTTGTACATGTTTTATTTTCTCTCTCTCTCTCTCTCTCTCTCTCTCTCTCTCTCTCTCTCTCTCTCTCTCACGTATTTGCGACGTTGTGACGATATAAGTAAGAAATATCAAATATTGTATCATTGTATGCTCTGTGTACCATTGTACATTATTATACTTTCATGTTAAATACTGAAATCTGATTGGTTTAGACGCAGTTGATAATCCGTTCTATTACCCTCAGGGTTAGCAATACATTTAACAACGGGTAACACAACGAATTGTTACATGCGCGTTAATTATGCGCGTACGGTTCGCCGTGGAATTCACGTCATTTCTATATAAAATCAGTCAAAAAAAACTCTAAATTTAAGACATTCAGTATAATAAAATAAATATAGTGCCTGTTTGGGAGGATAACAGTTGAAATTGATACCCCTCGAAAACCATTGTCAACCTCCGCTTCGCGTCGGTTGACAATGGTTTCCTCGGGGTGTCAATTTCAACTGTTACCCTCCCAAACAGGCACTATTTATATAATGGTGTTGAGATTGAAATACGCGAATGTGTTTAAAATATGAAGGTGAAAACAGAAGACGGGACTGCATTGTTCAGATTCTACCCTAATGGACACAAACGAACTCAAATGGACGTAGAGATTTTGAAGAAATTAATTTTAAAACGACTTGTTTTTATTACATGTACTAATCGGGTTCGTCGTTTAAAAAAAACGACAGTTGTTTTAATTTTTTTATTTGGGGGGGGGGGGGGGGAGGTGGGGGGGGGGAGGGGTGTTGGTTGTGGACAAGTACTGTTTATGCAATACTCCCAGAATGCTTGTTTTCAAAGGCTTTAATACTGTTTCAAGTACATGTATTATGAATTTCTGGATATATTATTTTAAAGGGCCATGGTCACAATTTTCGTCAAAAATTATTTTTTCGATTTTAATGTTTACAATGCTTCATTGAGTTATAATGGAGTTACGGAGCTTACAGTTCTTCGCTATGTAAACAAAGCTTTTGTTCACATTTGGAATGTTGAAGTAAAAATCCCAGTTTTAGACCTTAAATGAATGTGTTAAACGTTAGGAGGTGTTTCTTTATGCGTAATATGTTTAATATAATAGACAGATCAGTTTGAAAAAGATTTTTTACTGGTATATTTAACCTAAGTAAACAAACACAGGACACGAGCCTTGTTTACATGACAAAGAATTGTGAGCTCAGTATCTTGCTTATAACTCTACGATTGGCTCCCAAATTTCATTTGATCATTTGAAATGCATTTCTAAAACATTATAAAAATAAAAACAGAAAAATAAAATTTGACCAAAATCGTGACCATGCCCCTTTAAAGAACAATTCTATTTTTATGTTTTGATTAAAACTTATATCGCACGATATCTTGTACTATAATTATATACTAAACCAATTGCAAAACACTATAGGTATAAATATCCCACGATCTATAGGATTCATGTCCATGTATAACAAATTCGTGGTTAATATGAATGCAAATAATGATGCAGTACATTGCGTGCGTACTTAGCAAAAAGATTTATCACGGGAGATATCATGCAATATCGATCTCCATGACTGCATATACTGCATATGTGTGACCATGTACTACCAAAAAATAGTAACAGCCATTTTGTAGCGTAGGGGATTTCGTGGTGAAAAATCAGGTTTTCATCTCAGGTTTTAACCAACTGGACTACGGTGTTCGACAATGTTATAAATAATTTTAACAATTTTATTACATGTACGACGTGTTTCAAATTTTCATAAGACACGTGAAATTTAAAAAAAAATCGCATTCCTTTACTTTTCGTTATTTCATAACGTTGAACTTTTCATACATTGTACTTCACTTCAATTAAAAATAAATTGGTATATGTAAACGTTTTTTGTTACCTATATGTATGTATCTAAGTGTATAAAATCTATACTGGCTTATGTGTGTCATTATCTATAATGAATCATACTTTTATTGAACATATTGATACATAATTCTCTGATTTTTCTTTCATACTGACTCCGAATCTTTGTTAATACATATATTAGCCCAATGTGCGAGGATGTAGCAACCCTTTTGTTTTGTCTCTGCAGTTCAAATATTAGCATGTACTGATATTTGTCCAATGAACCAATAAATGGTGAATCCATCTTTGCGACCAAAAACAACAATATAAGATTTGTATACTCAAATTGCAATTAAGTAAATGATTTTGGCGACATGCATGTGAAAGCCTCCATTAACTATTGATCCTCTAAAAGTTCCTCTGGTTAATCATCATTCCGTGTCGTAGGGTGTCCTTTGCAACTGTTTTGCAGCAAGTAAACACGACGCCTTTGATTTACTGTAAATGGACTGCACTTTCGCAAATTTGATAAACAGCAAACATAATTCTGCAAGTTTAATGGGAACAGTTATTCGATTTTGTTTTTCATTACTCAACACCAGCGATATACTTGTAAAGAACGTAATAGTTGCTTTTCCTTTTTCTTTCCCTTTTCTTTTCTTTTTCTTTTGTTTTTTTTTTTGGGGGGGGGGGGGTTATTTACTATCGGCTTTCGGAAAAATACAGTTTTTTGTCTTTAATGGAAGAACAACACAATCCTAATAAAGGGGCACATAGAATATAGTTAGCTGTTTAACTGTGCACTCTTGTACAATTCATGCTAAAAGGTGCAGATGCCAAATATTAGAAAACAAAAATGTATACCAAAGCTAAGCAAATACATAACTCCATGAATTCACAAATGAAAGCGCTGATAAATAAATCAAGGGTTGAACATTTTGATTTTTGTCACATTCAGTTTCAGTTTTCAAATTACACGTCCACTTATTTCTAGAGATTTCAGTATGGTCAAGTTCATAGATGTTTTTATTTTACGTCCCATTCACATCTTCTCAGACGACGTTAACGGACGTCTAACGAATAAAAGTAAAATAGCAGTGACAAAACGCAATCGGTTGATTGTCCATTAATAAGAGTAAATCCGATCGGTGTTGAAGATCCCTGATCAGTGACAAAACGGATCAATCGCAACTTCTCGGGCCTTTCCAAGCCTGCCGGAAAGCCCCGAGAAGTTGCGATTGCAAAACGGATAACACCGAATCGTTTACAGGAAACGTTCCGTGAAAAGGACGGTCAACGAAAGCCCCGCCGTTTGAATAACGCATGAGATGGTTTTCAAATGGCGGACTAACGGTTGAGAACCATTCCGGTTAATCCTTTTACCGGTCGGTAATTGTCCTTTTGTGATTCGGGCCCAACGGACATATGAACGGACGTCAAGGAAAACAGACTGGTCAGGAACAGGAAGAGTTCCATACATGTACAAACGCACGAAAACACACGACTTCCGTACGCGTTTTACATTACGATACTTTAACCTGAAATTCTAGTCTATTACTGTACTTACAAGCTCTGAACGTGCTCAGATTTTTCGATTATATGGATGAACTTCATCAGTCTTCGCCATAAATTGAACTCATTTGACAAATAAGAAAAAGAACAAAAAACAAATGCAAAAGAAGGCATGCGTTTAGAAAATGTTGCCATCTGTTTGACGAACATTGTCGATGAGATGTAACTAAACCTTATCAACCACCCACATTGATGAAACGTGCAAAAATAATACATGTGCGTTTACTCGATCATTTTTTGAGCAGGTTTATGTTAATTTCGTCAATTCGAGTACATTTATCAATATTATTTTGAAAATGTTAAAAAAAAATTGCAGAGGAACTGACATCTGTACATGACATTAATATCTAATTCAGTGTTAATTGATACAGGAAAAAAGCCATTCCTTAAAATTAGCTCTTTTTCAAGTTTATTGACAGGCACTTTTTGTCAAATAAAAAAAAAAAAATACAGGAAACGACATTTACTGTCGATAGACATCAAAGTAGAAGTACCCGGATGTGGTAGCGGGCAAACAATTCAGTTAACTCTGAACTGTTCTAGTCGACTTCCCGAGGTCATTCCTACGTAAATAAATTTTCCCTTGAACCAATTAGAATTGGGCCGTGATCAAGTTCAAGGTTATTAAATACGGGAATTGTTCAAAGCATCAGTTGACTGTCCTTTTCCGTAATAAAATACACCTCTTTTTTATTATGTAATTTTATTTTTACAAATCTATCGTAAACCCTCTTCGGACTTAAATGAATTGGATCACCTCAGCCGTATTTGATCACCTCACAATACTCAAAGAACGTTCCTTATACCTTGAATAGTATTTTCAGTTTTTTAACGTCGACAAAAATCTCAAAACCTTTTTTTTTAATTTACATATGCACGTGCATTTATTTACCGATGGTCCTAATTCTGCATCATTGTCAATACATTTAGAATGACTGATGGTTTGTGATTCAGCAAGCCTATGCTTCAGAAAGGACTGCTATAATTTACATCCATTGTTCATTATCCACCTTTCATTAACCGTAATGCACTCTATTTAATTTTGAACCCTGACAACAGAATAGGCCAAGAAAGAGTGGCATCGATTAAAAACACTGTTTCAAACTATGTGATAATTTTCGCTTTGCATTATTAACCAGAGTAAACAAAACGATGTGAGGGAGACAGATAGCAGCTTTAAAAGCATTTTTAGTTGTTTTTTTTTTTAAATTAAATTGAACTCGCGCCATTGTGGGTGTTGACTTGATATTTCTTCGTTCGTACGGCCAAATATTTCGTATGAACGACGTAGTATCTCGTAATTTCTACTTCGTAATGCTTTATAACAACTCATTATCTCGTAATAACGACTTAGGTCGTACGCAGGTCTTTTGTGCGACTTACGACTTATTATCTCGTAAGTTCGACTTAGTTAAAAATGTAGTATTAATATGCAGCAGTGTACGCTTCCGTAACGGAAAAACATCTCGTTTTTCTCTTAGTATTTCAGTATACATCAGAATGATTTTTTGATACTCATAATAAAAAAGAATCATGTTTGGATTAACAAAATACATGTAATCTGTTCAAATTGTACCTTCTTGATAAAGAAGATTGGGGAACAAGATAGCGCAACCGCCTATTGGTTAAATCGCAAAATACAGCTCATTCCCATTAACATCTATTTTGAATAATACGATGATTTTGCAAAACCACAATTTTTAACTTTATTCAGTCTGAATACTTTAACAAACACACGGAAAAAATCTTTTGCCTTAAGTTTTGGTGGAATCGAACCCTCAACCTAAAAAGGCTATTTCTATTAGGTTACCTTAGAGTCTGGTACTCTAAACACTGAGACATTTCAGTCACAAATAATTCTTTTAATTATATCAATACTAAATGTGACTTTCGACGCAAACTTACGAACTTGACTGTATAATTTTCTTAAAACATAAAATTGCTGGGATACACAATGATATTTCTAATGTATAGTAGGGGATACAAAATGATATTTCTAATGTATAGTGGGTCATAACTCCAAGTTTTTGTAGATTGAAATTGGTTCGTTTTACATTAAACCTTAATTAGGCAGTGACAATTATATAAAGCACAGACCTAATTTAAATGAGAGGCACTGATGTTCTAAAAAATGACATTAATTGAAGATTTTGGAACGTACTAACCAGTTTATTTATTACATGTATATTCCAAGTACTAGCATAGAATCTATTTATTAAGGATTAAATATATATCGAAGTTGTGTTAAAATTGTACATCGTTTGAAAGATATTTTCAGATTTGTTAATATTTTTATTTTTTTTCACTTTCTTATCAATCCTAGTGAAGGTATTTTCGCCGTCTTACCCCATCTTCTTTACAATTAGATCGTGTACCCCATAAAAATGCCACTAGTGGTATTATATTCAATATTTGATGCGAACATGGTGTCATTTTGAAATTTAAATGTTCAGCAACTTGTCCCTACGCATGGTTTTGAAATTAAACATTACATCACTATAAGCTATGACCAGATTTAGAACAATAAAGTATTTATTTTATTTCGTACATCAACTCATTGCCATATTGGGATACTACGATGCTTAAAACTTAAAATTACGTACACAAATACCCGGTCAATACCACCCACAATTCTGATGACTAGAGGAAAGGAGTTGTCTCTCTTTGATTTGGTATTTGAGACATCAATGCACTTTGCCATATCCGTTCTGAATATATACCAGCACGTTCCCAATTGAAAAATGCGAGGAAAATCGTTTAAGCTAGTGACCGAAGTTTTCTCTTGAGATAGAGTAAAATAGCTATATTTAATAGCTATATAAAGAGGTGAACGTAAAAATTCTATATATCGTATGGCCAGCAAGGTCAGGAAACGTTATAGAAACGGAAACGACATATTTCTGGGAATCAATTACTTGGACATCTATTTCATTACTGTCTCTGGACAGAGGCCATAGATTTCTGTCAAACCCTATCTTGTCGTCTCTATACACACGCTTTGATTTTAAGTAATATGTAAGTGGTGTCATTTGGGGAAGTGGTATGGAACACTGTAAGAGTTGTAAGCAGCTTTGGGCGGTATTAATTTATTCCAGAGCTATTCTAGAGTTTTGCAACAGAACTGATGTTCTGTATATCATGTGCAGACCAAACACTTGGACACAAAAAATTTAACATGGAGCTGGTCATTTCAATGATATATGAGAACTCACGACGCGTTATTTAGGGTTGGCACAACAACGTTTCCAAAAGTGGTACTACATGTACATTAAAATTCGACAGAGTGTGAGATATACATGTAAGAAAGATAATGATATCGATCATTGATGGCATCGAAAAAAAAGGTTAAATGACCACGAAATCAAAGCCAAACTAATAAAAAAAATAGAAATCAAGGCTATGAGGAAAAAGTTTGGCCAAACAAAATATTTTATTTTGCCATGTTCTAAGAAAACTATAATTACTTAAAATGCCCCCCCCCCCCCCCAAAAAAAAAAAATTAACCATCTTCGCAAGTCAAGGGTTTTCGGTTCATTCAGGACAGGACCAAAACCATTGACCTGAAATCTACTACAATATTTCAAGAATTTCAACTTTACAACCAATTTTTATTTTAATTTTACTATTTTTTTATTTATATAATGCAAATTGATATCACGATGAAAGAAGAAAGAAAGAAAGAAAGAAAGAAAGAAAGAAAGAAAGAAAGAAAGAAGAAAGAAAGAAAAGAAAGAAAGAAAGAGAAAGAGCATTTAATACTTCTTTCGTTAAAGAGGGTCTTTAGGAGCCCATCCAGATGGGCATATCAATAATCTAAATATACTATGCACACTTCCCATTTTCGCGTCTCGTCTGTCTAAGGTAATTGCTTCCTCAATGAGTCGATGATTGGTGACCTGATGTTGTCATCACAAAGAACTAAATAGCGGACACATTGAAGGAAATACTTCCCCCCTGAATATCATTTATTTCATTGCAAATTAAAAATATTATACATTTATTAAGTATAACCTTTTTGAAATTATGGTAATTTAAACATGAAGTGTATCCATACATTCATTGAATAATTGGATTTTCTTATGAACGTGATGGCGATATCATTTACAAATCATATGGCATTGTGTATATCTAATTAGTTAGCTAAGTAAAACACGTATATCTGAAATCTCAAATCAAATAAAGTAATAATGCAATGTTCATCTCAATGATTAACTTAGTCCAATCATGATTTGTGGCTTAATACAATTCAGACACACTAATTCCGAGAGGAAAAATCTAATTTCCTTCTTACCTTAATCCGGCAATCACAAAGTTAGCCAGTCGAAAGAATATAAAGTGGATTCTGCTATCATACTCCAGACGATTCAATCAGATGTCTTTTTTTTTAAAATCACTATGGTTGGGGATTTTAAGGAAATTTATCATTCATGGATATCGGTGTGTGTTCTATTGAAGAAGCAGTCAAATATATAACAATCCAGCGTTGATTTTTATATTCACCAATGGTGTGCCGTAATCAAATACGGATGAGGCTTGCACAGAAGTCTAACTTCCTGACAATTATTTCGTAAATGGAAGAATACTGTTCAAACGCTCCCTGTGACTGAACATCATCGGCTTTATATTTTGCTGCTATATACGATTCCATCGATGCCTTAACTAGCTAGAAAGTCTATTTTTATACTTTAATACCTAGTCCTTTTACCCTTCGACGTAAGCCGGCGACATTCATTTCAAAGTCAATACTGAGAAGTTTATGCCCCGAGTTTCCTCTTTATCCTACTTTCTATTTTAGAGACCTCTTGTATCCTGAGCCCAAATTTGTCCAACTGTCAACTGTTCTCTTATTTTTAGCTTCATGTTGGGAACTAATTTTGTCTTTGCTTTAATAAGCGGAAACCATTTTTAGGTCTCTCTCTCTCTCTCTCTCTCTCTCTCTCTCTCTCTCTCTCTCTCTCTCATTGTCATCAGTGATATATAACCATGTTGTTGTTTTTTGCACACTCAGCAAAATTATTTTTTGGTTTCTACGGAAATTTTCCAAATAAAAATGTTTCAATAGACTCTTTATCCTTTCTAGCATTCATCTTTTATTTTATATAAAACGTTCAGAGTAAAACCACCTACTGACGATTGCAAAACATCTTTTGAATTGATTTATCTTTTATGAACCATCCCATTTCGTGGGACGCAATTTCCTTTTCAATTAAAGCTCATTTTTGTAAATCATTACAATAGTTTACTCCTCATTCTAGCATTCGTTTCCAATCTTTTTTTCCCATTTATTTCACATTACAGATCTTTGGTATATAGGTTACAAATACAACATGTACGTACAAAACATGAATTTGATATAAACGCAATTTTTCGGCCTAGATACACATAGACATATTCCTTTGTTTGAAAGACTGGGTTAATTAATTTCTATACGTGTATAAATGCAACATTTGTAAGCCCGCTATCGTTCATAAAGGGAAGAATGGCGATAAAGGTCCATTTCCTGGCCCGATAATTGCTGCTAAATAAAACAACTTCTGTAATCAAAAGCGGGTAAAATGACCTCTGTAGAGTGCAAGGTCCCTAGAGTTTGCCTAGTGCTTTGTCATGTTGTAAATTAATTTTTTGAATTTACTATGTGGATGTAAATACAAAGTTCACAACATGACATCCTGCAAATTTTGTATTTACACCCATCTATAGTAAATTCAAAATTTACAACACGACAGCTTTCTCTCAGTCATTTATGACGTCATCAATGCACTCATTTTAAGGCAGACTATAAGGTAACTTAACTGGGAGGGGTAGGGATGGTGGTCCGAACCTCTTCCTCTCTAAAACCTAAAACCTATTAAATTGACATAGTAATTTAACTCAAAAAAGGCCTCGGACCATTTTCCACTCCCCCTTACCAAAATCAAAAAAATTATTCATCAATGACGGAGAAAAGCATTATTTCTGTGTCTGCGCATGAAAATGATTCCGTATATTCCAAGTACACTGTAAGTAAATATACAGCGTGGTCTCATAAAATGTGAAGGAACTTTTTAAATTAGTATCCCGAAATCGATTGAAGGCGGTCGATCGATTATTTGGTGAACCAACTAACCATTCTCGTGTCAATTGCGTCTAATTTTCATGTTTCAAACTTCGCAACGCGGTGAGGGGGTTCCATTTCCGGAGGCGGGGGTCCGAATAGAGAACCAATTTATTAGGCCTGTTAACGTCAGATAATTCAATTCTGGGAAATTGGACCAGGCCTAGCCGATTCTTTCCTGTTTTTAGGTAGACTCATGTTAAATGTTGCAAATTAATGCTTAGTACAGACAGCATAAATCACTATGAGACTTTCGATACCAGTTAAGAAAACAAATTATATATTGGGACTGCAGCATTTTAAAAGAAATTACAGTCCACTTTAACGAGGCTAGATGGTCAACATATTAACAATAAGGTTTTTTTTGACATGAGCATGATTTGTTTAGCTATACACCATCAATAGTAAAAGTAAAACTATATAATTTAGTTTGAAATTTGAATATTTTACAATATCTCCATACATTAACAGAGCTCTTCTTTTTATGGAGATTAATGTAGTCTAAAAATGGCTGTGACCATCTAGCCCTCTTGATTTAACTGTTCTTTTAAATTGATAGAAAGTCGATCTATACGCTGAATAAGAAAGGTAACTCTAAATTAAACATTTGCTAGATACACGACCATAAACCATCATTATGTATCATAGTTAAATACTGATTGAACGGATATTATCTTTAAAAAAAATTAGATACATTTGGGGACCGCAAACTGTTGCCGAAATAACAGCAGATCAAATCGTATTCGTACAAAATTCGAACGATCTAAAGCGATCGTTTACTTGTGCGATGTTAACGCATTAAATCTTGCGTCTATATGCGACCGTTGTAAGCGAGTGTTGTAAGATAATGCGATAGGATCGAACTAGTGATCAGGCTTCGGGGCAACCAACGCTGAGATTTTCTCAAACCTGAGTTTTTCCCGCCAAACTGTGCCACCAAATAATTTTTTTTCTCAAACTCAGGCTTGTCTTTGAGTTTTTCCTCAATTTTTTTTCTCAAACGTGTGTGCCACCAATGTTTTCTCTGACTCCTATGAAAAAAAAAATTCAGATTTCCCAGAAAATCTTGAGATTGCATTGCGATAATTTGGATCGCATTCGGTCGCATCCGAATTGTGTGCATGCCTACTATTTTAGAAGACTTGATGCAACCTCTAAAACGAATGCATATGCTACGAATTAGAGACATCGTGCAACGTACATGCATGCGAGGCCTCGTGCGAAGCTAAAAAATTCCGATCGCAAAGTGTTGTAAAGTGCTCATGCGACAATTGTGAAAGGGCCTTTACCAAAACTATAACATTTCTAAATTGATTGAAAGGCATACGCATTGCGTTTGTAAATATTTCTTTTTATAGTAAGATAATTTTCTCTACAATTATGATAAACCTTATTATTATTATAATCGAGTCGATTTTATTATTTTAAAAAGAAATATTTTTTTGGCCATGCAGGTGCCTGTGATTGGTTGTATTAATACAAATGGAAATTATTTACCGATTGTGTGCTCGTTGTTCTAGATTTTTCTTGAAAATCATGATAAATAATTTTCATTTGATTTGTAAACATATCTTCGTATTTCTGTTCCATTTATTACAGTTGATTATTAGAACATATAAAAAATAAATCATGTATTTTGAAACAAATCGGTCGAAACGAATTGCGATTGATTGCCATTCCTAAAATTAATACATGACGTATGAAATGTTTTTAGAACCAAGTCCTTGATTTTAGTTATTATTGCCTATTTTTCTTCACAAAACAACGAATCCAAGAAAGGATTAAAAATTTTCTTCACACTTCTGTGTCCAATTTCAAAAGACGTATACCTGATTTTGAATTTCGTCCTGGCAGAAACCGGAAACTGAAAACGAACAACTAAGAGATGAGCCGATTAGGGCGGCTAATCCAATAATCTGATATGTTTATATATCTGAGCATGCGTTTATCTACATGTACTTACAACCTGTCATATCGGTATCTTTGTCAATAGCATCAGAAGGAATTATAGAGAAAAGCTGAATTCAATTTTGAGCATCCCTATCTGTATTCAAATTTTGCTTTAAAATGCATTATTGAAATTGTCTGGTTTTCCTTAGTGTGAATTTCACAGGGGAAGAAAAAATGGTATTATCTTTGAATGTCAATTTCTTGACATCTAATTTGTTTCAGATTGATATAGGGTATTTGATTATAGTTCAACGACCTCGCAAAATATCCCAGCCGTTACACTTGACAAATAGTAACATCGTTTAAGCAACATGCAATTTGCAATTTCTACGTTTCTCGGAGGAATGGCCTTGATATGATATTCAGCATAACAAAAAACCTATTAATAAGCAATTTTTGTTAAGCAATTTTTTTTATTCTCATCTCTTCCTTCTGTCTCAATGCAATACCAGTTTTGAAAACATCCGTTGCATTTAAAAAAGAGCCACAAATAATTTCGAACAACGTAAGTTAAAATTCAAAGAAAGTTTTTGTTTTTGAATCCTTGAACTGATTGCATACAGCATGAAATTATTTAGTGTGTGTGTGTGTGTTAGTGTGGGCTTCTACAGCAATTAGTTTAGGTAAAATAAATATATATATGATACGGCGTGTTGTATGTATTATTATTTTCATTGTCTACGGACCCATATTCTAACTGACTACAAAAACAACATACGACTAGTAACGATTAAAAATAACTGATTGTAGCCAATTTAGTTTTAGTCGAGTCCATAATTAGTGAGAAAAAGACTCAAATACAACACATCTGGACTTTTCACTGGGTTCAATGATCAAAATTAATTAATAAGCGATGCTTCGATATATAGTACTATTGTTGACGATATTTTTACGAAGAAGCGACTCTTATACTTTTGAGACACCCGCTATGAGGTAAGGGTTAGTGAACCTAGATTGTTATGAGAGAATTTTGTTCAAATGGTGTTTGTTGGAGAACAAACATGCACGTAAAGCATGGTAATTATACTTCAATGATATATTTAGAATTCTCTCTTCTCTTCATATATAACTATTTATCCGGCATTTATTTTTATGCTGAGCAATTTTCAATCTTTTCAAAAATACGAACCAGTGGCACAAATATTATAGTTATTTTTTTGCTGACAAACATTTATTACTAAAACAAGATGAAATTTGCAAAGTATCGTTTTTTATAGAGTCAGTGTCGCTATAATGGAGTTTTTTCTTCTTCCACTCTATCACTGCATTTGTGTGATTGTTACACTGATAGGTCCACTGCTCTCAGTTGAAAAGAGCTGACTTTGCATCGCAGAGCGGCGGTCCATCAAATACTAAGGGTCCCGTGTCGACAAAGTGTGCAGAAGCGCGATAATTGGTCCCCTTTATCTGAAGACATTGTCAGCAGCATAGATTATTCAAAAACAGACCATCCATCTAAATGTACCGGCATTTACGACTTGCTCATAAGCAACAATTATAACGTCTGCTTTAATCAAATGATGCACAATGTACACCCAACTAGATGAGATAGCATGTATTTTTCAGAAATAGGTGAAAAAGAAGTAGGGTCCGACAATACGAAAAAGAAGCAACAATTAACCTAACAAACAAACAAAAGAAAAGAATACAAAGTTACCATATTGTTTTATCCCCCCCCCCAAAAAAAAAACAAAGAAGAAAAACAACACAACAAAGCAAAAACAAACACACAACCCCCCCCCCCCCCCCCAATAATTAAATAAACGTCATGAATGCATAATTCATTCTAAGGACTCTTGGTGTATCACTATGTAAAATGACGTAAATATTTTGCTAATGAATACTAGTATGTAAATTTTAAAAAACCGTCAAAAACTCAGTATAAAAATGAAGAGTATTGATAAAATTGACAACAAAAGATATCAATTCTAATGCGCAAAAGAGGGACTTTCAGTGATGAAGACCTTAATTTTCCGTACTCCAGTTCCTCAAGTTCTTTAAAAAAAAAGAACTCCGCCTTATGTACTATAAAACTTTTTTCAGTATGTATATACTAGTACTCAACAAAATTTCTAAGTATTAAATAATACAAAATATTGTAAACGATGTGACTTCTTAAAATAGTGCAGAAAAGACAATACCGATTGAGAACAATCACCCGTGACGAAACCTCTTTGCAAGTTATTTTACAGCACGCGCTATTTTTTTTCATGGCAACTCTTTGCAAGTGATATTACATTTTGTTATACTTTCATGTTAAATACTGAAATCTGATTGGTTAAGACGCAGTTAATAATATTTACTATTACCCTCAGCGTTAGCAACGCACTTGGCAACGGGTAACATTATATAAATAGTGCCTGTTTGGGAGGGTAACAGTTGAAATTGACACCCCTCGAAAACCATTGTCAACCTCCGCTTCGCGTCGGTTGACAATGGTTTTCTCGGGGTGTCAATTTCAACTGTTATCCTCCCAAATTGGCACTATTTATTTTGTTATACTGAATGTCTTTTTTAAACTTTTTAAGAAAATTTTACTGCTTTTACATAGGGTAATAGTAAATATTATTAACTGTGTCTTAACCAATCAGATTTCAGTATTTAACATGAAAGTATAACAATAAAAAATATTACATGCGCGAAAATTATGCGCGTACGGTTCGCTGTAGAATTCACGTTATTCCTATATAAAAGCAGTAAAATTTTCTTAAAAAATTTAAAAAAGACATTCAGTATAACAAAATAAATAGTGCCTGTTTGGGAGGATAACAGTTGAAATTGACACCCCTCGAAAACCATTGTCAACCTCCGCTTCGCGTCGGTTGACAATGGTTTTTTCGGGGTGTCAATTTCAACTGTTACCCTCCCAAACAGGCACTATTTATATAGTAGTCTATATAAACAGTCGCAAATGCAAAACACTTAAAATGGGAAGAATGGCCATACATGTAATTAAGGAACGAGTCATAACGGTTGAAATGTTGGTGTTTGGATTATTCTCATAACAGGATGTACTCTCTTTTAATTTACTGCCAATTTCGTCCTCGACATTGTTCTAAATATTTGGCAAACCTTATAAAAAAAATTAAGATAATTCTTCATCTGCTACAAATGACACGTTTTTTTTTCTTCCACCGGCAACCCAGAACAATCAACCTTCCTTCTACGTAACATTATCCCCATAACGAAAGTTATTTCAATGATATTCCAGCGCGAGTTAATGACCTGTTATAGCTTAATAGCACTGCAATAAATATTGAACAAACTTGGGAATAATTATTTTTCTTTAAAGCCTTACGATATTTCAAAATGCATTTCATTACAATGGACATACATCCTGACATTTGGTTAAGTCTTGTTTCAGTGACGTCTTCAAACTCCATAAGATAATTTGTCATTCAACCATTCGTCGCGCAATAAATATTGAATAGTCTTTTATTGATACACTCGTCTGATAAAAATCCCAGTCAAATGACAAGCCTTTTCTCTGGTATGAAAGGACATAAAAGTCTACGCATGGTTAATCATTGAAGCATAGCACAATCTTGGGAGTTCTTATAATGTCAGAATCATAAAAAGAACAGTTTTGTGTCAATAACACTGTGGTAAATTTTTGTTAATCCAAAGTTTTCTAAGAAAACAACTGATACAGGCATAAATTATTCAGATACTTTCATCTCCATGATAGATGAGAAATATAAATGGGCTTCACAGTCTAGGCTTTGCAATTATTTTTTCACTGAATCTTGCTATGTAGATAGGTACGTAATTTAACCATAAGCCTAATATTAACTAACACATGTACGCATTTGACTACTTTTAATTAGACTTGTTGTCAAAAAGCGATTCAGGGTGGAATAAGCCAACAATTTTAATTCATATATTACAAACAGCTAACTATACTGGAGACAACGGCCATGCAATTACACAGCGGTCTCGTTGTCTTCCTGTGTTTCGGCGGATTCGTTCATCCCCAGACACCTGCTGAACTGAAACGACTTCTGGACACCATATTTGATGGGTACAACAATAGGATCCGCCCCATTCAAAACCAGACGGAGCCGATCCTTCTTGACATCAGTATGTACCTGTTCAGCATCAACGAGGTGGACGAAGTCGATAAAAAACTTGTGACCACCGGGTATCTTGAGGTGAGATGGACAGATGGTCTCTTAAAGTGGGACCCGGATCTCTGGAACCGTACCATTTATCTCACCGTGCCTCAGGTATACTTTTTCATGTTTGTACTGTAGAAAATTAAGGTGGACATTTCCATGTTGTGGCGTATTGTTTATCGAAATAAACAATAAAACCAAGTGTAATTATATACATGTAGTTTCTTTCAAAACATTGTCACCTAATATAGTTATGCAGTAGTTAGAGGGTTTACTACGAATCTACGAGCCTTGAGTCCGAATTCCGCTGGGGGTTTTACAATCTTTACCTCTCAAAATATTTTTAAAAGCTATTTTTTTGGTTAACTATAGTAAAATTTGAAAATCTAAACCGGTGAACGTATTTCAGTTATAATGTACTTTAATCCACATTAATATCGACAACTTCCGAACATCAATTCTAAAATTTGCTCTGTATAGGTTTTGAAATGTTCAACATTCACTACTTTTGGTTACAAAATTAGTTGATAAAATATAAAGAAGTGCAAGCGTTGGATTTAAAATTGCCATCCCAATTCAAAACTTTTACTGAATTTTAACTACGCTATTTCTTAGTATAGGAAGGAAATCGTTTAATTTAAAAAATTTACCATTTAAGATTAAATAACCAACAAACTTCATTCCTTCTTTATAGCGGTTCTGCATTTATATCACCATGAAAACGCGGTTAACTTTCCAGAGTAATCATAATGTACATGTGATTTCTTCTTTCTGACCTTAAAGTATTTCTATTCAATCAATTTAGGATAGTATTTGGAAGCCAGACTTGGTTCTGAAAAATGGTTTTACCAGATTTGAAGAAATGGGAGAAAGCTTTAACTATGTTTTTTTGGCCAATGACGGCTCCGTTATCTGGAAACCGTACGAGGTGTTTGAAACTCGCTGTTCCATTGACATCACTTACTTTCCTTACGACACACAAGTATGCAAAATAACATTCATAGTCTGGACCTATACCGTCTCAGAAGTGGACATTGCAAGTACATCCCATGGGATAGAATTCTACGAATACGAGGAAAATAGTGTTTGGTCTATAATAACGACAGACGCTGTCCTGAAAACATTATCAAGTGAATCCGAAGTTTCCTTTACCATTACTTTACAGAGAAAGCCTCGATATTACATCATCAACATAATTCTACCAATCGTCTGCCTTGGCTTTATGGGTGTACTGGCGTTTGTGGTACCCGCAGATGCAGGGGAGAAAATGTCGTACTCGGTGACTGTATTTTTATCATTCGCGGTATTCCTGACCATAATCAGCGCTCAATTACCGGTGAATTCAGAAACTTCGTCTTTTCTAAGCCTGTATCTTATTTTTCAAATGATTTTAGGTGCACTTGTCCTCGTCATGTCGTCAGTCCAATTACGACTGCATCACAGGAAAAGCAATCAAAATATCTCCAGATTCTTCGTTGGTGCTGTCATGGCTGAGCGCTGTTTGAGATGTCGTAGGAAATGCCATCATTCAAGAAAAGTGCAGACATGCTTTGTTGAAAAATACGTTGAAAATGAAATGCTACATGAAAGCGGAATCGAGTGGCATGACGTCACATCCGCAATCGATTTCTTTTGCTTCTGGATATTCCTGATCGTAAATACAGCTGCGACCATAACGCTTTTTTTGGTCATTTCAAGACCTTAGTTAACTGATAATCTTAATCCTCAGAAAATCGTTCAAATTACACTGATGTGACGAGACCTTTTTACTTAACACCTATTTAGAACGTGTCTTTGACAATTACCATGGTGTGATGTTTAATAACAAATTAAGCAGCGATTCTTGTCATACAGAGATCAATTATAATATGGAAAGTACATGACTTGTATATTCGATTTGCTTGAAATAATGTGTTGGTTTTTTTTTTTACATGTATTTAGATGTAAGTTATTAATTTTAAAATTCATATCATTTTCCTGTTCTATTAACATTTGAACAACATGGCATAAAAATAGTCAATATCTTGCCGAGATTAGATTTTTGGCGACACAGTGGCGTTGGATATCACATGCTTTATTATATAATGAATGTAACCTACATTTTTAGTAATAATGTAATATACATATGTACAAACAACCCACTCAATTAAGAAGTACTTTTAGATTTTAGATGCACTTTTTTCAGACGCGATCGATTGCGATCCAAATTATTGCAATGCAACGCACGAACATTAGTACAAACGTTTACAACGTTTCGTGTACTCGTAAGAGCGATGTACGATTTTTAAAGATCGTAAGATAAATCGCAGCTGTTTAAGCGTGTTTTGTGCGATAACGCGATTGTTGCTTAACCTTTCTGATGTAATCTTGCAACGTTTTACTGTCATTGCAAGAATTATCGGTTTCAATGTCCATGCTTTGCCACTAGTATATACTGGATAAATGGTAATTTTCGCCCCGTAATATTATTCGCTTCTACTTACGGTTTTGCCTCGTCTTGAATTTCCCCCAGAAATGTTGCGGTAAAAGAGAGATAATGTGAGACACTTGAATTCGCCAAGTCTTAATACACTAACTGACAAAAGGAGCGAAATGAGCGAAAAAAAAACGGGGGTGAATAGCTCACTTATACAATATTCACTGTTATAAGCATATCTGTTTCAGGCCTAATTGGCCTTGATTTTGGTTGTTGCTTTTGTAATCTTCTTGGGTGGGTACCCTATCTTGCATTCAACTATTTCTACTGAAGAGCCTTGGAAACGGGCGGTATATATACACCCTCTGAATCATACGAGCAATCGTAAGATGAAGCGCATGATCGAACGAGCTCCGCTCATCTTGTCGCATTGGTACACGTTCAATCATCCGATCATCTGGTCTTTCGTGCGATTCTATTGCATTATCTAACAACACTCGCTTTCATTGTACAACAGTCGCATAGACGAAAGATATATCGCAAGATTCAATGCGTTTATATCGCGCAACGGTCGCTCTGAATCGTGCGAGTTTCGTTCGAGTACTTTTTCATATGCGATGATCTTGGCAACACTTTATGAACAATATCTAATATTTTCGGTCGCACGAATATTTTGTCGTTTCTGCTCATGCGCCAATTGTGAAAGGGGCTTAATAAAACTAATATAGATTGTCAAGCACCAAACAAATATCTTTTAGTACAGCTTTTTTATTGTCGTGTATCAGCACTTGATGTTTTATTTCCTTACATTATGCACAAATAAAATTTACTCTCTCTCTCTGATTAAATTAAGAATAATAATTAGAGAATAAATTCTCTCTCTCTCTCTCTCTCTCTCTCTCTCTCTCTCTCTCTCTCTCTCTCTCTCTCTCAGCATTTTCTTTAAAAAGAATTTTCTACATGAAAAAATATCAAAATTACTAGTCTCTAATAACATGTACAAATAAAACATGCGGTTGCCTAAAGCGCATACATAACAAATCCATTGTATGACTGTTATTCTACATTATTATCATTTTCAATGATAACCTGACTGAACTAATACAAATACAGTTGAACTTGTCTTCTACTGATATCTCCAATACAATAGAAATGTCAAAGTGATTTGCAAGTATCAGCTTCTTTTCTAAAAGTATTTTACCCATGATATCTCGTATTCTCAGATACTCGAAATTTTTAAACAGTCCTGTCTAGTTCGAGATAACAAAGTTTGACTGTACTTGATTATGTTTACTACATGATGAATTTTTTTCTGTTTAGTATCAATATGTTTAACATGGTATAAAAGGAATACATGTATGAATCAAATGTATGCATGAACATTTATAAGTAAATCAAAATCAAACTTGTTCAATAGATCAACAAAAGTAACACATGTATATGAAAATAAAAGTATTTGAATGAAAAAACTTCATGCATGTATGTAGATCAGGAAAATAATAAATCATTCAGTCTTTGGTTTCTGTTTCCTCTTGGACTTAATCCACTTGATGGCTTTGAATAATGATCCCAGAATTGGTAGGCCAATGGGTAGGAAAAGAGGAATATAGATGGCAAATCTGTTCAAGAAAACAAATTCTTGTACAAATATCTGAATACCCAAGTTCATGTTCCTCTCGTTTCATCAGTGCCTAATGATATGTCAGTCATAAAACCAGTGGGGATTTACCCGGTCCCAAATAGTTGGAGAACAAATTGACTGGTTACAGGTATGCAGGAAAGAAACAAATTATCAGAACTGTAGCACTGTGTTGATCATTTAATCTTTATCTCTGCTTATCTGTCATGGTTGAACACTCTTTATGGCATTCAATCATTTAAATTATTGATGATTTGTAAAAGTTCCTTGATCAATAGGTTATATTTGTTTTGTAAAAAATCAACAACATGAGCCCCCCCCCCCCCCCAATTCTGATCTGTTTGCATTAAATAAACTTTTTTTTGGTGGTTTTTGTGCCTACCAAGAGCTGGAAACTGAATCTGATACATACTTTTGATCTTCTGGAAAATACAGCAGTTCTAGGAGGGACGGATCGAAGAAAGCTTTCTCTGCAATGAAATGAGAGTTAGAATAAGATTCAATATATAGATACAGTAATGGAAAGAAGAGCATACACAAGATACATGTAAATAATGACAGAGCAATACATATCCATGTATATAAAACCTTCCAAACCCTATACATCGTGTACTAACTTTCAATGCATTAGGTTTTTTTGTGTGGTGAGGGAATTGTATGTACAGATTGGGTGTAAAAAAAATTATACTAAAGCTACAACAATGTTATTGATTCAGGGTAACAGGCAGCAGCATGTACCGTATTTTAAATAAATGTACATTGTCAGAAACCCATAACCAGTCATATTCTCAACAAATGTGGGCAAACTTATTGAATTTTTAAAGTTTTCATGAATATTTATCATTCTCAATCCACAAATAGAAGAGTTAATCTCTTGGGTTCTTAGAGATGAAAAAACCAACCCAGATATAACTTTTTTTTTTAAAGTGCAAGCAACACTGCAATGGATTAGATTTCATTCATGGAAGTGTGCCAATTCAAAAAGGGGCATGAATTATTCAAGATTCAACTTATTTTGTGGACAATTTTCTAATTTAAGATTTGTTCACTTACAGTATAATCAAAGTTCAAGGTCACCAGCATATAACATGAATAAATCTATAGATATTCATAATATCTAGAATGTCAAGGAATGAATTATTATCCACTTCTGGATAAAATTGAGCAAAGCCTGATAGATAGAAATATGCACCTGATGAGGCCAGGGCCTTCCGGGACTGGGTAAAAGCCCGGGCTATCTGCCCACTGGACAGGTGTCTGTGGGCCTCTTTTATCCCAGTCACTGCATTTTCCACCTGTATGAAATAAAACTAGATCCATAGATTATAGAGATAATAAAGCAGAAGTGTGAGTATGAATGGTTGGTTAATACCATATATCCGTTTTTTTTCGCGTGTCACAAAATTTGCGAAAATAAGGAAAATGTGTAGCATTTTTAATTTGCGCCAGTCATTTTTGCGATTTAAAAAGTTTCTTATAGAAAATAATACAGAATATAATTTCTGTGTATTCAATAATTTGCGAATTAAAAGACATCGCGAAAAAAGCGCAAATATACGGATATACAGTATAATGCAATGCATGTGCAAAAAAAAAAAAAAAATATCATTTATGAAGAGATAACTGTTGACCAAAAGAGAAACAGTAAAAATAAATAGAGGGACTTCAATAAAATTAGTCTATCATAAAAAAATTTAAAACAACCTTTGAAATTTTTGAAAAATTGATGTCATTAACAAAGTATAATTCCACATTACTTATTTGATAAACACAAATGATTTAAATTGTGGGAAGACCTGCAATAGGAAATTCTTCTCTGGCCTTTCTGGCAGAGCTCGGACAAGCACCTCGAATGTATTAACATTACCAGATGTTAGATATTAAGATCTATTTAATATAAGTATCGACTAGACAGCCTTGTTTGTCGCTTCTTCGTTATATTTTAGGATATATCATTGGCTTTAATGAAGTCTAACTCACATTTCAACAGATCATAAAATGTGTTGTGTTTATATCAAGTTTTGTAAAAAGGGGGGTTGTCATGGATGACTATGTAATACTGTAAATTCCTTATTTTAAGCAAGTACTTAATTCTGCGATTCCGCTGTTTTTGTATGCGATTTTACGCGGAAATTAATTCCTCGCATTTAATTAGGAATCTACAGTACATTCAGTGTTTTATGGATGACTATGTAAAACATTCAGTGTTTTTTTGGAGCTCTGCAGGAGACCCAAGAAGCTGCAATTAGGGAGACCTGCTGTCCTATGTCATCCTGTATGACAATATTGCTGATTCCTTCCAGGAGCGCGGTCAGGGACTGCAGTGTGGATATAGAGGTGGCCAAGTTCTCCAGACATTTCTTCCTCAGCCAATTATCCAGCTCCTGGTCAACACAGAAAAACCTTACTTCAAATCATCTTCATGTTTATCATACATATGGCCAGTTTAAAATGACTATAATATCACAAATTTTATTCACTGAGGGAACAGATTTATAAACAATAACACAGTTTGGGACTTCTCTACTCTGAAAGACTAACCAAAACAGCAAAATTTTACCTTTAGAAATACTCAAATTTTACATTCTAACATACAAGTACTCGGTCAAACACACACTAACAGTTAAAATTTTCTTAAAGACATTGCCACAACCAGTTAGGGGGGTCACTGCATGACACATATAGATTTATTATGATGTCTCAAAGGAGGGATGTGACATTCACAAATACAGCTTCAGGTTTAGTTTTCGTTGACGAGATAAACATAATTTTGTGGACTAACATTGGTTTTCTAAACAGATCCATATTTAACGCATACATAAAGATCTGCAAATCTTCTTACCCATTCTCTAATTACGTCATTTCCTACTTCTCTGACTTGTAGGTCTTTCTTGACCTGTAAAAAAGAGAAAATTTCTTGAAGATAATCATTTCATCTATAAAAAAGTGAGTATATTGAGGAAGGTGCAGCACACCTTCACAAGAGAGCATGTTTCTAAATTTGCTTTAGGAAGAAAGATGGAATATGAGTCAGATTAATATTAACACACAGCATTTGACCTTCATCCTGACTTTTAATATAGTCAACCCCTATACTCTATCCCCTCCAACTCAACAAATTGGAGATAATTCTAAGGAAAAATACATGTGTACTCTAAACGCAATAAAATGTTGCTCTTCAACTTTAACATGTTATGATGGATTAATGGCAATTTACCTCTGTGGGAGTTATCTCTCTTGTTAAAGGATCAAAGTTCCTTAAGTAAAATGTACCTGAATGTTGAAGTCCATGAGGAGTCTGAGCTGAGTTAGGAACACCTCCATGACTGTCTTCATGTCCACCGCCACTCTGACAGGGAGGCTGGAGTTGGGAGGGGGTGA